>NC_051157.2:30055545-30355545 GCF_013339745.2 Dermacentor silvarum
AAACGCCGTCGTGCGGCTGGGAGAGAGCGCAGGAGATTATGACGTTTGCTGGTTTCGTTTCTTTGAATGTATTTTTCTTGTGCTCTCGCTGTGTTTCTTTTCGTCCTGGAGGACCGTAGATAGGGACAGGAGTGCACTTTCAGCCAGGCGTTCATAGCTGGCCAGAGGTGTCGATTAACGATAGGCGGTCTGAACAACGAACGGAATGCAACGGCACGAAGAGATACGAAGGAGCGTGCGGAAGGGATCTGGGAAGGGAGACTACGCGCTGGGTCATATCTGTTGGTAGCACTGGAGTGACCACGTGCAGTACACAAGCAACGTGACTACAGTAGGGAGTTTTAGTAAATAGCGTCCCTAAGCCGCATTGCGTAGCCGAAAACCCGAACTTCTTTGTGCGCTTTCTGCGTTCTTTTGTACGCCTGGCCGGTTAGCGCCTCTTAACTTTGCTCCCCTATTTCTAAAACTCCCAATGACGCTGCACACACAGAAGTTTCTAAATTATATTGTGCAAAAAGATAGCGGGAGAGAAGCAGGCGTCGCCACAATAGCATATCGCACCTGAAGGCAGGGAAGCGCGATAAGCAGCGACAAAGGCGGACAGCAGAGTTTTGTCATCGGCAACAACTCGGTTCTGACCAGAGGTGACCATACAGCAAGGTTGATCACAGTGTCCTCAACCCCCACACTACAAAATGATAACTTGAATCAAATTGGAAGAAAAAAAAGTTTTCTCGGAAGCTCTGGCGCTGCGCTGTAACAGAAAAAAGCGAAAACTTCCTGGATGACAAGCGCGAGCAGTGAGAAATAATTAAACGCAGAGTTTGTCCGTGTCAAGGAAACCGCGCCATCAGCTCGCCAGGAACAAAAGGACGATAAAAGTGCTGCTTGTCGACGATGGAACTAAACAGTTCTTTGTCTGTAACAACACTTCACCTGGAAGTGTTGCTGACCGTGGTTTAAAGAAAAGCGCAACAGCAAGTTTATCGAGCCAACGCCAGCTAGTTGTTCGAGATGATGGCTGCGTGTGTCACATCGCGTAGTACGGGTGCGCGGGAGCACATGAGCGCGCGCCAGTTTCCTTTACTCCAATGACGTAGCAAGGAAATTGGCAAATTTATAACATTTTATTGATCACTTCACGAAGACTTTGCTTCACACAGATTCCAAGATGTGCGTTGAAGTTGCATAATGTTTTTCCCACTGGCATGAAAGGATTATTACTGCGACGAATATGGCACCGCATAAGGAGCTCCGCTGAACCCCTATAGACTATCTTGGCGCCGTCTATCGTCAGGCCGGCCGGAAAAAACCGCCATACTGGTATATGTACGGTTGGCTGTAGCGGTGCTTGGCTGTGCGAGAAGAGCCGTTCGACGCGCTGCATGATAGCTTCTTTTTCAGGATCTTTTTAAATATTTTTTCCCGAGTGCATATGCGTATGCGGCGGTTGTGTTTTCAAAACTAATGATTACGTTGTGTATTGCTCTGTCTGGTGACATCTATTTAGCACATGCCTTCGCTTAGCGGGGCATGCGCTCTTCTATACAAATTTAATTGGCGCAAAAAAGTGTCGTGCGGTTGCTTAGTGTTATAGAAACCACGCGGGTCGCTGGATAGCTACGTTATATTTAGCGCAAGACTAGACGAAGTTTTCGTTTCTTTATTCTTTTAGCAATTCGCACCTACGTTTAGAATGTTTATAGCTTGAAGCAGCGCCAAGAAGACAAGGGCAGGAATCGAAAACAAACACAACATCAAAGACGTATTATTGTCCTCGTCTTCTTATGCTCAAGATGAGCCAACTCGCCCAAATCAAGTTGTTATGTTTAGACGTATTTATTTCAGGCGTACACAACCATCAGTTGGAGAAGTAAATGTTGCACAAAAGAGTAATCTTGCAATGGCAGTGCTAACTTGTTAATCACCTATCTTGCAGCATTCAAGAACAAGGACCTGCAGACGCGACCATACCACAGCATTGTATCGTTTTTTTTTTTTTTCCTTCTGCGCGTTCATGCTATCGAGCGCTGCATACAAAAGCGATTTATCACCAACTAGTCCCGACGACGCCTGCTCTTCAAAAAAGCGAGTGCTGCAGAACTGTGAACTCGTGCTGAACTGGATCCTGGACGTCGACAAATCAATGACCGTACGGCCAGCTGAAACAGCTGAAACAGCTGAAACGGACGCCACGGCTGAAGACTCACTTCACTTAGTCCGGCTGCGAATATACGTTCAGCTTCCGAAACGTATTTTTGGCGCCGAAAACAGCACTATATAGGTCGCGATTAACCTTGAGTAACCTGACAAGACATCAATCCCACTCGAACCATGTTAGAATCCCAGTATTTCGCAATAGCACCATATATACCGCTGCGAGCTGCTGCTGGAAACCCTGAAGGTCCGCACATGCCACTGCGAGGAGCTAAGAAGGCCGTGCGGCGGGGAAATTGCACCGAATTAGAGGCCACGTTCCTCCACGCCACCAGAAAGGTGTAAAAAAATCTATATCTATCGTTTCCCGTATCATGTTCTGCCGATGAAGAAAGCAGACTTGGTGCAAACCGCCGCGCTGGATGTACAAGCAAGTAACCTTGAGTGCTAAATACGCCAGTGTCAGCACATATTCCAAGTAAAGGGCGATGATTGTCGTTTCCTAGAGTAAATGGCGTGAGTGGTGTATACGCACAAATGGGAGCGGCTGCCCGTAATGGAGTCCCACGCAGCGCCGTCTACGGTGACGTGCGGCGGCGTGTAATGTCTCGCGCGGTCGGTTCGCTACAGCGGAAGCTCATCAACGCAATAGCACTCAAAGCAATTTCGAAACACGCCGTTTGCATCGGCGTCTCGCCAAGGTAGGTGAAATGACGGCTAAATTACGTCGTAACATTCAAGTGATCTGATGTCACTCGGTATGTAACTAAGACGTTTTAAAGGTCGAAAGCAAGGTCAATGCAGTCAAGGCAACGTTGTTTTTCGCCTCCTAACAGTGATACCAAAATTCTTTGCTGCAGCATCACAGCGACGCAGATACAACCATTGGATAATTGAGACTCGTTGAAGGAGGAAAGGGTGCAAGGTGCAAGCAGCCTCCTGTACATTTGCAGTGCTTTCCCGCCAGCTGCATGAGCGAGTGGTACTCCGTTGCGGCACCACGCTCGAAAAATGTTTAACCCTGTTAACCCTTAACCCTTCTTAGTGTATGCACCACTTTCGCCATGCGCAGCCCGCGCATGGCGAAAGTGGTTATTAGGTGGTTATTTATTGAAAACACGAAAGGAATAACGAAGCTGCAGCTGTCAAGCTACAGGTAGAGGCTCAAATGACGGGGAGAGAGGATAACAAAATGTAGGAGATTAGAACGGACATTTGCCTAATACATATGTAATATGCAAATATAGCCCTTTGCATATCGCATATAGGAGGATCGTGACTAGGTCGCTCATCCGCATAAACATGATATGCGCTGAAAGAAAGTTGTCGTGGCCCTAACCGTGCTTTACTAAACTGTGACCAACTACTGGGAAAGTGTCGCCCTCTAAATGATCCCCGGTTTTGGCGTCAACAGGGCAGGCATTGAAAAAATATGTCAAGGTAATGTAATCATCTGGTTCGGCCAAATTGTCGGACATTTTTGCACGGTGCTACAGCGCGCAGAAACTAGCACAGTGCCGTGCGCAACATCAAAGTTTACTGAAGCAATTTTTGAAGGCACCGACAGTGGAGTGAGAGGCGTTGAAGTTGCTGCGAAACTGTTCTGTGGCTATAGCGAGAAAATACCGTCAGAATTCTTGCCAATCGGTAATTGACTGCGACTGCTTGTAGGTGATGCACATGGACTGAAGGAGAAGCGGTCACGCTGCAAAACACCAGAAACTAAAGGGAGAACTGTCACTCTTCGTGCATTCGCATGCTGCCAGTGTGTTGGCCGCAGAATACTACAAACCAGAAACAGTAGCAGTTGTGCGTGGAATGAACACGGAAGGCGCCTTCAGAGTAAACATGCCGCCTTCGTACATTACGAATGGCCGGAAATTTAGGAAAATAATACACGGTTTCATGCAGTGCTTGAACAAGTTAAGATTACCGGTTAGCCGAGGCACGAAGACACTGCGCAGACAAGGCACGTAGCAATTATTAAATGCATTGTACACTTCAGCAGGCACGTTAACGGTTGTAGGGTCATTTTCTTTTTTCTTTTTTTTCTTTTTATTTATTTATTTCGAAAGTTTATCCAACGGCATAAACTATTTCTTGTATACATGGGAATTACAAAATTTTCCCTCAGCCTTCACAGTTTAGACAGAATTTCAGTGGTGCTTGCGGACGGTACTGTCACGTGGAAAGGCATGCACAGCACCTTGAAGGGAACTATTAACTGCAAGACTAAATCTATTCAGGTCGGTGAACCATTTTTGCAAGGATATGCTTCCGCTCAGTTGGCGAGAATAAGTTGGATATACTAGAGGAGAAAATCAAGGAATTTGTTTTTCTTTTTTTTAACTTCGCGCCCAAGCCATACGGCCGGTGCATAAGTGTTACGTCACGGATTCCAAGGTATTCTCGCACTTTGGCTGCTTTTGGAACAGCGGAAGCTCTCAAAACCAGCTAGTTTGTGTTTTGGTTTCTCTAAATTGCAGAAGTGAATTTGTGTTTGTTGATAACGAGTAGACGCTGTCAAATACATGACGCCGCGAGGAGTTTAGTACGGAAACCTTAATGCGGCGTCACCACTATCCTTTATTTATTTTTATTTTTTGTCTTGCGCACTTTGTCTTACCTTGACTTCGTTCAGGCATAGACTAACCATTTGGCCTTCCAAAAGTGGAAATTAGGAGATACAATGACTGCTATTGTATTATTTTATTATTATTGTTTTAGTTCATTGTTATTTTTTACAGGGTCCCGTGCTCCGAAATATTATGCTACTAGCTGTATCGTTCTGCTTCTGTTCTACTAGCGCGCTATTCTACTATTCGCGCACTCAGCACCCGCGAAGGACCTACAGCTACACTAAATCGTCCAATATTCCATGTTGTCATGGAATATTAGATGATGCTGAATATAAGCGGTTAAGCTGTCCCGGAACAACCGTTTCTGAAGCCACAACCCGCACATAAGCCATAGGAAGTATTCTACGTCGATAGTCTCGGTGATACTATCGCCTTCGCGTGACATAGTGCTCGACCAGCTAATCAACTCATCCGATTTCGCTGCACCAGCCAATCAGCGCACGCCTGACGGCGATACGAGGCGGTACTATCGCCGAAAGTGATCATCGCAGAATACGTCTCCATGTGACTTTATAGAAAAACGAAAGGTTTCCAAGCAAAATATCGCCGCCGTAATAACGATGCCTAAAATTTTCTCGCGCCCTCCTTCCGTCCTTTGTATGCGCTCTTCGCGGCTCCTACAGTTTATATATCCACTGACTGACACTCACACCAAGAACAAAGTGGCGCGCTCATCGGAGTCCTGCTGCAGCGGACGTCAACCACGCGGGCCGTACAAAACAAACCGGCTGTAGCACGTGGGCAACCCTGTGTAAGGCTCGCGCGGGCGAACACACACGCACGTACACGCGCCGTGGATGCAGGAAATTGCTGGCTCCTTTCCCAGCGGCTCGGCTCTCGTCCACTTTAATTCGGGGGGCGGAGAGGTTGCGTCGGCCTTGCGGCTTCGTTCGTCCAGGCCATACCCGCAGCCGTGACTATACGCAAGAGAGGCAAAGGTGGAGGAAGGATGCGCGTCGAAACAAAGCCTGCATCGGGCAGTTGCGTCGATACAACAGTTCTGAACAACGGAACACGCACACTGTAAGAAAGAACGGTGTACTATCAACTCCCTTTGCTGAAGTAACGTTCTTGTCCCCGCGTTTAACACCTTTTGAGAGAGTTTTCGAATTTGCAGAGTCCCGAGAGCACTTTCCCACAGAAGAGTCATTTTACACCCTGCACCTTACACGGTGTTGAAATAGTACACTCCGAGCTACGAAGGATCTGCCGCTATACTTATACGCCAGTCAGGACTTACAGAGGTATTTTGTTGGGCTTTATTGGTTTGTTTGTTCCTAGTTTCCTTATTACTGTTTCTTTTTTGCTTTGGTAATGTTCTTGTCCTCTTCAAGTCAATTCAGACATCTACGTATTTTCTAAATGTGCAGGAGTTGAAGCGATTACTTCCTGAAAAGGACTTGCGAGTGGTTCTGTTTATGCCTACGGTAACAAGACAAGAACACCAGAGACATATTACTCCGCGCCGTCCTTCTGTTGCGTGCTTACGCTGGTTCTACGTAATGTCTAGTAGCCTCATAGGCCAACGGTGCTCCTTAGGCTGCCTTCCAATACTCGGTGTAAAGAACTAAATAGACGGCTAAGCGGGCAGCGGCTATTTTAAGCCTCGTTCAAATTCTGACGAGGCCAGCAAAAAAGACTGCTTCGCGAGGACAGCATCCAAGTCCAGAACAATGCAAGCTACTTCGCTGTCGAAACAGGACGGCAGCTGAGCAGAATGCTTATAAACTCGACGAGAAGGAGGTCGCCAACGGACAAGAAAACTCAGTCAGCTGGCTTTCTTATGCGCTTATTCGAAGCTACGTTTCGTTTCTCACATTAATGTACGAAAATTTTAATGTAGCGATAATACGTGCTTAGATACATATTCGACGCAAGGTGGTCTCGCGACACGAGGTGGCGTCGAATCGCAAAATACGTCTTCCAAACGCTTTATGTTATATGAACTCGAAGTTGTCAAGATAAACTGTCTTCAATGCTGGGCCAGAATTGGAGAACACCCTGAAGTTCATCCCTCGCCTTCGACTGAAACAGGTGTCGCCACCTTCAGACACCGACGCCAAACATACCGCGTAGAGCGCTCGCACAGATAAGGGCCCTCAAGGTCGGCAGTCCGCGCGCGTCGGTGTGCTCGCATATGCTTACTAAATCCCTTTATTTGCGCGCCACCACCGCTTTTGCGAAGTAGCACCAACCTCTGATGTGCGCCACCGTTCCCCGATTCCTCGATCACACCAGTTCCGCTTCCGGGGCTTCCGCTTTCTGATTAACTCTATGGCTTTCTGAATTTCCGTTTTCGCAGTTGTTGTACGCTCGCGCCTCTAGAAAGTAGTTGTAAAGGACAGATGATGTCATTTCCGTTGGAAACCTGCCACTAAGACGACAGGAAGTTCCGCTTGATGCCGGAAGCAGGACAGGGGGGGGGGGGGGGGGGGGGGGGCGCTGAGAAGGCAGGTTAGCGGCACTTAACCTGCGTGCTTCGCCTGGGCGACACTGAAGGGGGTGAGGGCGGTGACGATGATTCACCCGGTAACAGTCTCACGACGTCGCGCGTAAACATAGTTGTCACCTCAGCGATGCTTTCGATGTGGTCAGCCACTCACTGCTTCTGATCACACTTACGCACTTTGGTGTGGACTCATCAAAGTAAATCTCTGACGCAGTTATCTTCTTGATGATCCTGTTATGTTAACGTCAATTCTTTTTTCATGGCAACTAGCGGCGTCCCTCAAGTATCAGTGTTATAGGACCATTCCTTTTTAAAATTTTTAATTATGACATTATTTCCGCTATTCGTAATTCTTCATTCCTTCTATATGCTGATGACATCAAGATTTTTAAAGCAGTTCATACTGTTGATGGCTGTCGCATCCTGCAGTCTGACCTGTTTTATTTTTCTAAATGGTGGACAGATAATAACCTCACCTTGAATGCTGCTAAGACCAAAGTCACGAGTTTCACACGCAAAACAGCATGCATTAATTTTTCGTATTCTATAGATTCTGTACCATTGTGTAAGGTCCGTGAGATCAATGATCTCGGTGTACTTTCTGATATAACCTTACACTTTCCAGCTCAGACTAAACGCGTTGCAATGCGGGGTATGCGCACTCTTGGCTCTGTTTGCACACTGTTGAGAGAATTCAATTATCTTCCACCATTCCGCAAGTAGCACACAACAATCTCCCGTCCTTAACTCGAATACGCGTCGGTCGTCTGGAATGGCATTTCTAGATCCAACAGTGACATTACAGATCAGGCCCAGAAAATGTTTCTAAGCATATATGTCCTCACCGCTTTGCTAGTACGCGCACTGGACCTTGCTCTAGCACTTTTTGGATTCTTGTCATTGCCCTTACTTAGCTGCCGGCGTAATCGCGCTGACCTTCAGTTTCTTTTCAAACTCCTTGACGGTATCCTCACCTGCTCCGAACTCTACAGTGGTACCATGTTTCGCATTCCGCGCAAGATCACCAGAGAACATAGACCTTTCCATATTCTTGCCTCGCTGTCATTGTTGTTTCCCGAGCTTTGCGCTGTTGTGTCGTAGTTTCACATATTGTTCAACTGTCCGTCACCTTCTTTTTCTTTTGTATTCACCTTGCGCCTTGTTGTATGTACACTCTTCTTTTCAAGATTGTTCTTTTTTATTCATTGTTTTTTTTTTACTTATATTCCCCTGCAGTTTTTTTTTTTTTCATGCATCCGTGTGCCAGCACTTAGACCTCATGGTTATTCCTGGGCACAATAAATAAATAAACGATTGATTGATTGATTGATCGATCGATCAATCGATTATTATCTTTAGAACCCCACGAATCCAGTTTTGTTTCTGCTGCGCGAGTATAAATTAGCAGCCATGAACGCTCAACATTGACTGAGAGCCTCCAGCTTACTGCGGAACACGAAATAGCATCGCCTCTGACAATTAACTGACTGTAGCTTTGTATCAGCGTTTGGAGGCTTCGAACCACTCGTGCTCAAAAGTGATACTGTGTCGTATGAGTGTATACCTTTGTAACACCTGGTATACATATCTCGCTACCAGCTAGGCAAGACACAATCACGAAAAGTAAGAATAACACAAACTACGAAATTTTCATATTGAAGAAAGAATCCTATTACATGACTTGCATACGGCCTAGCAAAAGAACTCAAACTGAATTAAGGGGTTTTGCGTGCCAAAACCACGATTTGATTATGAGGCATGCCGTTGTAGGGACTCCGGATTCATTTTGACCACCTGGAGATCTTTAACGTGCTCCCAGTGCACGGGACACGGACGCGTTTTTTTTTTTTTTTTTGTTTGTTTTTTTTACTTCGCCTAGCACAAGCAAAAAAAAAAAAAAGCGAGAGGAGACGTAGAAGAAAAACTCTGCAGACAACAGGACCACCAAACCAAACATTCTCTCCTTTGGGGAGTTTTCGCTGGGATTGAGTCACAGGAATAGTTTTCTCGCAATGTGAAATATTATTAGAGTCACAGAAAGATTACCTTGTTGAATTTTAAAATTATCAATAATTTTTCTTACTTTATTTCTTGATGTTAAATTATTTGGTATCGCAATTCTTTACAACATTTCTTTTCTTTTTCTAATTTCAGGAATGATCTTACTTTAACCCACGCTCTGTTGCGTAAAATGTTATTTTTGTTACAATCCCAATAAACACACACGTGAAACCGTCTGATTCTTGGCCAATCCCCCGTGGTGCGTACGAGCCAGTGTTTGGACACAAGAACAAAAACTGAACCAGTGACTCCTTGATGTTTTTGACTCAATTACTGCGAAGAACAGATATGATGTTCCAACTCTTCAGTACTTTTGAGAACTCCAACGTGATTATGACCTACTGGGGTTCTTTAATGTGAACATACTTAACATGCGGCCACCGTGACCATGCTTCGAACCCGCGACCTCAATTGCATCAGCAAAACGCACCGTGTCCAGCATAGTATGACCGATGCCTTTAGTACGTTAAAAAGAGATCCGAGCTATACACGCTACCGTAATGACATCGCTATGTGCCCGAACCAAAGTGTGAGGAACGAACTAATTACCACTATTGCCAATTCGATAACTCATAACAGCTGCTCGCGGTAATATTCCGAATAACAGCACAAGGGCGCTCACATCTAGGATTAACCGGTGGTCATGACATTTGCATGTCCCATTTTCGATACACGTATCGTACCAGTCTATAGGTACAGAGGGTATTAGTAAAAAAAGCACGTTACCCTTGAGCGCTCGGCACTTAACCAGCTGCGTTGCTGCGTTATCAACATGCGCGTGTTTGCGAGAAACTACGCGTCAATGACCCTGACCCGATGAAGGTTTCGCCGGCGAACCCGAACAATTCCGCACCGCCAGCGTCAAGGCAATCTGGCGTGCTTAGTTTTCCGCTCGCAGATGATTTCCACCGTGGAACACGCGTAAACTGATGCGAGTCTCCGCGAAGTTCCATATCGTGCCCGTGACATATATGCTCACGGTATACGATTTCTGACAGACGTGGCCTCAGCTTGCTTTATAGACGCGCATATATGAAAGAAAATCCGCTCCCTGGCTGCGTTTCCCGGTCCTCGCTGGCGCGTGCGTTCTGTTTATGGCGGAAACATTTGACTTGGCCGGGTTTTTCGAAACCCGAGCCAGGTTTCATATAAAAAAAATGTGGTTGATCCCTCTTATATAGGAATCGGTATAGAACACGAAAGTGAAACGTGTCTTCACAGAAGTAGTGCAATGTTTATTGCACATTGATATATAATGTCTATTGGTGTTTTGTGGCTAAAGCGCCCTTATAGGCGTTGATGCACCCACGCTGACGCCTGGTAGCACGTCTCCTCCATCACGACTACCAACGTCGATGACCATGAGCAACCGTCGTGCATATGGAAGCTGCACTACGCTGCACACGCTAGCACAACGCGAAAGACGAAGCACGTAACTGACACACTAATACAACGCGCAAGACAAAGCACGTAACTGAATCGTCCACCGAGTCAAATCAGCGCGTACAGCGCGTCGTAATTGCAGCCTCCGCGATCAACTTCAGAAACATCTTCAGAGCTAATTGCGGAGGCCACGCTCCGCTGTGCTGAGTACGGTGAACGCCACCTAGTAGTGCTTCTGCGAGAACGCGTTGGTAGTGCTTCTTGATGCCAGCGTCCCTTCGAATGCTGGCATCGAGGCGTCGTAGTGCTGAGACCACCGAAGCGTTCACTGTCGGTGCGCGTTAGTGTCATAATGCAGTACTTCTCTTTTCTGCTCGTAGGCGGCGGCACCGCCCCGAGCAAGAGCGCGGGTACACGGAGGAGTGTTAGATATATAAGGCGCGTCTGTGTAGCTCTCTGCAAATGCGTTTGTGGCGCAATGGGTTAAACGCTCGGCGATCTATCGTCGCGGACCGAGAGGTCGTGGGTTCGATTTCCAGATTTTGCATGTTTGTGGAACTTTTTCTTCTAGTTTCTTTCTTTGTATTATGTTCGTGTATGTTCGTGTGACGTATTTCCGTGACGGAAATACGTCAGTGAAGTCTTGGTGGACCCCGGCATAAAACACTTTCGTGTTAAAAACGCGTTAGCCCTGTGTTAACCAACGGTAGAATTTGTTGCAGTTACAGCGCGCATGCCACAATCATATTAGAGGCCGTACATAAACTAAGTTGAAGTTTAATTACTATTTTGGCAATACACGAGACGTGGCATGATTGTCATGGCGCTGCAGCTAAATGCGAAATATCGAACGCCTGAATTGGTTCGTAGCACCAAAAGCACAGCGTGCAACAGCAGAACAACATACAAATTACGCGAAAACAATTAAAGGCATAGTATTCTATAAAAGACTAACTACAACCGGAAAAAATATTCGGCAATGGCAACAAGATATAAACCTACAGCAACGAAGAAATAAGAAGATAAGCGATAATTGTGCAGTACATGAAACTGCGAACTTTGGCGAAGCGTTCAATTAAAAAAAAAAGGTAAGCAAGAAAGAAAAACGAAACTAACGACAGCTATTTATTTAAAGAGTATTTCCGGCCTTTATCTTTTTTTCTGAAACTGAAAAGAGGTGAATATTGTTTTGGGATGCCAAATATATTAGGCTCGTCATTCAGCAAATTAGGAATCTGCAAGCCACAGCTCTTTCTTGTTTTTGAGGAAAGATAATTTCCCTCCAATTCTACATGTATAGCGTATATAAACGCCGAGGAACAAAGGGTCCTACATGTATAAACCCACTGATAAGCGTCGCGCAGCCACGACGCAAGTGCATTGGTGAAATAGGTAATTTTTTTCTAATTTTCTCCTATACGCTGGTGGCTATGCGTGCGCCGTTTTCTTAATTGAGCTGCGAGACAGTTGAACGCTGCGCCGTTACAAAGCCGCGCACCTCATGTATAAATCTTCACGCTGTTCTTGCCTGCAAAACAGGTTTAAATTGCTGCGATAAAGGTTAGCGCGTTAGCGCACGAAGATATCCGGAGCTTTCAGAAAGAGTCCGTGGAATGCATTCCCGCTGCACATTGAAGCGCATTGCTAAACACCGCGTTTCTGTAATGCGTGCGAATAGGTTCGACATAACGTGTACTCAACTGGAGCTTTAGAAATAGCGTCTTCGAGCAGCTTTGCGTAGCCAAAACCAAAACTCCTTTGTACGGCTTTTGCGTTCTTTTGTACTCTCTTTGCGAGTCTTTTGTACGCCTGGCCGATGGCATCTCCTAAGTTTAGGTCCCCTATTTCTAAAACTCACTATTCTCGTCTGCGTCTCTGGGGAACAGGCACGATAAGTTTGGCACTCAGAACAGCGGGAGCAGAATTTCTTTGACATGGTTCCTCGATTGGCGAAAGCTTGTGAAACTGAAGTAATTTAATTGAAAACAAAAGAAATACATACCCTAAGACGAAGAGGGAAAACACATTCCAAAGGGCGAGCTAGCCCTTTGAACTCCATTGAACTAGTCTTTTTGCTATATGGATTTTTTTGCTCTACCAGCTATTGCTCAAGAAAACGTCTTTGAAGAACTCTTCGAAAGTTTCCACCAGGTGACAGGTTCCGCATTTAAGAAGCAGAAACATCCCCGCCTCCATCCATATTAGTATAAATGGGCCTGAATTTGCGATTTATTTCGTCATAATGAGGAACCATGCATCGGTATACTGATAGTTTGCGCGCCACAGCAGGAAGTATTGACGCCGGCCGTAAGGGTTCAGGGCAAGCTACGAGGCTGCGATTCGTAGACATTTACGGACATTCGGTGCATATGAAGGCAGCAAGCAGCACGAACCTCAAAGAGCGGGGTTATTTGGTCAGACGGTGCCGACGGGTCATTCGATGCCCGTACCTCCGACTCTTGCTTCGGCGCGAGTAAGCTTCGCACATTAACCGCTCCGTTAATCGCGCAGGCTCTTCTACCCAATCATT
This sequence comes from Dermacentor silvarum, assembly GCF_013339745.2. Classification (NCBI taxonomy): domain Eukaryota; kingdom Metazoa; phylum Arthropoda; class Arachnida; order Ixodida; family Ixodidae; genus Dermacentor; species Dermacentor silvarum. Next base: position 30,068,765 of record NC_051157.2, read on the forward strand.
GCGATCCGCAAGCGTTTGTCGTCGTTGTAATTAGCTGTCTACTGGCCGCGTGTAGGAAGTCATTATAAAGAGGTGCACCCGGACAGAACTCGGACAGTGATGCCGCTCGTAACACGCGTCTGCAAAGTGACACTGCGTTCTGTTAGAACAGGTTCGCTTACGAGTGTATGGTTCCGGATGTCTCATCGTGAACCCGGCGAAATGGCGAAACTGCGCGCGCAAATTGGCTTCCTCGAAACGGAAGGGCACTCCGCACATTGGAAGGCCTCTCGCAAGATTTCGTGCCTGCAAGCGCATCCCACCATCGTGTTTGTCTCACTCTAGGTTACGCCAGTAAATGCGCGCAGCGCTGCTAAAGTTGCGGCTGGAAAACACCTAAAAGATCACAGGAGAAATGCGTATGCGCGTGATTTACGTTTGTACTGGATAGCTAATAGTCTTGTTTACAGTTGTGTCTTCAAGAGTACACTAAATAAAAAAAAAACAATAAATTAGTTTATATTGATGAAGTATTCTTTCAGAACTCTATTTGCTTTTCCTAAGCGGAAAAAAATATATATACTCGCGGAGAACTTTCTGTGGCCATGAAGGAAAAACTACTGGGGCTGAGCTGCACTTATGTTACTGCGGCAAGTATGCCTGCAACGCTTGAAAGCGATTTTCGGTTTGTGGAAACACATGCTGGGGAGAGAAGGAGGGAGGGAGTGGAGGGGGGGGGGGGCAGCGTAGATTCCACTTGCGACGGTTCCGCGTTTTCCCAGACGCGGAAGAGAAAAGCAGGAAAACAGGTCAAATTTAACACTCAGTGCTGCATTACGCCTTCTTTTGCAGCTGTAAATAAGATGTCTATATTACCACTTCCACAGCTTAATCTAACGCGGATGAGAATGCGCAATATTTTTCTGGAGCCTGCTTGCTTGTGCGCACTACACCTTGTAGTTTTACCTTCATTGCCCCAGAAAATTGGCCGCGAGTGTAGCGCAGAAAATGCAGGTAAAATTTTCCTTTTCTTTTGTAATTTCGCGACAAAACCACAACTCCCTTATACATCAGCGTGACGTCATAGAGTTCAAATTATTTTCTCCCATTTCAGCCGTTTTATGGCTGGAAAACGTTATCGAGACTTCATATAGGTTGAGTCTGTGGCTCATATAGAATAAATACTACGCACTCATTTATTTATTTATCGATAAACATTAGATTAGTGATAAGGTTGCGCTGATCATTCTCGTTCACCGCACAGCGAGGGTCTCCACACCGGCGGTCTTGATGCCTGTGATGTGGCATAAGAGGGCTGATGGGCCATTTGCCTGCTCAAGCCTAAGTTTACGTATACTACGCGACGCCCTCGGTTTCAATAACGTTTCAAATCCGCCGCCATCGCCGTGAGGGACGCTGGCTAACACTTCCAGTGAAGCACCAGACGACCGGATCCGTTACAGGTATAGGTAGCGGTACAAAGTAGATTAAGAATTTTGAGGAAGAGAAAAAAAAAAGATTCGGGAGATGTATACAGAAATGTGCGAATGAAAGGCAGGTACAGCACACCTGATTAACTCAAGTAGGCTAGGTAAATATTTGTCACCGCTCCATTTCAAAGGAGATGCCAACAAATAACAATCATCATCATCATCATCATCATCATCATCATCATCATCATCATCATCGTGAAGGCTATCTAGTTTAATGCACGTGTAGAAACACGCGACAAAGTGGATGGCAGGGGGGGGGGGGGGGGGTGACCGTAGCTCAACTGGCAGAGCACCTTGCGTAGCATGAGGAGGTTTTAGGTTCGGCACCCACCGGCGGCAAGTCGTTATTATTTCGCATTTCGTCTTCAAAAGAACCGAGGAATTCCGTTTTCCTTTTCTTTATTAAGAATATGAAGCTCGCCCCAAATGTAAGCGTGAAATATACATAAATGTATATTTCGAGAAAAAAAGTTGATTCTCTCCATGCTTTTTCTTAGCTCTTTTGCCTGTTGCCTTCATGTGGCTGTTACTAAAAATCGAGCCCTACGGTTGCCTCCTCGGTTTAACCGATGAGTGATTTCCTATAGAGCACCTTGCACTCTCAAATATACCTTCCGAAAATCGTACTGATTTGGTGCATCTCTCTTTTAATATTTTCGTCAGTGGTCAGTTTACCAGCTGTAATATACTATACGCCAAATATACATCGAAGCGCATTTCGCTCACATCTGTACGCTCACAATTGACTGCTGAAGAAAACTGTGTGCAAGGGAGTGCGAGATTATCGCGCGTATTTTCACGAATGACTGACATGCAAAACAACCATTTCCAAAACTCTCTGGGCCGTTTCTTCGCAACAGGCGCATAACTCATGAGTTCACAACTAAAGCCTTCGGTCATGCAGTTTTTTTTTTTTATACCAGCCATTAAGGTTATTCTGTACGTCAACTAAAGAAACGCTTGATTTGCGTTACCTTTACGCCACCGTAACCATTTTCTAGGAAAAGGCAGCTTCTGATAAGTCCAGCGTATACAACTTACCTCGGTCAGATCACACCCTGTTATTAAGCATGTCATCTTTCTAGACAAAGAACAATGTTACGCGTTGGAAACAAACAAGCAACGTGCATGTCATCTTTCTAAACAAACCGCAATGCTGCACGTTTGAAGCAAACAAGCTACGTACACCATATATAACGTCACCTCCCACCCCACAAGAGATAAATGCAATAAAATAAAACGACTTCAACCGCATTCCTGCCTACATCGCTGTGGTTTCGGATATTTAATCTTTCACTACCACCGTAACGATTTTCTTTTTACGTGTACACGTATAGAAGTCAGCCCTTCAAGTATGAGAGATCGCGTCCCCGCCATTTTAGCGGAAAACAGTGCTACGTGTCGCACCGTTGTGCTGTAAACGTTGGCAAAGGCGATTGCCAACGGAATTATGCGACGACGTGCCATGCAAATTAAATCAGGCGTGCTTGATAGCCTTCCACCAGTTAAGTACGTGCCCCGCCTGTTGCCAGTTTGTTCTCTGGATAAGGTCAGCACGTGGCACCGGGGGCATATCGCACGAGGTAAAACTTAGCATCTACAAAAGAAAAGAGAGAGAGAGAGAGAAATGTGGTGCCTGTGAACTATATACCACTCCAGCCCTGTAGTGCATTCTAGCCTCGAAAATGCGTTAACCCAAGAAATGAGTCACTTGGAGGCCGTATACCATACTCTGCATATAGCTTTCGCAGTGCTGCGCGCATCTAGCGTGGGGTCCCACTTTGTTTTCCTTCGTTCGGGCCGGGCGGTTGGCGGAGCTTGTTGCAAGCGCTGATGGTCGCGGCTTTTAACCGATGACCTTTTGCTCCAGGAAACGACGTTTCGAAGCAGATGCGTCCATGTGTTGCGGCGGCGCCGTGCAAGCACACGCCGCTCTTTTGTCTCGTTTATAAATGCCGCTCCTGTTCGAGGTTGTATCCGTTCTGGGCAGCCGAGAAGCCAAGCCAGCGAGACGGCTACAGCGCTGTAGCTTTGTGTGGTGCTTCCTAAAGGAAGTGCTGGCAACAATCCTGGCTCTCAACACTGTAATCGTCCTCATATAAAGAGTGTTTCACTTAACTTGAGCCAAAGTTTAAAAATATGCGAGTGCTACGTAGCTGGACAGAACCAAGGTAATGTTGTTTGCCGTCCCTTGGAGATGCTCAGATTATTTCTTGCATTCCGCCTGATTAGATAATCAGTCTTAGTTAATTAATCAACTTGTCAATTATTATAATTAGATGAAAGGTGAAAGAGCAACATGAGAAACTCCCGATGCAGCTTTCTGTTGCTCAATATGCACTTCATAAAAATGTATTTCCCAGCGTGAAAGAAGCCCGCAACCACACGCAAAGTACCTCGAGCGGCCAGTCGCACGGCAATTTGGCGTATATTCGCGGGCTTCTTTCAACCTCGGAATAGCACCTTTATGTAGCATGTATTGAGCAACAGAAAGCTGCATCGGGAGTTTTTCATGTTGCTCTACAAATTTCTCATTGACACTTTTCATCTAATTATAATATTTGAGAAGTTGATTAATTAATCAAAACTGATTGTGTAATACTATGTAATTAGGCGGAATAAAAATAAATCTGAGTATATTCAAGGGACGGCAAACAACATTACCTTGGTTCTGTCTAGGTACGTGGCATTTGCATATTTTTAAATCGTGGTGCATGATAGTTGGGACACCTTATATATGCCATAGAGGACACGGCGGTCGGGAAGCGCAAGTTAAACACAGCGCGTCGCTTGTTTAACATATTTTTCGGGAATAAGTACGGCAACGTCCTGCTTTCTTTTTCTAACACCGACTACGGAGCCACAACATTGCTGCAGCTGAAATTGTCGCCATAATTAGGGCAACAAAAAATGCGGGTCTGAAATAAACTAATCGAACAGGGCTTAATCGATTGTCGCTGTGTAAATTGAACTAGCTGAAAGAACATTCAAATTCTTCGATGACCAAGGAATGTACCTAATTCTATTGAAACTTCATGAGCGTTAATTATATTGACATGACTTTAGTATAATTGAGATGGTAAAATAAAATCGAGCTGAATAAGAAGCATGCACTCACTCACTCACTCACTCACTCACTCACTCACTCACTCACTCACTCACTCACTCACTCACTCACTCACTCACTCACTCACTCACAAAAAGTAGAATGTCAGCCTAGTGTTAGCTTGCAGTCATTAAAACAGTGAAACACTATGTTGGTCGCGTTCACTGCAGTACTAGTGGCACATTTGCAATCCAGGCTGTGTGCCCAGGTTCAGGAAATAGTAAGCTTTTTTTTTTTTTTTTTTTGGGGGGGGGGGGGGGGGGGGATCCCAGACACCGTAAACTTTCGACCCTGCCTGCAGGCATACATGGTATTAGACGTTATAAAATATTAAGATTATGAGTATAATACTACGTACCACTTTGCGTATTCTCGCCAGCATCGTTGTGCGCGTCTGTTGGATGAAGTTGTTCTGGCATAGAATGCTCCCTGGACGAATGGATTTTCCCGATGGTGGCTCACCCGGGTAAACACGACACTGTTTTTACATGTGCCGCAGGTGCCATTGTTTGCTGTGCTATCTAGAAACGCACAATCGTATGCATGTTTCGCAGTGGCTCTTTGCACCTGCTATACTAGGCAGATAAAGATACGTAGAAAATGGCTCATGACTACAACGGCATTGGCAAGCAGCGGCTCAGCGACGAGAACAGGCGGTGTGCGCGCTGGTCCGCGTGACAAGTTTAATTGATGCCCCTGTTTTCGTCGCATCGCTTTGCGCAGCATACAGTGCACGTAGCGCCAGTTGTATATGGAAACATATGAGATTCGTTTTCTAAGCGGAAGAGCGTTTATGTAGAACGCCGACTCGCTGAATACGCTGTAACCGTTACAGGTAACTCCGACACATTTGAGTCATGATCTTTTATGCTCACGCCGTAGAATCCGTTTCGAAATCACGCAAAAGACAAACACTGAAATTACGGAGCATACACAATGGGAGGCGGCGCTGTCCAGTTAACAGGAAGAGGTCCAAAGGGCCCTCATCCGACAAGCAAGACGGCGCGCGGAAGCCAGTGGGGCCTTTGTCTATAGGGGCTGCACCCATTGAGCGTTTTATTCTTAAAGAAAGTTCTGCTTCTTCTTATTTTTTTCGAAACCTGTAAGATAGTGCTTTCCAAGCACTGATCCCGGCATCTACCAAAATTATAATTATAATGCAACGCTCCTCGCCTCGTATCCCCCCCCCCCCCCCCGACTATCACGATTGCACAGGCTTATCAATTTCTCATGAGCAACAATAGAAAAATAAGTGTCAACCTTGGCATTCTCAAGTCTTCCTAATATCAACGGACTGATTGTGCCTTTAATACCATTAGCTTTCAGAAGGACTCTCGTAGCACTTCCACCACTCCGCAGTTCTGAAGTATGATGGAATTACTTTCATTATCGTCAAGAATAGGAGTTATCGTGTCACTCTCTACAGAGATAGAGAGCGAGATTGAGACAGATACCTTAAAAACAATCTGCAGAGGCTCGCCAGCTTATCATTTCTAAAGGCAGTGCAAACATGCGATCTAGAAATAAAAGATATAGGTGACACACACATAGAGACTGTTCTTTTGGCATTTAACTTTACATGCCACATTAGACGTTTAGTGTAAAACATAAGTTACTCTCAAGGGCCTCGCACCGCAACATATGTGGTTCCTTGCCCCATTAAGTGGATGCCACAAAAGGATCGGATATCATTGTGGTTGTGGTAAACTGAACCACTTCAGTGGTTCAGCTTAAATACGTTATAATTTTGCAAACAAATTTCATAGCCCTTCCGTCACTCTCTATAGCACACCTCACACGCTCCATATCGATTCCTAGAGCATAACATTCTGCGAAGAGCATAACATTCTGCATAACTCTTGACATACTCGAATAATTCAATCACGCCACACTTTCACACACAAAAAAATGCACCCTGCCCTGTTGTGTAGGTGGCCACATTGAAAAAGGTACATTCGTACTGCGTTTAGCAGTGAAACATCATCCTGCCTCACGCAGTACACTCTGCAAGAAGCTGCACGTTTTTCAAAAGTAACACCGAAGAAAGCTTGTTCGCTCTACTTTTCACATACTCCCAGTGCGTGTACTTTTCGTAATAGCTTCGTGCTAAAAATATTAGAAAAAAAGCTTGTGGTTAATGTTCAGTTACAGCATGGTTGTTAAGCCATCACGAGAAAGAGGGGTAAATTCATGAGGTTTGTCTAGCTTTCAACCTTCTAGTTTCGAACTACCTATTTGAAGCTGATTTCTCATCGGTAATTTATCTTGTGGCGAAGAAACTATAGAATACCTTCGGTGCTACTGCCCATACTTTGAAACTGAAAGTCTCGACCTTCGCATAACTCTAAACCAACAAGACGGAATACCTTTCTCGTGGGAGAAGATCTCAGAACCATGGGATCGCATATCACAACTTGCAGAAAGCCACGGAAGCGCTGCTGCAATTTCTGAGGACTACAGGTCAGAGTGACGTACCGCCGTTGATACAGAGCAGAAAACTTTCACTACGTCGGCGACATCAACACTGGACTTTCTTTCGTTCTCCTAATCTCTTCCTGCCCTTTTCCCTTTTCCCAGTGCAGGGTAGCCAGCCTGTCTAAGTCGTGGTTAACCTGCCTGCTCTTTACTATATATATATATATATATATATATATATATATATAATATATATCCCTCTCGTGTGGCAATCTTTAGCCTCATTCGGCTTCTCAATTTTTTTCTCGATTCTTTAAGCAAGAGAGTCCTTTTTGCGAGAGCGATATCGAAGCCTTGCTAATGCATACAGCTTTCGCAAAAACAACTGGCAAAACTGGATAGCTCGTTGTGGGGAGGAGGTACTTCGTGGTGACACGTGCTATTAGGGCTTCTGCACATGTATATGATCGTGCCTTGAAATCGTGTGCGCATTTACTACCATGTTGTGTATAAATAAAGCTCAGTTCCTTCTCAGCGCTTCTCCTATGGCCTTCTTCGTCTCTGTACGTGTCTTGTTTTTTTTTTTCTAATGCACTATCGTTAAAAATGCATAATGGATCAGCTTTACGCCTCATGCGAACTGCGCGGGAGAGCAGCATGTCTTGCTCTGAAGTTTTACATGAGCAAACGGTGACTGAAACAGGTGTGGAGGGAGGAGCCGTGTAAGGAAGTGGCGGGTGACAGCCCGCCCCCCCACCCTTCCCCCCCCCCCCCCCCCCATGTGCATCTCTCGATTTGCAAAGCATATTCGAACGTGAAAATTCCGTGTCGAGAGGCTACCTCATCTGAGCGCGGTACGCGGTACCACCCGCGAGCCTCCTATGAATTAGGCGTCAAAACACAAGCACAAAAAAAAGGTAAACATGCAAGCATCGGATATTTCGATGGAGGATGTGCGTTGCGAATTCGCTTGGCATTTTGCAACGTCGCCGCCTGAGTGCAAGGTGTGGAAAGGTGTGCGACCCCTTTCCGCTGGTCAAACGACTGCGTTCTCGCTAAGTCAACAACAGCGGCTTCCATTATGGGCAGCGAGACAGCCCCCGCTAACTTTTACCTCTGAGGCACCAGCGCTTAATGATGCTTTGCAGACGGTGGAGAGTACAAAACTCCTAGAAACCCTCACCAAGATTAACCTTTCGCGGCGGCTAGCCATTCGCACGCGAAGCGTGTGTCAACGCGAGATTAGCGAAGTAATGCTCTTTTGATGGCGCACCTTGTGTAACGCTTCATTTGCGGCTGGCCAGCAGGTGACGTGTGTGTCGTGCTTGAAAGCGCGACGCAGTTGTATAAGAAAGCATGTCGTGTGGCAAGTGTGAGATTCAGGTACTTAAAATTTCTCGCGTGCGAAACTCATTTCTCTGTTTTGTGACGCCGGAAGGAAGTATTTTGCTATGCACTATAGCGTTTCGTTTTATGACAGCGTCCACGCGCCCGGAGTCCCGGTGCATCTTAGTATTCATTAGATTAAATTGTACGGTTTAACGTACCGTAACTGCACCGTTGGTTATGAGGGACGTCATGGTGGATGGCTCCGGGTTAATTTAGACAACCTATATGGTTATTTAAAGTTCACCTGCATCTAAGTACACGATCGTTTGCTCCGTTTTTTTCTTCCCTTTCCTATAGGGGGTTTGTTCAGCAGAACAACGCCACAGCCATAGACTGAGCCACGACGGAAGGCAGTTCGTCAGAATATTTACACTAATAATTTAAATCATGGGTTTTTACGTGCCAGAACCACGCTCTGATTATGAGGCGCACCGTAGTGGTGGACTCCAGATTATCTGAATTTGTAACCGCCTGCGATTCTTCAACGTGCATTCAATCAACGGTACACGATCGTTTTTGCATACCGCTCCCATTAAAATAAGGCCGCCGCCGCCGGGATCGAACCCTAGATCTCGTGCTCAGCTGTGCAACGCCATTGCCACTGGGCTACCGCGCGGGTACTTGCTCAGCAGAGAATAGCGGTATCGCACGGATAGAAATATCTAAATGTGACTGTGCATGCTTTTGCTGTGTTTTTCTACTATTTGTTGTTATAAGTGTATTGTTATCCTCCCTATGTATCTCCCTGTTATCTCTCTATGTAACATCCTTCTAAGAGGGCATCTAGGGGCAGGTTAAAATTAAATAAATTATTTTAATAAATACACAAATGAGTAAACAAATAATACCATGTAGTGCCACTGCAGGGGGTACTCAATTTAGGATGTTGGTACTGCACTGCAAGCTGGTGCCAGTGCGTTACCTCCAGCGTACTGAACACAATGCCTCCATACACTCGCCAAAATTCATGGTCCGAATGGTCCGCCCAATCAGAACCACGTACCCAGACGTTTAAAGCTGGTGTTGCTATGGAGTACGGAAAACCTCCGGTGCGTTTTGATTCTGTTCCTTCGCTTCCGCCACACAATTTTAGGGCCACTCTACAAACCGCGGTGACAAGCGCTGAAAGCACCACAATATCACCCCACTAGAAATGATCAACCGCTAATAATGCGACACTGTCTAAATGATGATGATGGTGATGACGATGATGATGATTTATTGGCATCCCCTTTGAGACGGGGCGGCGACCAATAGCCACTTAGCCTGATTGAGTTTCTGAGGTATGTTATACATGCTTTCTTGTCCAGCATGTTTGTATACATCTCTCTAACTTATTTTTTTTCTTCCTCAAAACTTCTATATCTACCTTGTACCGCTGCCTATGCCTGTAACGGATCCGGTTGTATCAATCTCTTCCCTGCAACCCCCCCCCCCCCCCCAATACTCCAAACAACGTTTGCTTATCTCGACTGCTGAATGGTTGATGCTTTCGTCCACTTTAAATCAAAGCGCTTCTGGAAGGTGTACGTTACTTCCGGGTCTCACTGGGTGAATCCCTTCGCACTCTATTAGGATGTGCTGAATGGTCTTCGAATTTTTGCTGCAGCATACATATGGCATCATCTTGTTGCGAATATTTTCTCTGGTATGTTTTTGTCCTTAGGCAACTAGTTGGAGCCTCAAATAGCAAAGTATTTCCCTTCGCATTATGGTACAGTGTTTCCCTTCCAATTTCTGTATTCTCATTCTTGGAAATCTCCATGGTGTTTCTTGCTTCTACTCTTTGCATCCATTCTTTGCATCCAATTACCTGTCTCTCTATCACTTTCTTTTGCGTGACTCCTGGTTGTCTATTTACACTTTCAATTACTTTGTAGTTGGTTGCAAACTTTCTGGACCTCTTCCTTAGCTCCATGAACCCCAGCTTCAGCGCCTCTGGGCAAGTGCTGTATATTCGTATATCCTGGAGGCTAAGGTGAGGTCACGCAGGCAAGTAGGTGAGATGATACCACAAACACCACAATAGATTTGTAGGGGCGTGCAAATGTTCGAAATTTTCGAATAACGATTCGATCTTCCAGTAGTCACTATTCGATTCGATTTTCGAATAGTCACAATTCGTACATACAAATATTTTTTTTTCGAATAGTTTTCGAATATGTCAAAGCGTCAATTGTGCACGATTAAGCATAAAATTGGAGCAAAAGTGTGATAAATGTCATTCCCGTGGGTATAGTAAAGGCATAAAACATGAGAACTTATGTAGTAGAGCAGGATACATCGCTGGGGGCCATGCTTTACCTGCTTACAGTGATTATTCGCGCTCTCCGAAGAGTCCCCGAGTATGCGACCAAGCAGCTTATTTATTCCTAACGCTCCATTTCTACCTTTAATAAACAACGCTTCACAACGTTCAATGTATAGACAGTAACTTACTAACGTTATGAATATTAGAATGTAATCATACATTTATATTAATGTGAAAACGTCTGTTCAGTATTCCAAAACTACTTCAAAAGAATTCGATATTTCATTGGTTTCGCTGCTGGCACTATTCAACTCGCGCTTTATTCGACCTCAAAAATTACTATTAGCCCACCCTTAATAAACTGCTGGTTGGGAGAACCCAAGTTAGCAAAAACTGAACAATAAATGGAGACGGCGATAGTAACAGAGTTGGTTATGTAGTAGAGGTGTATGGTCACGCGTTTTAGTTGCCTCGAATGTGATCGCGACAGTTCAAGAGCATGCTAGGGTATCGTGTCATAGCTCCTGCGTTGCTTGCAACGTTAAACGCAATCAATCAATCAATCAATCAATCATCAATCAATATATCGAATAGCTACCTGTCATTTGTTCGCATTGCATTACATCCCAGTTATTGTCAAAACCTGCCACTCGTCGCTGCTGCTTATAAAAACATAATACCTAGAATCGAGAGAACGAACTGTCACAAAAATACAGCCCTGTTCACGGAAGCTTTCAGAATGCTTCAACTGCGTAATAGGTATCCCGAGACCGAAATACCTAAACAAACATGCAGCAAACGTAGGGCGCGTCCTTCACTTTAGCGCGGAGCCTACGCAGCATAGGATGCACGCCTAAGATACGGATTACTTGACATTCTGCTAACAGCATCTGTATCCTGAAGAATCTTGCCAGGTTGGTGCATTCATTGCGACACTTTGAGCGCATCGCGCGCCGACGCATCGTCGCGATAACATCACTTCTTCGGGGCCTAAGCAAAATATATCCCAATTTCCTTTCTTTTATTTAGACTCCGTTTCCTTCTATACTTAACACCAACGGTTTTAATTTCGAGCGAGATGCCACCTTTCTACCAGCTCGATGAAGACAGTCGTCCACGGCGATAGGCCATCAGAACATGCTAAATGGACACTCAAGAGAAACACTAAATCAGCTTAGACTGACACAAGATTCGTTCAGTACTCTATTTTAGTCAATTTCGCGATAACAAGTTGACTATTAGAAAAAAAATGAAGGTCAAAGTGCAGCCTTTTTGATGTCGCCACCAAACCCTAGCACCGCTATGTCAGTGTGACGTCACCGGTTTCAAAGTACTTCTTCGCATTTGGGCCGCGTTATAGCTCAGCGAAAGTTCCCGAAACTTACCATGTTCGAAATTTTGTTTCTTTAGAACACAGTTTAGGCCATTTTTCTCCAACAAAGAATTAGCTATTATATAGCTATAGTAATAGTAATTATTAAATAGTAATAAATAATAATTAGCTTTAGCAGACGCCTCTGAAATTCATGACATCACGTCGAACTGGTGCGCGAACCTTCAAGGCAGCGTCGCGACCAGTCTTGTCTTCGTGCGCCTTTTCTGGCTGACCGCTCCTCCTCTCGCGGTAAGAATGGCGTTTTTGGCATTGTGGAGGGGGTAATTGACCAATACAGGTGAAATGATTTTCTCTCAAATGTCCCTTTAACACAAGCAGCAACTCGCACGTCCAGTTTTTTTTTTTATTATTATTTTTTTTTCCGGGCCGGTCTTCCACTGCTCACCAATCCGACAGCCAGCTGCAATTGTAAAATTGCGCACGTAACACGAGAAAGTCGGAGATACCGAACGCCCGCGGCCAACACACAGACCGCACGCATACACGCGACGCGGTCAGCATGCAAAGCAGCCGATGTTCGCGGCCATCGAATCGGGCCACTCAGATACAGGCAAGTAACTACGCGACGGCAATCCAGTGCCAGCGGGTGAAATGTGCCCGAGGTTGGGCGGCATTTTACTACCGGGGGCGTGTTCGAACGCCGCGTATTATCGACGCCTGCCAGGAAGTTCCAGTTCGCAATAGGTGTGCGCATCCCGGAAGCGACTCGGTCGTTCCGCTGTTGCCGTTCCTACGAGGACCGCCGCCACTCTGAGAAGTCTTTCAAGCTGAATGCCTGCCTCAACCTCAGCGAATACGGGTTACAACGTGTGCGCAGTGCGAGCAAAACCCAGAGGTAGCACTTAACTGTTAAAGAAAGAAAATTTACCGTTGCGTTTCATATAGTTCTTTGAAGAAAGTGATCAGTAATGCGGACTACCCGGATTTCTGCTGTACAGACACGCGTGAAAGGTCCATTCACCGTTGAAACCACATCCTTAACATAAAACGTAACATAACATAAGCCACACCCCCTAAGCATTTTTTGGTTAATCAGCATGTGCTGATTAACTAAAGAATGCTTAGGGGTGTGCACCTAGGCACTAGTATACCCCAACCTCTATGTGCTGGTACTGTGCTTTTGAATATAGGACTTCAGAAAAGTCATGTTCCCCGGTAGCAAGAACCGAACCCAGCCTAGCACGTCGAGCCGTAGATGAAGTTGTACGTTAGTACGTGTTGTATTAATCTGAAATTGTATAAAAAAGAAGATGGGGCGGTCATGTGAAATCACCCCCCCCCCCCCCCCCGCCTCACACACACGCACACTTCCTTTATTGAAACTTCGACAAGGCGCTCAGTAGTATGCAAGCGACTGCTCCTTCTGTGATTCAGCAAGATAAATGGAAAGAAGGGTGATCTGGAGACGCCAGGGCCATTATTTGCCCACCATGGCCATCCCGCCGCCAAAGCACCTGCAACGGCATTCACACCGCAGCGTGGCTTGCGCTGCTCAGTAACACCGTGCTTTTTCTCATGGCAGAGGAACGATAGCTTCAGCGGCAGGACAGTTTCACCGATTTCTGAGGGTGTCTGGTACACCGCAGCCCGCCATGGTTACCGAGGCGCGTACACACGGCGCCTCGCCTAGCTGTCATTGTACCCGGCGATCGGTTGGCGAGACGAGAGAGCAGCCGCACTTCGTTACGCGGAAGGTCAGCGCCTCTGCGACGGCGCCGAGCAATCTCCCACCGCCCCGCTGCACGAAGCGCACGCCATATGGGAAACTCGAAACCGCGACGGCGACGTCGGCGCCAACTCAGTCATCCAGTAAGCGGACGTGACCCCAGCCGGCGCTGTTGCCGATGCTGGAGACGAGAGGCCCCCCTACTTACCCCGCCTGCCTCCGCCCCCTTGTCGCAATGCTGCATCGAGCTTCCCTCAACGTCGGTTGTCCCGTATGATTGCGCGTGTTGTGTGCCAAGCGAACGAGCCGCCAGGGGCCCGTGAACTGTCCGTCAACGCACGCGCTCCACTCGTATTTGAGCAGCTTGCGCAGGCTGTGTTTAAATGTTTACGGAGGTGCGGATCTTCAGCCTGGATGCAAAGCCGCATACAAATAAGAATGGACTTCACGCGGGAGACGACACTGCCTCGCTCTGCGGGCAACGTTTGAGAGCTAAGGAAAAAAGCTAGTTTACTTAGGTTCAGGTGCACGATAAAGAACGTGCACCTAAACCTAAGGTGGTCAACATTAATCCGGATCCCTCCACTAAGAGAGGGATCCGATTCCCTGAGTCGCGATGGGGTGCGTCAAACCAAATCAGTCAGTCAGTCAGTCAGTCAATCAATCAATCAATCAATCAATCAATCAATCAATCAATCAATCAATCAAACTGGTCCGGAATGTTGCACGTTGACACCGTAATAGACTAACTTAGCATTGACAGGCCACCAATCAGGCGGCGTGACTTCTGTTCCGGTAAAGGTGTCTGTGAGCCATTGCATTTCTTACAAAAGCGTGTTGTCTCATCAAACTTTCTTTCCAAACGCTTTTTTTTTTCACTTTGCACTGCTCGTTTTATATCACTACAGTCCATCTCCATAAAAAGAAGAGTTATATAACATGCATGACAGTGGGTGACATCAACCAGCAATGTGGTCAAATGTGGACAAAAATGTGGCCCTCGACATTGTGCCTCAAATAGTTTATTAGGGCCAGGATATTATTATTATCACTACTGTCGTTTCAAATGGATTACGGTGCTGTGCGAACATTCAAAGTTAAATAATATCTGCTATTTGATTCGAGAATTCACTATTCCAAATAAATGAATACTTGTTTCTTTCGAATATATTGAATAACAACGCTTATTGAAATCTCGAGGATGAGATAAGCGGTAGAAGAGAGGACTGTTTGAATAATTTCGTTGCACGAGAGCTTCGGTAGCTGCGCAGAGACACCAGTTCTAGGGCGAACGTGCGGGGAAGATAAATTACGCTCTGTAATTTCCAATCATTCTACACGAACGGATCGCTTTTAGTCAGCCTATTTACGAAGCGGTCGCCTCAATTTGTGTTTGCTTTTCTTTAAAACATTTTGCGATGCTGTAGTACACATCTCTTTTTCAACGAACACAACACTGTATACGGGAAGTCGGGTGTGCCAGTTCCATCTTTCCATTACTGAAATGGTCATCGCGCACTAGGTAGCTGCATAGCAGTTGTTTCTCGTATGCAAACTCCTTGGTTGTCCGGAGGCTGAAATATACGTACAATACTACATACACGCATTTCTATAAGCGTCATTTCTTTTTTTTTCTTTTTTTTTACCAGACGGAGTCCGCGCAAACTTGATATTTCACGCTGTTTAGGAAAGAAAGAAAGAAAAGAAAAACATTCGATATTCAGGGACTGTTATTCTATAATATTCCTATTCGATTCGAGTCGAAAGTTTCACTATTCGAACAACCCTATAAAATACCAATAAGGTAGCCATAGATAATAGAATAAGATGGCCGTAGGTTAGCGCTCACCTTGTCTCCTCCCCCTTTCCGTCTCCGTTGTGCGCTCAGCGGCCATAAATCTTATGGTCTGAAATTGCTTCGGATAGCCATAGAGATTGGCAGCGGCCTCTGTTAAAGGGCACAGTGCCCGCTTGCCTCGAGAAGAAAGCGGTAGGAAGGTCGCGGGAAACGAACAAGAATAAGAATATAAGAGAAAGGAACGTGATTGTAAATATACTATGGGCGCTTGAAAAGCACTGAGCGCTCTACAAAAAAAGTACAACAATCAGTAGAAAACAAAAACTTGCAAGAAAGCTAGATTCACAAAGTAGTTCAGCTCCCTGCCTTTGCCATCCCGTTTATCTCTCTCTCCCTCTCTCTCTGTCTATTTTTTCGCCCATTTTTAACACACTGGTTATTAAAATTTAGAAGTTTTAGGCTCTATACTATTTCGTGACAGACGGCGCTCGCATATCACTAAGAAACTGCTTTGAAACTTTGATTCCTTATTTCTCTCGTTATTTTTTCATTCAGTTACACCAAATATGCATTTGTGACTTCAAAAACTGATTTCGCACCAAAAAGGGTTAAAGAAGCAGGCGCCGGCATCTCGAACGTCAGTTTTGACCAACGTTGGTCTTGACTCACGCGGTGCTGACGAGGCAGGTCGACGTCGAACTCCCCAGTGTCGAGTGATTCACGACGACGTCATCGTCAACGTCGCCGATTTGTATTTACACGACGTAGAATGAATGCCCACGAAGAGGTCGATCCAAGCTTGCTGTCCACGAGGAAGCTTCTTTTCAGCCTTCGCGTTCTTACAAAGCCGTCCAGCGAGCGAGTCACGGCCTGCCGTGTGCGGTGAGAGGATCGCGCAGGCGCTGCCACAGTGCGGCGTAACCCAATCGCTCGGCGTTTCCTAGCACAGGCGCATTCTTAGCACTTCAGGTACGCGTTTCTTCCATTCAACGCGAAACAAAGCGATCCGCTGAGCCCACAGTGATTGGCTCTCGCACTTAAATTCCGCGCTCTTATAGCCACAGTACAACGGTCATTATTCGCCGGTTCGAACCTCTTCGGCCGCCAATACTTCTGTCCTTTGAAAAATTTAGTTGCACCACATTTCTTGCATCTTCCCAATCATTGAAAGCTTACAACTGCGCAACGGATTACGGATACGTCAGATATGAGAACATCAACTATTTCAAGGCATAGCATACTTGAAAAGCATCTATCCAGCCACTTCAAAAATATTCCTGGTGCAAAATGTTGTGAAAAAACAATGCAAGAAGCGAACCCGCTACATGATGGCATATATTGACACTGAAAGCAAACACCTAGCTCGCTACTTTCCAACTCGTTTTATTAAACAATTTACACATATTTCTCAAACTTGCAGCACAGGTCCAATCAGAAGTGTTTCAAGATGTGTGCGGCACATTTTAAATACTATTATTTTTATGAGCGTTTTTTTGCTTTTGATTGGCTTTGGCAAGCACAATTGTGCACACAGCGGCTCAGAGGATTATACAGAACAACAACATAATATTTGTGAACTGTGTCAAGATGGCTGCACACTGGGTGTGTGCGTGCGTTCAAAGTTTCGATTAGGAAACCAATATTGTTTTATCGGATCGAAGCACCCGACTGGAGAATTTGATATTCTATTTCTTCGAGTATTCGATTATCATTGGAATATACGAGCCATCACAACTATTAATTGGAACCAACTTGTAACGGAATAAAAACCCAAGAATAGGCTGAACAGGCGGCTTCGTGCACTTGTTGATAGCACAAAGGAAGTTGCGACGACCTTTCACGCTTTCTCATCTGCAAACTGCTCAGTTGAACGAATTTTCGTAGTTCGTAACGTATACGCTGAACGAAATTAACGAGACTGTTTTGTGCGACATTCCTTCATGTCTTTCTCGTTTTAGTTTCTTTCAGAAGCAGTAAAAACGTTTATTATTCGAGTCGGCACGCATTCTGATAGATTCAAAAACTTCACCATTTGAATTACCATATTATTTAAAAGCGCCTATTTTAGAGATTATTTGCTTTGCCTTCTGCTCCCAATAACACGTGACAACGACATCGCGCCAAATGTCAATTATCGAATTGATACACCGCAAAAACAATGTAACATTCGTCTGCTTGTTTGCTTGTTAAGTCTGCTTGTTAATTACCTTGATTAGTTCAACGGAGAATTGCTCCTTTTGAAGCCCGCATGGAGTGACGCAGACAGCCTGTCATGATATCCAGATGTATACAGTTTTTCAGACCGACAGCCCATGTGTAAATTTAACCATCTGCTCAGCTCACTAAGTACTTGCAGACCTGCCTCTCTTACTTTTTCAAATTTCTTTGATTGAAATAGTCGCCGTAAGCAATATTTACTAAGAAATTTAAAAAATACTACATCAAATAAACTCAATGCATTGAGTGCGGTGGTCTAATACACGCTCGTTTAACGCAAACTGCTATAAACGAATGCAAGAGGACAGCACGAAGTACCTTCTTGAATATGTCGATATCTCTCTGTGCGTCTGTGTGGATTTATTATTTTTTTCTTGCGTCTGTTTTATTTACTGGCAATGTATCCTTCGGTAACAATGTCTTCAAGTGAATCCAAACGCATGCTTTTATTGAATTATGCCCTTTGGCGAATGGCGGTGAATGACTCATAATCTACTCCACGCTCTTTGTGACGCGTATACGTCGATGCATGCTTTGGCGCAATTTAATAAACACGCATAGCTCCGCTCCGAGAACTGTTGTAAACAAAAGACGTCGTGCCCTCTCAGCCGCCTTATAACTCGCATATGCTACTTGCAGTGCAAGACAACATCTGCCCCCCGAGGGTCGGCGCGAAATGACGAAATAATCCGCTTGACGCACCCTACAGGAAACCGCGCGAGATTTTCTTTTGTGCGCCGATCTCATCGGAGATAATCTGGACGGAAAAGTCCACCCGACTTGTGCATTATAATTCTTTCCAGGTTCTCAAAATTTTCCTTTCTCGTAGTCTCTTCATTACGTCACTGGAAAACAGCTGACCCCCCTCCCCCGTCTTTTATTTGCCTTTCCGTTTCTCACTATACTGCTTCTGCAGCTCGACCCAGTCACGTGTTTTTCTAAAGCACGTGACAGCGTGACAGCAGCTAACATTTCCCGCATATCATTAAAGCATGTTTCTCTCTCTAAACATTTACCTGCATACCTAGGTCAAGTGGTCTTGGGTGTAGTGAGCCGCTTAGAGAGGTATTAGGTTAAATTGTCGCCAGCATTACTGAAACACCTGAAGGCAAGAAAAGACAAGGCTAAAATCTCCAGGTTTTAAATCGGACCGGTCAAGTGAACATGTCGTGAAACCAGCTGTAAAATATAGGGGGTCGGTTTTGGTGCTCTATTGCTTGAGGAGTGACAGACGGTCTATGCCGAACTTCTGTACAGCCACTATCCGTTTCGCATAGCATGCATCCGTCAGTTCAGAAGTCGATACTCAACCCTTCTCCACTGTTTTCACAGCTGTGGAGTTGTCTAAGAGAGTACAACCCGTCTCGATCTACATGTCACTCAAAATATCAGTCGCAAAGGGTGTCCAATTTACCCGAATCCTTCACGTCGGTTTCGCTTGACGCACTACCGGAGTATTGTAAACACTAAACGTGCTTTTGTGAAGCAACAGCAACACATCCGACGCAAAGCGCTCGGCGCCAACCCGACGTAACTGGAGTCGCCGAACGGCATTCGAACCCAAGCTGAAACATGAATCGCCATCTGTGTGAATACCGAGACAGCCCGGCTGTACCGCGCGCGACGTGTTAGCATCGAATGTCGGGTGCTTCCGTCACATCGTAGAGGTTCGGAGCGTATGCGTCGTTCCTGTGACGTTGTCGCCAAAGCAGGCAACGATTACACGTCGCGCAACGCGGGGAAGCCCAACAGGTTTCTGACTAATCATACACTCGTCCCGGTGACGTCTGCGGAGACGCTGACACCGACTGACAACCGCCCTCCCTTGAAACGGCGTTACCACGCTACAGTATCGTTGGAAGGAAGTTTATCAAATTTCCTGCTAAAAAACACACACACATCAGAGAGTATTCATTCCTGGCCAGCTACTACCGGCTGCCAGCGCACGTTTCATCCAAACGGCTGAAATTTCTGTCCAGCTGAAAAAAACTGAACTCTCGGCGATTCTGACACGCGTAAGGGTAATGAGACTTAGAAGACGCGAAGCGTCGACATCGCTCAACCAAGCTGTCAAACCGAGAACCCGACTGGGAAACGGGTGAGGCGCGATAAGTGACAATCCCGGCAGAGCGCTTGCTCCGCTCCCACGTGCCGGCTGCTCTGGAAACTTCTGTCAGACCGAGCAAACTGGCTGCATAACCGAGACGCCCTACACCATCCGCACTTTGGTGGCAGAGATAGCGATCAGCACTCGCGACAAGCAATCGCACTGCGACCCGACGGAGTGCAGAAGTTTACTCACTCATTTGCAGCAGCGACAACAGCAGCGGTGGCCGATGTTCATTCCTCGTGCGTATCCGTTCGCATGGAAAGTACACTTTCACCAGGGCGGCGCGCGCTCTGCGGCGCGAGCAGCGGTGGCGGCAGAGAGCGATGCGGCACGGTGGCCAGCAGCCGGTTGGGCACGAGGAGCGCTCCGAACTGGCGGCAACGCGGCGCTCGCCATGTTTGCCCCGTCGAAGGCTCCGCCTCCCCGCACCCCCTCCGCGGTGGCTGCTCGCGACGCCGAAGGCATCCGGTTGCAGGCGGGCAGTCGCTCGACTAGGCAGCACTGCCGCGTGACCATTCTCGCACCCGCCCTCAGGGAAATGTTAGGGTAACAAGACCTGAAGCTAGACTAGCTGGTTCGTGTCAAACGGTCACGACGGGCTGGCGACTCTAGACAGACAAGCGCATGAAGGCGTCAAGCAAACAAAGATTGACTGAAAACTCATGTTTCAATAATTCAAGGGTGTGCGGCAGGGTAAGACATGCCTTTGTCCAATGGCAATGGGGCCAACTTGTAAGTTTCTTAAAGTCGTCACTTGGTCTGACCTTCGACATTCCAAATGTATTACCCTTCTTTTAGTGCCCGGTATCTCACTTCGACAGACCACGAATCTATTAGACACGGGCTCTAAATTGTGTAGAAGCGGTGTATGGATAATGTAATTTCTTCTTTATATTAACGCACTTAATGTGCAGTTTTTTTCAAGGCACTAAATGTTTTTCACAGCCGTCCACGTCATTAGGCTGTTTCTAGCCAGCCGACCGACCGAAAGCTATAGACCTGAAGTGCTAGCTAACGCCATTGTCACAGATCTCCAATTGCCACTGACGCTATTCGCAACTCCAAAGTAATCGCTCGACTATTATCGGCCGCGCCGAGAAACAGCCGATCCAGGTTCAGGCTTAAAGCTAAAGAGGGTTTCCTATCACGGAACGCGCTGAATGCCTCGTAGTTCTCAAACCCACGTGATACCGCCGCGCACAAGCCAGAAAAATAAAGAAAAATATACGGATGTCTTTCTTTTGCTGTGTACCATTATGCGTGTCATTGCGGTGGAAAGACAGCAATGTATGATTTCGTTTCCCGAAAAAAGCAGACGACACGCATCGGAGACCGACATAGATAAAATCTTACGTATTGAGAAAAGGTAACTGCATACTATGGTGGATCGTTAGGAACAATCCAGTCGGGACGACTTCTTGATTTCCAGCGAGTAGACCAATTCTTAATTTTTTATATATCTTAAATGAGTTGTTGGCGTTTCAAATCGCGAGCGTACTTTTTTTATATATATATAGGCAGGCACTTTAATATATTACTGATGTACGCTTAAGCTTCACTTGGTATTGTTAGTTTAGTTTTTCTCTCGAGCATTAGTGCTACTAATGCCTTAAGTAGCCGGAATATTCTCGCTTAAGGTACTTTTGTTCACAGGCACCGGTAGTAGGGAACGATAACTAGCTCGGGTGGTTATGCCGCAAGGTAACATATCGTTTTGATAGCATGCTTTAGTTTAGCGGTGTAAGCAGAAGATGCTGTTTTCTCATCCAGCGTGGTGACTTGTACGCTTATTTGCTCGCAAGAAATTTAGAAGCAACTACAAACAGCGCTAGTTCAAAATTTCAAGCATGCGACCTGCTTTTAGTTTGCTAGTTTTTTAGCGCAGTTAGTTTGCTTTCCGACATTGTGCGCGCCGCCAAATTCCATTAAAAACTGGTTCGATTTGTTTCCTAGTCATGAATTTACACTAATACAAGTGAGATTGCTCAAAAGAGAGCCCTATCTAAATTTCCGAAACCTGTTGGAACAAACGCCACTTGGACCGATTGGTTGTCATTTACTTCTCACGTTTCACCGGGGTTCGAGAATTCCTACGGGCGGCGGTGTCTGCTGTGCTCCCAAGAATGGATCGTATACCTCGAACACTGCGTACTGCGAGCCCGGACAAGCGCCATTCATTAGACGCAGACTATCTTATCACACGGATCAGCTAACTCTAAAGAGAAAGGTGCACCCCGACTGACAAACGGAACTCTCATTTGCTATCATTTGTTTTTATCCCAAGATACACTGACCCCGTAACTTAACCGTTTTTAAAAAGCCTCGTTCTATCAGTGCACAATATCCGTAGTTAGCTTCTGAAAGCACGACAGACATTACTGACTAATATTGTGGGATGCTATGATATACTGCTACTCGAGTCACAGTGGGGAGTTGCCTACCAAAGGTCGAAAACAGTCAAGTGTCTCCCCTGTAGCAGTGAAGCAGCGCCGCAAACAAGTGCTTGTACCTTTCGGAGGGCTGCTACGCACTAACACTTCCCTTTGTTTAACATCCAGCTCGCTTGAAAGGCTCTTGGTCTTAAAAAAAAAAAAGTCTCATGCGGCTCGCTAGGCAGGCCGGACTTTTGAGCACAGCACAAACGAGAAACATGAAACTTGAGCACAGCCCAAAGCGAGAGGGCCGCCGGAAACCTGGGTGTTGTAGTCATCTTTGTTTATTTGGACAGTGTTGCCAGCACAAGTAACGGATTCTGGAGTTGCCAATTCTATTCTCTGTGCAGTCATATTAGAAGATGCCTAACCGAGAGACAAAAAGAATTCGACACACCAGCTCTAGAACAGGACTTGGCGACCCCATTCGATACTGTACTTGGACACGCCTTCCACAAGCCCACTAATATAGAGCAGTGTTATGCTTAGTAGTGGCCTGAAAAAGCTCTTCATCTGAAAAAAAAAACGCAGCTTATAAACGGAGATTATTGGGAATCCAGCTTCTGAACTACTGTGCCCTGAACTGCAAAGAACCCGTGAAAAACCGAAAGGTCGTGTACCTCTCTTGACTCTCTGTGGAAGACTTCGCTCTTAGACGATTTTACATAGTGTGTTTTCCGGTTTGTATATCTTTAGACGCACTAGATTTTGCCCGTGTCTCCGCGCCCGAACATCTCGATGCGTTGAAGTTGTAACAGGCTCTGTGTTAGTAAACATGAGTCGAGTGAACAATGATGATCTCACCCAACTATAGGGCTCGATAGGACACCACTGCATTGTATCATTAGCGTTTTCCGCTACGATATAAAAAACAATAAGAGAAATTGAAAATGTGTAGAATAGTGGGAATCCGTACAATTATGTACAAACTGTCAATGTTAAAACGCCAGTCAATTCACTCGTTTCAAGGCTGAAGCATACCCGCAAATCAACCTCATAATGTAAATAATTGACACTACGCGTTTCGCACTATATGTGGCGAGTTCAGTGAATTTAGAATGTGGAGGCGCCAAATCACCATGCCTAGCTGTTTGCGAAATGTACATGAACTCTCAATTATGATTACATCTCTCCTCATCAGAACGTTTTATTTTGTCGAAAAATAAAACGCGGATTTCGAGTCCCCCATGGAATCTTCACCGCAACATGCTGCACTCAAGTGTCAGAGCCACTAAACATTCTCTCACGCATCTTCGGGGGGCCCAACAACATTTGGACAGAATTCAGAAAGTTTTTCATTCGTAAGACCTATCTGTAGTTGACCGATTGCGTTCGCTAATCATAAGTTAGCTATCGAATTTATAAGAGCGAACTTACAATTCCTGCTAATCTGTGTGGCATACGAACTCCGTTGTTCAGTCGTTTACCAGAGCATGAACAAAGGCGTAGACAGAAACCGTGCGCTCTAGAAAAACTGCGCCAGCCAGCAGATGTCGTTATTGTTGCTTCACAACGTCTCCTTCTGCAGTATCGCTTCTTCAACTTCTTCTGCTGTATTAAGAACAAACCAACCATAATCTATTCTCGTCTCCCACATTGCACTACGAACGGATAATAAAGCACCGCGAATTCTGGGCAAATAGAATTTGAGTATAGTACAAAGGCGTCTCGTATATCGCCAGTTTTGTAAAGTGAGTACACCGTTGGATGAAGTCCAGCGCCAGGATTAACTTTGGTGGGTTTGAACGAAAGCGCTGCACAACCGTCGTTGTCAGCCGTGTTTATCTCCGGTCGGAAGGGCTGCAGCATTTCCAACCGATCAACGTGGACGCGTACTGACGACGCAAGTCTCAGTTAATTGGGGCAGGACAGGCCGGTTGCCCTAACGCCCTGCGGGCTATTAACCGTTGCGTATCAACCGGTTTGACAGGCCGATGTATTACCTCGTGATACTGCTGGGCCAATCAGCGTAATAAATCTTCAACAAACACAAACGAAGAGCTACGCAGCTCTCCATACAGACAGCGCCTAAGTGTCGCCGACCGTGCACAAAGCAAGAAAGGGGGAACAAAAAGTAAGCCCAAGGGGCAGCAACACGTATAACGAATGGAAAAAAAGAAAACATTAGTGTCCGTTGCTCAGCTTCACCGACCCGTTTCTTCGGCATAACCCTGCAGCAACAAGTTTGACTTCACTATTGGCGCTTACAGCCATGACGAGCACATACACGACTCAGTGCTTAAATGCTTCTAGAGCAGATGTGCGCTAATCTTAACACCCCTTCATGCGAGCGGATATCAGGCTCTCTTAAGCCGTTTTCTCTAAAGGTCCTGACGATGTCAACTCGCCGAGTCTGGTAGCTGTGCATATACCAACGGAACTTGCTCATACTGCCTCTGTGTCGCCTCGCCTGGTGCTTATATTGGGAATTTAAGCAGACGTGTAGTCGGCCTCGTGTGTACATTCCTGAACTTACGCAAGCCCCTTCTTTCAACGGTTCCTCGGCGACGACGTTTCTCGCTGTCTTTGTTTGTTTTTAGGCGCGGCTTCTATCTCGTCCTTCCCAGGGTGCGTGTAGAGGCTCGGCTGAACCAGTTCAAGGTTCTTCGCCCTGGCGCAGTACTGAGACAAGTGCCCGTCTGCCTCTCGCAAGCTGCAGCCACCCAGATAAGCTCGCGGATATCCCGGTCTGCGCTCGCGGGGGCTTATAAAAGTCTGGCTTAGCAAAAGTTTCAAGGGGCTGCCGATGGTAAACGCGTGCCATCGAGGATATGTCCGTTACAGTTAGTTGGATGCAGCACTGGCTGCGAAAGTTCGTACGAAGAAGCATCGACCATGCTGTCGTGTGACGAGACAGTACATACGCGTAGCGAATATTTGCCCCCGTGTAGCGAATCTCTATTGATTTACGAGTAGTTGCTGATGGGCTACTTGGTTAATTACTAGAGAACTGTAACGTTGATGCCACTGGGCACACATAATAAAGACAAACAAGAGATGTTCAATATTTATTGTGTGTTACCAGTCTGTGACAGAAGCTACAGTATCTATAGTTCCACAACACTTTTGCTGTGTAAACTACTTTGTATTCTTGAAGATTGAAAAACAGATTGTTGATTTATAGAATACCCGTACTTTGTGACAATTTTCTATGCATTTACTCACATTGTGCATTTTAAGCTTTCCTTGTATGGCGATACATTTCGCTGCGTGGAACTTCTATGTGGGTAGCGCCGGATCTTCGACGTCCCGCCCTGCCCCTGGTAAGTTAAGCATGCGCGTTGCAACTCCACCTGGCTATGGAAATATGCTTTGTGGTACAAAAGTTCGAGTCGAGGCCACATCCGGGATATTTGATGCACGTATAGTGTATGGCTATTTTTCGCCTTTTAAGCAACTGCGGTTACTCTTGTCGACGAGCTTCGCGAAAATACTGGAGCGCTCGCGCATAAACAGTCGCATACCGTCACGCGCGCCTTCTGGAATCCGCGTTTGGAGCAGCGAGATCAGACCTAGGAGGCTTTGCCGCTGCACGTGCCAAACTAGCGCTCCAGTTATTCGGGTTGCCGATCCTTCTGCCCCGATGTTTCTTTCACGAAGCGCGGTTAGCGAGGGACACAAAGATCTTAACCTCGATGCGCGTGGCTCGGCCGCACGCAGTCGCTTATATGTAAGAGAGCAAATTTTTATCGGCAACGTATACGCGGCGACGCCCGACGTAAGCCTGTGCTGACTGTATCGTTGCAACTTCCCGAGTTCAACGCGCAGGTTATGCACCTTACGCTGATGGCACTCGCCTTTGTTCTGAAGATCTCAGGCCGCCTTCGAGCGTGCTCGGGGCTCTCACGTTTCTATATATGGCTTACGCTGTGTTGATATTTGAGAAATAATGTCGGCTTTAAAATGTCGAACAGTGGGTTATTAGCAACAGTAATTCATAATGGTTCATGTGACTGTGCTAGACAGGCTCGGAAGGAAGTGGCGACGAACATGAAAGGGTCAGAGGGAACGGGCAGAACATGCCTTCCCTGCGACTCAAAAGCAGTGGAGTGTGCTGAGGGCACCCCTAGCCCTTTAGGTACCAAACACTTCCAAACAGGATTCAAGATCAGGGATATTGATTATTGTCCTTCTTTTTTTTGTTATTTTCGAGTACAAAACAATCCTACAGTACAAAAGAAAAGAAAAGCTGTCTCTTACCAAGCCAAATTGTGTGCGCATAGAAATCAAACGGTATTTATTAGAAAAAAGAGTGAAAATAGAAGTTCGGTTTACACGTGACAGTTGAACAATTAACCATATAACCTTTGGCAAGCACACGTTCATTTTCTTTTACATTTTGGGCACGAAGGATAAATATTTTGCCAAGAGAATGCGAAAACAACTCAAGGATTTAGATTCTCAAGGAGTTAAGCACAGAGTGCTTTATGCTCAGCATGCCTAATACCCTGGCGTACTTAGAGCACGGCTGCGTGACCCTGTTTTTTCCCCCTCGTAAAGCAGGGGTAGCCCACCTAATAACACAAGAACTGCGTGTGTGAAAGTGTGTGGCATGAAAACAAAGGTCATCCTTTTATTTCAACCTTGATGGATCCTTACGCCAGGCAGTAAGCACCGCGCCTTCAAGGCACGTTCCGCTTGAGAATCCCGAATTCCGTGATGTTTTCTAGAAACAATGAGGCCACCATCAGAAGGGTTCAACGTGCTCCAGAAAGTACGTCTTACCTGCCTCCGGAATGAGAGCCTGCGTTGCTACAAACCTTGCTCTGATGCTGGAAGTATTCCACGTTGCCGCTGTAGCAAAATGAGCAAACAGTTGCACACTCAAAGCCTTGAACATGAAACAGCAGTCTTAGTAAGCTGAGCACATGGAAGGGCTTGTATGCAATCTATGTTAGCAAATGTTGTAACGAGCGGTTATTATTAAGTACGACGAGAAACAAGCTAAAGCACCCTTGACACCGAACGTGGAAATTGACATGACATGAAAAAGGCACATGTATTTGCTAGGCTTCTGGTTCTCTCCTATATTGCAGACTGCTCGCGCTATACGTTGGGCCCAGGATCGGGCCAGCAATATGGTAAAACAGTAACTATACTATCATCTTTAAGGTACAGAGAATGTTATGCGATGCTCTGTACCTGTGCACCCGAGGTTTCTGTGTACCCTATATTAAAAAAAAAACTCTCACAAAGATAGTGAACATTAAACGTTGGGAAAAGATGAAGACCGTCGAACACACACTCAGGACTTCCGTCTTTCCGCGCAATTTAAACTTCAAGTTAGAGCTCACAAAAATGGTTGCCTGAGGCCTTCTCACTTTGATGAGAAAGAAACAGTAACCGTTTTGTTGTTCTCAGATGCGGGGGTTATGAAACCTGTCTTACATCTTGAGCTTGGTAATTTTTTTCAGTAAGAAAGATTTTAGATATTGTGCTTTGATATGACTACGGGCAGATGAACTCTTGGCTTTCGATTGTCCGTGCAATGTTTAGTTGACAAGCTCTGCCTATCCAGTGCCTGAATCAGTAAGCAATTGATAATGGTAATTCTATAGTTTTGATCTTACTTTATTTTGATGCTATTGTATTCAAGGTAAATGATGCGTCAACCTCACGCTCTTGTAATCTTGCGAATATTTATTAAACTTGGCCCCACTGGTTCTAAGGGCACACCACTGGGCTTCATAATGAGCGTCATGGCCGAGTTACAAGAGGATTCCTCAACACTCGGTGAAAGGCAATAAGAAAACAACGTTATATGCTTACCCCAGTTTACTAAATCCACGAAAGTATCTGAAACCACGATGACACAAGGAACTCTTTAGCGGCTGAGGTGAGAGAAAACAAACGACAAAGTGACAGCATAGGATAAAGAAATGCCCAGGTCATCTGAAGAGACCTGAGCAAAACGAAGAGTAAGCAAGCTTCGCGACCCTCGCCGTTCACCTCAATGTCGTAGCCCCAGAAAGTCCAGAAAATTCCAAGTAAGTGATGAAAGGTGTTCATTAAAACGAAATGAAAAAAAGTTGTAAAACGCAAGGAGAATAGGCTTTTAATTTTCTACAAACAGAGGCGCCAAGAAACTCCGGCCTCTACTTAAGAAACATTCGGGTAAATGTGCCGGTTGAAGAATAAAACATTTTTCAAACACTTGCGAACAGTATTGCTCTACAGCTAATGTTAAAGCCTCCGTATCTACCTTGTACCGTTACCTATGCCTGTAACGGATCCGGTCGTATCAATCTCTTCCTTGCTTTTTTCCCCATCTATACTCTAAACGGCTTATCTCGGCCGCCGAGTGATTAATGCTCCCACCCGCTTCGAACCCCAACGCTTCTGGAAGGTAGACGTTACCTGCGGGTCACGCTGGATGAAGACCTTTGCATTCCATTAGGATGTGCTGAGTGGTATCCGGCTTTTTTTTTTTTTTTTTTTTGCTGCAGCAGACGCATGCCTCATCCTGTTGTGAATATTTGCTTCCGGCATGTTTTTTGTCCTTAGGAAATCAGCTGGGGCCTGAATGGCAGCGCTGCCCCTTGACTGAATTGCTCACTTTCTTTCAATGCCACTTCCCGGTGACTCTAGAGCAAAAATTTTGAAGCCGGGTGCGCAGGCATCTGCACAAATTCACCGGAATCTCCTCGTTAGAACTTCCAGGAGCATTTCCGAAGCACAGTGTTCTCTCCAGTCGACAGACGGCGCTGCGCTACACATTATAGGGACCGGATCAAGGTAGATATAGAAGTGTTAAGGACGAGAAAAAAAAAAAGGTTAGCTACATTAACCGCATATGCCGTCCACCATTTGTTACCGCAGCTTTTTCACGCACCCTAATCTTTGTTCATGAGTTACGGTCCAGACGCATTCCACAAGCGAAGAGTACGCGAAGAAAAAAAAAATGTCACAGTTTCGCCCTAAGGGTGAAGCAATGAATGCGATAGCAACACAGCAATGTCATAGGAAGTAAGGTGAGCGGCCTTGGTAGCAATATGAATTGTAGTAAACATGAGCTGATTAAGTAAGCAGGTGTGCTGCGGCGTAAGTAGACCGACATGAAGAGAGACTCGATGACCACGAGAAGGCGCGTGTGAAACGGTGGTGTTGATGAGAAGCGCTTACCGTGGGCAGCGCGTGCGAAGGGACACACCTGTAGTGCTGCACTGCCGATCTGGGCAGCATTGCATGTGTAGCGTGCGTTGGAAAATGTGGCCCGACTATTACTAACTGAATGAACAAGCGTGGTGTGAGCGCGCACAAACAAACATGAATAGATCACACTGAATGACTGCAGCCAACGACTGTCAAAACGCTGGCAGCGCAACGTACCTTCGCCCGCTGCGCTGCCGAAGGTGCGTACGGTCTATCGCTTCAACGGAAACTGAGCGGCGCATAAAGGTCAGAGCCGTGTGGAGATAAGAGGCGGTGCGGTCGAACGAACGACGAGCGCAGTTGTTGGCAGCGTAGAAGTGCGCCCCCCCCCCCCCCCGCTCCCTCCGGCGCTGGCTTCCCGCTTCCTTGCTTGCGCGTGGGAGAGATAAGAGACTGTTCGGACGAGCGACGAGCGCGGTTGTCGGCAGAGAAGTGCCCCCCCCCCCCCCCCCCCCTGCTCCCTCCGGCGCTGGCTTTCCGCTTCCTTGCTTGCGCGTGGGAGATTGAGTGCGTTCGCTGGGGCATACGGCGCGCGGCGAAGATTTTATCTATACAGAACCTCACGGCGACGGCGACGACGACGGCGACGGCGACGGCAGAAATCCGGTTGAAGTGTCCATATAATTGCTATCGCAATAAAACTATTGTAGTGTACAGCATCCCGCGCTGGAAAATACGCGCGCCAACCTGGCTCCGAAAGAGCGGTCAGAATAGACTACTTTCGGCCGACGCTTCAGGTAAGAAAGTGCGCTGACTTAAGTTTGAGCGTCTACGTAATAACAAACTCACCTTCCCTGAATGCGTAGATCATGAAGGCAGCGAAGAGAGACATAATCGCCATGGATATCATGCTGATCTTAGCGCAGCACCATCGGGTACAAAGCGGTGCCGCAATGGGTCTGCATGCACAAGGGAAGTATACGAGGAAGTAGTTGAGCGTCGACGCTTAACTTCGTCCTGACGCGCTCTCAAAAAGAAAAGTAACATGGGGCTTTATGTTTCGCTTCTTATCTAGGCTATATTGTCTTACGTAGTGTTTTATGTTATCAGACTTGCACGTACGGCTACTCTTTGCTGTTTGGCGTTGTATGACGTTAGCAAGGCTTACTCGTTTTTTATGAATCTGTAGTGCAGGGTAAAATACCATGGGTCATGATAATTGGCGGTAAACGTTCTTTCCTACTGAAAATAATCATCTGAATAAAACAAATCGGGGTAAAGGGGAAAAAAATAGAAATTTTTCGTTGAATGTACCATACTTATTCATTATTACCAGAACGATATCTAGTTAAGTGGTATTTATCAGGCATTGCGTTAACCTTTCAGAATAACTATTTCCATACAGTTTTCGAAAGTGGTACCACGCACAGCACGACGTCAGGCGCAAGGTCGTTTCACTCGTTTCGTAAATTTCGTTCAATTTCGTTTTCACGTTAACTTCACTAATGCCTATAACAAACACAATGAATCGACTAAGATAATATTCCTAGTAGGCTTTTGCACAATCAAGCTAAGCACCATATCTCCACACGACCTCTGCTGCAATAATGAGTGATATTAAGGAATCATATCTGACTAATTCGTGGATAACTGCTTTAGCATGTGCAGTGTTGTAATTGTCTTTAGCAAATGCAGTGACGCTGCGCTAATTTTGGCAGTATGGGTAACATTTACCTAAACTGAAGCATGTCGCTCATTTGCGCTCGCTCTCCAAGACTTTGCCTTGCGTGCTGGAAGCAACAGCTGTGAAATACTCCCGTCTTGATATACTTTAAAACTAAGTTTCAATAATGCCGTAGTAAATCGGCTACAGAGAAGGAAAAATCGGAGTTCCAGAGCAAGAAAAAAGACACGTATACTTTGTTCAAAAGTAATGTAGCACTCCAGTGAAAGGCTGCAGTTCGCGGCAGCCAATCAGGAGCAAGATCATGCAAACCACATGTCTCTGTCACGTGTATGTTCTTCTTCTCAGTTTTGAGTGGTGCAACACGGCTTGTAACTCTCACTACACACGACATAATATAGTAAAAGGGCATATAATAAATATTTTCAAAACCAAAATTGTAATCGAAAGTCCTTATCTGTATGGCCTTTCAAGAGAGATATTACAACGAGCTGAAATGCGCGTACGTTCATGTTCACCTAAAATCAGCAAGAAACAAAAAAAAAAACAGAACCTCTAATCATATTTAAGTGGTTCTGGTTACTGTTGATGTTCCTTATCCAGGCTCGCCTTCTACTTACGCTCTAACTTGATTTTGAAGAGTCTAAATTGAGAATAACGTCAGAGGCTCATTTGTCTGACAGTGGAGCAACAGTATAGTGTTGGTGCAGTAAAAAAGAAGAGGAAAAAGAAATGCAAATAAATATCCCAGTGTGATAAGACTTTTGAAGCGCATTAGGAAACCATATGTGGTGAAAACTAGATCAGAACCATCAATCAAGGAGTCTTTCATAGTGACGGCCGTAGAAAAGCATTTAACCACCAGCCAGATGGGAGCCGTAGGAAGAAAGCGTGCAGTGAAGAATATTTAGTTAATGTGGCAGCAACGAGACGGAGAAACTGCACTTGTGTCCTTTGGATAGCAGGAACAAAGTCCTATTGTCCATCTCTTTCTTTCTTAACTTGCAAAGCTAAGAGCTAGTGGAACTAGACTTAATCATTTCACATATTTTGGCGGTGCGTCATGTCCTTGCATGACACTAACAGATAATTAAAAAATCCAGAGAGTACTCGTTCCTTCATTGAGATCTGATGCGACGTGGCAACTTCTACTACTTGCTCATCCCAGAAAAAAACTTTTTGCTTATCTGGATGATAGAGGTTGGCTAGTGCAACTTTTTATGTTGCGACGGCGTTATAGAGAACATTATCTGCCATATGTTCTTTGTTTGATGTTTAAAAATCCAGTTCAAGAAGTACCAGTATGCTATCTGCCACAGCGATATTTAAAAATTCTGCAGAAGGTAACAATCATCAGCTGGTACTGCTGTGTTGACGACTAGCATCATCGCAC
Organism: Dermacentor silvarum; assembly: GCF_013339745.2. Classification (NCBI taxonomy): domain Eukaryota; kingdom Metazoa; phylum Arthropoda; class Arachnida; order Ixodida; family Ixodidae; genus Dermacentor; species Dermacentor silvarum. The sequence goes on from NC_051157.2 coordinate 30,101,186, forward strand.
CAGTATCCCCATCATCCTCCTCCGTCCTTTTTTTTTTTTTGTTCATTTTCTCCTTTCCAAGCGCAGAGTAACAGGCTAAAACAGACAAGCTAGGTCCGACATTTCATGTCTTCTATGGATAAATCTACTACTACCAACATGAATTAACTAGAGAGAGAGAGAGAGAGAGAATAAATTGGCCGAGGTTTAACTCTTGTAAACCTAGTTATAACGAGCGAAAGGTCTGTTTGGCTTGGTTTTGCAAAGGCTATGCTCACAGTGTTTCCTAAATGCACGCTTCTGCGCTTGGTAAGCTTCTCTATAACGTGCTAATCTGGCCTCCCTTTGCTCCGGTGTTTCAGCAGCCAACTTTGCCTTTGCTTGAGATTTCGCAGCCTGCCGTCTAGCTATATCTACTGGATGATTGGATTCAGCCTGTCGCTTGCGCTGAAGCGCACGCACAGACGGCCCAGCCGGCGCGCCATCCATGGCGAGACTGAGCGACCAAGCACCTGCGAAGCAGCCGTTAAACCCTCGCCTAGTCACATGGTTCCGCAGTTGCGAGGCTCCGAACGAGCGCAGCTGCGACGCCTCTCCGCAGCGGATCACGTGGCGTGACGTCACACCTGCCACAATTGCGCTCCGGCGGATCAAGGTCATTGCGACGCCATGAATGACCTTGCGAGGCATGGCGTAGTAGAGCTTTCACTCTAAAACATGATCTGCGGGCTCCACTAAGCTGCTTGGAGAACTAACGGCTCACAAAAGAGAAGGTACAGGGACATTGAACTTGAGCATCATCCGTATAGAAAGCCGATATTTCTCTGGTGCGCTTCTTTAAAGACGACTGAAATTGCAGCGAACGCCTTCGAATGCATAGTAAGCGCCTTGTTGTCTGCGGGCACACGAACTATTACCACTTTATTTTCTTGTTTTACCTGGTTACCCTGGTTACCTAGTTAACCTCCCTGCCTTTTCTTCTCTCTCTCTCTCTCTCTCTCCAGATTCGACTTAACGTTTTCCTAAGCTGAACTCACGGCATAGCATGTGGTCGTGGGTGCCGTAGAGGTTGTGGTGGCCTGTTGTTTCGAGGCACCTCTGAGTTGAGGGGCAGTGTGGATGCGGCCATGGGAGCTTCAGAGCCAGAGAAGTGCTCGGGCCGGACGGGTGCTTCCTGGACTTCAACTCTGAGAACCTGCAGTAGTCGGGACGCTCAATACAACACGCCATCACATCTTTATTTCTTATGAGAATATTCACAACCGATATAGATCACAAATTCTAGGACAAGCGCTGATCAACTCTTAAGTAGCTGAAATTCGCCAAATTCAGTAGCTGAATTCGCCACCTAGTTGCCTTTGAGTATCATGATGGGAATGAGAAGTTGTAGCCAGTCGGGGTTTAAATGGCCACTAAAGATGAGTATTAATAATAATATTATGATTCTGCCTTCTGCAAGAGCAAGAACACTACTGTTACCTTGAAGGCCAGAAAAGTTGCAAGAACGAGAAATGGAAGGCAACATGGCCTGTAAACTGTCCTCATAAAAGGAAAGGAAGGGAAACCCATACGGGCTTCCACTCTATCGGACCCGACGCGGGAAAGGCGGTGGTCGCGGGTTTGATGCCCGGACCAGGACGAATTTTGATTCGAAAGCGTCAAATGGCCCATTTAGCGAAAAGGCTGGTGTCTGTCGTCTGTAGCACCAAAATGGCAGGTAAATTGCCAATGGCTGCGACGCCACGTCACGAGTGCACCTCGACGGAGCAGAAGGACGGAGGGAGATTCTTATAGAAAGGGGTGAAAGGTTGGGTTAAGTGCAACACAGTAACTGTCTCTCTTGCGGCCATAGCGCGAAGGTGTTGCGTGAGGGGAGAAGGCATCACCGTGACGCCACGTCAACCTCGCTCTCGCTCTCGCGCTCGGAAGCCAGCGTGCGGTGCGTATCTCTCTCTCTCTCTCTCTCTGTCTCCCATTGCACTTAGCAGCTGCGCGCTCCTGCCGGCCTTAATAGTGGCCGCTGCTGCTTCCTCGGTCTCTCGACGCGTAGTACGTCGGTGGCATGCGGCGTTGGCACCGCAGGCTGCTGCTGCTTGCTGGCTCGGACAGCACGTACCGCTATGGTACATTACTCGCAGCGCAAACCTCGAAGGACCGCTCAGCGGTGTTCAATTGGACATTAATGCTTTTGCATTCACAGCTCGTAAGAAGTGTTAAAGTGTCCTCAGATTTTTTTCTTCAACTTGCAAGCTTTCACCCTGAGAAACCCACACGGGTTTCCTTTGTAGCTCCATGTTACATCCAGGGGATGATAATATTTCCCTTTCAAGAGGCTTCCTCCATCTTGCGCGGTTCAGCAGAACTGATTCACCAGCTAAAGTTCCCTCATCATCAGCTCACCGTGACGTCATGTATTCTGGAAATGTCTGCTTGGTTCTTTTCTTTAATAGTTATTCGTTTACCGGTAAAGAAGGACTGCACTGCATTCTAAAGGAACACGTGAGTCAACAAAAAAAAAAAGTATCGAAAACGTTTTCGTGCACCAAAACAGCACGCACGCGAGAACAGCCGCGATCATGCAACCCCAAAAACTTCTGGTCGCGAGCCTTATCATGCACTCTACTAGGCCGGAACAAAAAGAGTATTTTAGGTTGTTTCGATGTACGGAAATCACCTTTTTTTACGTTTAATGACTAAAGACTGCAGCTTCGTGCTGCAGTCTGGTGGATAAAAAGACATTTGCGTTTCATAAGCTTCCTCCACCATGCGGGCTTCCGCAAAACTGATTTGCCAAGACTTATAGTTAAAATATTCTGTATAGGTTACGGCAAACTGAAATTGTAATATTGCGAATATGTACAGAGGAAAAGCGTTGAAAATCTGCGGGCTTCTGTTATAAGACAGTCTTACTACTCAGCCTTGTCTTTTTCCCCGCTAAATTAAGCGGGCTATTTCAGTGGACAAAACAGGAAGCCGCCCAAATCCTATGTTTGTAAGCCGCACTGAGGCATCAGGGCTAAATAAAAAAAAATAAGGAAGAAAAAAAAAGACAGAAAGATTAGCCTTAATTTTTTTCAGATATTATCAACCGTCTTCTGTGCGAAATGATTGAAAATGGTGTTGTGAAAGAATAGCTGACTGACTAAGTTATTGTAACTCTTTAATGTCCCGCTTCACTTTACTTATTTGTATTCTCACGCTTTCATCGTTCCATCAACTTTAAGACATCCGTCGTCAAAGTTGAGGCGAAACATTTTGTTCCAGTTAAGTTTTTAGAAGAAAGTTTTCATCGCGCATTTCGAAGCAAAAGTGCGCTAAACTACAGGAGAGACAATTGTTATTTCGTGTCAGATTTTGGCAGGTAATGCCTCGCACGCTGCTTGGCTCCATATCATTAAGTGAAGCCTGTTCCGGAAAGTAATCAATTAGACAGCTTTTTATTGATCTCTAACGAAAAGTCAATAAGGAATTAAGGCACAATTCCTAGTATCCGCGAGAGCAAACGTTGTGTCACCTAATAACTTCTTTGTTCTGCACTGCCTTGAAGAATTACATATGTTCGCAGTAACGTCTGGTATACCTAGCTCTCGCTATTTTATACGTACGAGAACATGACCGAGCCTTAGCGTTCTTATTTAATGCCTCAATCGTTCATTTCGCAATGATTATATTTCCCATCTTCAGACGTATACGTTCCCAACACGTGATAGTTTACCTGCGCAGTAGACTTGCTTGGAGCGCGAGGAGCAGGTTGCACCACAACCGCCTCCAAGGGTGGTTCGTTGGCTGCCGTGTCGATCTCGTACGCCGACGCTGAATCTGTAGGGCACGGAGCGAAGGCGCCAGTGGAAGGCGCTTCAGTCAAATCTGCTGGCGGCTCGTAAAGGTTTGTTCCACCACCATCTTCGGAGATGTGTGACGCCAATCGGGTCACGCTCGCTACGTCCGCAGGTTCTTCGGGTGTTAGTGGCTGGATTTCGGGATATTCGTGACTTGGCCCTTCGCTCGGAGCTAGTGAACATGACCGAGGTGACGTTCCTCCGTGCTGCCTTTGAACGAATGAAGAGCGGAATAAAGACATGTCATATATCGGAAAATAGCATTAGCTCTACACAATATTTAGCTTACACTTCGGCAGCTGTATCGAAACTACGAAGAACAAGTCCACACGCGTAGTCATACTTTCAGACATGCAGCAGGTATTTTTCTTGTAAGTGAAGAATGCCATGCCTACTATGATTTAAGCGCCAACCCTCCGATTTCTTTTTTTCCTGCCCATTTTTATTATTGAAGTGGTGACCAAGGTGGCGGAGGACGCTTTCACACGGCAATATACAGAACGCTGATGTATATATTATTTCAGTCTTCCAGCTTCGAAAAGCCAGAAGGTGCCTAAATACGGTAGTGGGTTTTCATCCATTTTTATACTATGCAGGATCATGGATTTGCTAAAAGAAGTTTCTTTGGGGATGGGAAGCGTTCACAAGTGAATAGCTCATGGATCAAAATTGCCTTACCTTCCGTAATGCGTGTGAACTAAGACAGCGATAGCTAAGCATTTGCTTCGTTTGAATTCTAGCTATCTTATAAACTCGAACCTGCCGTTTATTTAGTCGCCGCGTCTTTGACTAGCGGCTGCAGATAGAATGAATACACTACTTTGACGACTGATCCATGACGCGACGCACCGGTAAGCACGGACGTTTGTTGCATCAAAAAGTGACACAACAAATTTCGCGCTGAGAGATAAGGAGACCGCCGGAGATAATTGCCTTAGTGGCACGAGAGTCGTGGATGTTCCCGTTTATACGAAAAGCTGGCGCCAGGCAAGCACAATCAAAGTCAGTGTTATTTGTTCAGCCATGAACTGAAACGCTAAGCCATTCTAAATCCAGTCGCAAATGGAAGAGGCGGTGAAGAAAACTTTTTTATTTATGTCAGAACGCAGCGCAAATTATTGTGGCTTCCCAATCATTAAATGGGCCGAGCACGGAGACTCGTTAATCGAAAATTGGTGGCCCGATGCCATGGAGAAAGGAAAGCTTAGGAGCAGCCCCGGTCCGCCCGGCTGTGTTGGAAAGTGTGTGTGGCGGAAGTCAAGTGCTGCCTTTCGCAAAGGAGCTGGTTATGGGACTGGTTATCCAAACATCCTCGTTTCCATAGCAACTACGTCCGTGAAGCACTCGCTGCTCTCGGCCTCCGAAAAAGCCAGATAAGAAGTTTCGGCCCGGTTTCTGCCGTCGCCGTCGCCGTCGTCGTCGCCGTCGCCGTGAGGTTTCCTATAGATAAAATCTTCGCCGCGCGCCGTATGCCCGAGCGGAAGCGTGCGGGGGGGGGGGGGGGGGGGGGGGGGGGACGCGCGCTATCACGGATAGCGAACGCACTCAATCACCCACGCGCAAGCAAGGAAGCGGGAAGCCAGCGCCGGAGGGAGCGCGGGGGAGGGGGAGTCGCACTTCTACTCTGCCAACAACCGCGCTCGTCGCTCGTCCGCACCGTCTCATATCTCCACACGGCTCTGACCTTTATGCGCCGTGCATTCGCCGCTCAGTTTCCGTTGAAGCGATAGACCGCACGTACCTTCGCCCGCTGCGGCGTATGGGCTCGCTGCCAGCGTTTTGACAGTCGTTGTCTGCAGTCATTCAGTGTGATCTATTCATGTTTGTTTGTGCGCGCTCACACCACGCTTGTTCATTCAGTTAGTAATAGTCGGGCCGCATTTTCCAACGCACGCTACACATGCAATCTCGAAGCACATACCATTTGTGAGAAAATGATTGTTTGGAGAGTGTCGCGTAAGCTTGAAAATTGTGTTTTGGGTCTGTGAGCTGTGAGTGTCAGTGTCAGCCAGCAACACAGGCTCGCACGTAATCACGGTGCGGGTCTTCGTCATCTTCTTCAACGTGCCATAGAAGAACACCGGGGTGCGTCTGCTTCATTCAAACTGCTGCACAAGTTTCCCACGTTTCGTTCTGACGCGCATCAGCAGCGCACACTACTGGCGACTCGTCGCAATGCAAGTTCGAAGCTCGCGCCAATCTGCTCCATCGAGTTGATTAATTAAACACGCAAAAGGGAGATGACACACCTAGATGGCTGCACTTTCAGCCTCAAAAACACTGACGACAGGGTTTTTCCTATTTCGTTTGTTTCCTCCATGCCTGATCCTGACACTAATTCAAAATATGCATTCTCACAAGAACTTCAATGCCGATTGTAACACGGGCGGATCCTAGAGGCAGTGTAGTAAGAGGCGTGGGTTTGGCCATCCTCGTAAGGCTATCGCACTAAATTCGCTCGGATGTAGCTTGTTGGCCTATAGCTTATTTGTCTCTTTCGCCGGGCTTGACGACGATGCCACGCCAAGTAGACGTAGTGGGAGGCTCCTCACACAGCTGAGGCACGGATAGAGTAAGCACCAATAGCTGTGGAGTTGGCGTGGATGTGTATGGAGATGAAAAATTTGCCTAAAGGCGCTAGTTTATATACGTCACAAATGGCGTTCGTACAGATGAGTGTGACCATAAAGGACATTTACTAACGTCGACATTGGTAGTTAATTGCTATTGATCATGTAATTAAAAAGGGTGTATGCACGTTAAAATACAAGCGTCGGTATTGAGTGTGACGGAAGCCATCGAGGAGCATCGCGTGCACCGAGTACCACAGGACGTGGCACCCGCAAAATTACCTAAATTGGAACTTTAATTCGCTGTGATAAAATGATTTAGTTGGATGATTAAACATATCTGCAAACAAAAAATTAATGCATCAAAAACGTAAGCGCTTGTCCTCTTTTGTGCCACCTGTCGGTGGCATCGAACCTGTTTATAAAGAAGCGCCGACGAACAGGGCGACAAGTTTTTAGGACATGAATGGATATGAAGTAGTAGTTCAAGGACGTACGCGGTCTCGTTGACGAGGTTCTCGGCCAGAAGCTTCAGGTTCGTGGCGCATCCAGTACGTGCATCGTGCGCCACGGGGCCCCCGTCTCGCCCGCCGCGCAAGCGCTCGCTGGAGTCGCCCAGCGACTCTGCCGCTGGGCTCCGAAACAAAGCCGGGCGGCGCTCGAGGGACTTGGTTGGCGAAGCGGTCGGCATGCCGGCATCGCCACCGAGGAAGAACGTCCCGCTGCGACAGCTCTTCTTTGGCACGGAGCGGCTGCTCGACTTCGGCACGGCGCTGCCTCTCCTGCCCTCTGATGGCAATTCTGGTTGGGGAGGAGTGCGGAAGAGACGGGAGTCAGTTCGCATTCGCGCATGAAGTCACCAGTGGGAGTGCGGAAGAGACGGGAGTCAGTTCGCATTCGCGCATGAAGTCACCAGTGGCATCTGTGGCGTTCGTATCACACGTTTTGGTAAATTGCGGATATAAAGGTCCCCTAAGTCAACTCTGATTTTTAAAAAAACGAAAAAAAAAAAACGAACAAATGTGTGCTCCTTTCTGGGGCTTTCCAGTCCTTTCTTCGATCATCGTGACGCCACAGTATCATGCACGGGACGTCACTAGGGTATAAGCTGTCGATTGGTTCATATACGAAGGACATCCTCTCCGATCCGTCTGCTAGCACGCATTTGCCATGAAGTCCCACACCCGCTCTTCCTCTCCGTCTCGCTTACCTGTCGTGCGCGATCAACTGAATTCTCCTCGTGTAGTCTGTTTTGCACTGTGTCTGCTGCGGCAACGGCGTGTTGCCGAAAAGCGCCCAGTCATGATAAGTGGAAGCTGATGATGTTTAAAAAAGAAACAAAAATAAGCGCGACCGTAGCGTTCGGTACTGACGTGTCGTGCACGTGTCTTATAACGAAGCATGCGGTGAGGAGGAGAGAGCGCCCGTCGGAAGCAAAGAAGTTGCATGCTTAACCGTCGAATATTTTGTATATAACTCCTTGGACCTAACCTCCTTGGTCGCGAGAGTAACGAAGCCGAGAGACCAACCACTCGTTCGCCAACAAGCCCAGAGTGGGTCCCTTTAATATATGACTACAAAGTTTTGGAGTTTGCTTGTGCCGGTTAACGACTTTCATAGCAAAGAGAAGGGACGTTTCCTGTCGTGGCCACACTACGAGTGTTTTGATTATTTCTACAGCACCGGAAACACAAGACAGACAGGGGAAGCAAGTGACGCTGAGCGCGGGAGAATGTCGTATCAACATGTTGGAGTATCTGCTCCCGTCAACCACAATTGCCTCGGTGAAGAAGGACGCCCGAACCACTCAGCTGAAGGAGTACTATCAGGACTCGATTCTACGGGTGGTCTTCCGGCTTTCCAAGCATTGCCAGAGGCCAATGCTGCTTGACATAGACGATAACCAGTGCATGCTACATGACATAGGTGATAAGGCACAGCACATACGAGCGAGGTTTGATAATGCTATTCATTAAACTAGCGCACAATGTGCTTCGCTTCTAGAAGGGCAAGACGGGAGCACTGTTACTACGTCAAAACTACGGACGGCCTCTTTCGAGATCACGCCACCTCGCGTGTTGTACCAACAACGGCAGGCTGCGACCTCGAGACCTTGCAAAACTCGCACTTGCAATGCTTCGACGAATTGTTGCGAAGCTTGACAGCGTTCGATAAAAACAATCATATTTGAACATTGGTTTCTGACCTGCTGTGCTGCCGTGTACACAAATTCCGATGTACCTCGAAGCCGCCTCTCAGATGATTGTAGCTCTCGAGACGAAGACAATCTAGCCAATTGGTCGGCCAACGTGGTCCGATCCAAAGCTTGCATTTGGCTGGCTATCTGTGCTGCTGAGACACTCACCTTCCATTTTATTATTGCTATCCGGCAGTGAGCTGGATGGTGTTCTGTTTAACTTTAAAAGAACGTAAATCGACCTCATTCATATGTATGTGAAATGCTCCGCCACGTTAGAGAAAGATGAACGGGACGATGACACGAACCGCGAACTAGGGTGAAAAATTGTAAGATTGTGAAGAATCCGACGAAACAATGTGAAATGTGCTATGCTGCGTACATTTTGCTCCCATGCTTCACTATTATCCAGGTGGCCATACACTGAGAGGTAACAACAGGAGGCCAAATATTAGGCCATCCTAGACTATCCTAGCTGTACTTATATATAGTGCTGAGTTTTAGCTTGCCCCCCATGGTCAACACACCATAAAAACACTCAGCCATGCATTATTGTACCAATGAGTCCAAGCAAGTCACCAATGTTGTTATGTTATCTTGTTCCGTGGCCCACTCGCACAAAAGTTATCTTACGTAAGCACCGGCCACGATTGACCATCATTGCATCGATCGTTTCATCGCGCTTTTCGCCATCGCGCCTTGGGGATCTGGACACGGGCGAATGAGAAAAAGCTTTTAGAAGTCTTTCAAATGCTTAATACGGGCCTATGGGCTGAACTCAAAATCTTTTCGTACGTAAGAAGTCTTCAACATTGGCTAGGCCGCCTTCGCTATTATGTACAGCATCAGCATTTATGAACAATTCTTGCGTAAGCGCCTTTTTTTTTTTTTACAATACGGGCCTAGGTTCAGAAGCTGGTGCAGGCGAAGAGTAAATGGGTCCCAAGACAGGCCTGCTTCTCAAAATAATTTAAAAGAGCGCAGCAAACACACGGAAGGGACAGGGAGAGCTTGAGCTGACCTGCCCGCGCATTTTTCTTTTTTTTTCTTGCGCTTTCTTATTTATTCTTACCAGCTCGCCGAAAAACACGTCGCGTTATGCTTTGCGGAATTCTATATCTGACCAAAAGTACGCAAATGCACGCACCAGACGCATCGGTTTGCGTATTGAAGCCTGATGATGTGCAGCCGCTCACGACTTCCAGCGACGTCCCATCCAGTCGCCGCGTTTCGAAGGTTTGCAGCTCGTCAACGCACGTGGTCGAACCATCTCCGCCCAGCGCCTTTCCGGGCAGTGCGTCCTTTACCCCTAAGATGGCTTCTCCAGCCCCCGACGTGACCTCGCAGGTGCTCTGCACTTCTGCCATGTCTGCAGCTCTCTCATCAGAGAGGCCTGGACTATGCAAGACACTTCGGGTGGCAGACGTTTCCGATGGACAGCGACAGGGTCCCCGTGGACCAGTGGCGGTCAAGGACAGGCGGAAACGCCCCTGTAGTCCATACGGCTACATTGGGCACAGCGGGCAGCATGCTATTCTTCTTCCCCTTCCTGTGGTCTGATGGTGGTGGTGGTGGTGATGATGATGATTTTGATGTTAATGATGATTACAGACATTGGCACATACCATTAATGGGGGATTGGTCAAGAAGGGGTGGTAGAAAGAGAGTGAGAAAGCAAGGAGAGGAAAGGCAAGGAGGTAAACCAGACAAGCGTCAGGTTTACTACCCTACTCTAGGGGTAAGGGAGAGGGAGAATGGAAATTAGAAAAGAGGGATAGAGTGAGTACTGCGTGCACGCGGGAGGATGCACTGCAGAACTATAAATGGTCACTGAGGCCACCCGGGTGGTGAAACATAGGAAAAGAGGTCGTGGCAAAATTATGATGATGACTTTCTACAAAAATGGCAGAAATTTACAGGGCAAGAATAGGGTGTACAGCAAAAGACAGCAATGATAATACAAAAAAAACCCTATCACGACTGAAATAAATTGCAATGCATAATACAGGGCTCAGCGTTGCAAAAGTAACAGAATAAATGAAAGGAACAACTAAATTAATGGAAATCATAAAACGAAATTTGATAAAAGGGAGAGATAGATTTTATTGAAGAAAAGGCATAGAGGTCGGCCTGAGATTGAGAGCACTAGCCTGCTATTCTACACAGGGGGAGAGGAGAAGGGGAAGACAAAACAGAAATAATGATGATGGAAAGAGAAATTCGACGCGTTTGAATTTTATAAATTTATGAAGCATCAAGAAACCGTCGGTGATATGCCAGAGAGTGACAAACAAGAAAACATTTTATGATAATTTCTTTTTCGTAAAGGTGATCATAGGAAGCTCGGCAGAAGATTCTATGGCTGCAGCCGAGTGCCGATGCTTCATGTGAAAGTGCAAAAGGAGTACATAAACTCAACGCAAGTTCAAGCAGAATCTCCAGAAGTCACTTTCTTTGACATCCCCTTGGTGCCGTCCATCGGGCCCTAGCGTCGCACAGAAACAAGACTAGTGGGTAGTGACCTATTGGGTAGTGGGTTTGTAGTGGCGGTCGTGTCTATAGTAATGGGTAGTGAGCTGGTGTCTACTCGGCAAGAAAGCAGCCATGGAGGAAAGAAATAACTGAATCGTCACCGAGTCAAATCAGCGCGTACAGCGCGTCGTAATTGCAGCCTCCGCGATCAACTTCAGAAACATTTTCAGAGCTAATTGCGGAGGCCACGCTCCGCTGTGCTGAGTACGGTGAACGCCACCTAAGTGGCGTTGGTAGTGCTTCTTGATGCCAGCGTCCCTTCGAATGCTGGCATCGAGGCGTCGTAGTGCTGAGACCACCGAAGCGTTCACTGTCGGTGCGCGTTAGTGTCATAATGCAGTACTTCTCTTTTCTGCTCGTAGGCGGCGGCACCGCCCCGAGCAAGAGCGCGGGTACACGGAGGAGTGTTAGATATATAAGGCGCGTCTGTGTAGCTCTCTGCAAATGCGTTTGTGGCGCAATGGGTTAAAAGCTCGGCGATCTATCGGCGCGGACCGAGAGGTCGTGGGTTCGATTTCCAAATTTTCCATGTTTGTGGAACTTTTTCTTCTGGTTTCTTTCTTTGTATTATGTTCGTGTACATTGTAAGCTGACGTAAAAATTGGAGAACGCTTAAGCCTTTAGGAGTGAAACGCAATAGCATTCAAAGATCCCTAGCTGCTTATCAGGCTTCCCGGCAACTTAATTATGTTTTATTGTACATTTAAATTAAAATCCGACGCTATCACGCCTGTAGGTTTTGGTTAAGTCGTATATTTACGACTGTCTGACGGATTTTAATTTGAGAAATTCAATCTTGTTCGTTAACGCCTTGCGCCACGCGGAGGGCCTGCGCAGTCGCGGTGGTTCGGGATGATTATTTCCGCCAACGACGCCAGCGTGCCGACGCCGACACCGATACCGACGGAAACGCTGGATTTTCTGCGACACGGGGCTCTTAACGCTATCGCGTTAAAATTCACCGAACGATTACGATACTCCCTAACGCGAAACATGAGCGCAGCTCTTTACGTGTTTTCATTTCGCGATATATTGGCTGGCGCGGATATTTTGTCTCGTGCGGCGCATTGTAATCGCAGTCAAGTTAATTTGATACGACTGCCTCACTAATCGGGAGATCGCGAGAGGCAGCGCATGGGTGATGCGTGGGCGCGATTCACAGCAGCAGCCGCAGAGAGACCTCCGCTCATGCTTTGTTTGCTTTGTTTCCATATATGGTATCGGTGGACGCGCTCGCCGCATGCCATCGGTGAATAGACGACCACGCGCTACTCTGGCGCCATCTCGTAGCGGTCGTCACTGCAGAGCCCGTCTTGCGCTACACTATACGCTTTTCTTACGCTTTCGCGAAACTCTCCTCATCCGCTTTCCTCCTCATGGTTCCGCTGCACACTCCTCTTTCTTCCACGCGCTCTCTTCGCTATCGCCGTATTTCCTCCCCCGCTGCGCTCCGCGTTCGCTCTTTCATCCTTCGCGGTCCTCGTTGGCTCAGTTACATTATGACGGCGCCGAAGGAAGCCGACGCGAAACGCAGTCATGGGCGCCTGAGAGCGGCGCTCTTAAAAAAATTACTTTTTCCCCTCTATGTCCAGCATGGCAAAGATTGCCATGGCTAGTCCCGCCTTATCTCGCTTCTCAAAGGTTCTCTTCCATCACGAGAGTAACAAGACCTCCTTGGGGCAGCGGTATGTATTCCAAGACGGCCATCCCAAGGACCCGAGGACAAGTTCGATTACGCGCTTGTGCAGTGCCGTCGCTCAATTTTTTTGCGAACGCGAGCCACTTCCATCCTCCAATCTTAAGCGCTGTTTTCCAGCCATTTAGCAGTAGCAAGTGACAAAAATGGCATCCTCCAGCAGAAAAAAAGCTTTTCTCCCTTCTTTCGCCCTTATACCGCACAGGCGGATTGGTAATCACACGCATTCTACTCACTTTCGATTACGATTTCACGTGCGCCGCTACATTTAGCGACGCACAACTTGCATAGCCTGAACATTGCATGCTCTCATCACCTAGATTCGTATACACATGCATCTGCCGAGTCTGCTCTTCCAAGGACACGAAACACTTTACTGGTTTCACGCGGCATCTATCACGAATATTCTCCAAATATATACCTGCACATGGTCGATCTATGCGGTCCACGCGGGTCAGTTGAAGCACGTCAACGAGCTCGAGATCCTTTACACGTTTCTTGCTGGTGTTAATTACTATTGAAGAACTAGCACACGAAATGAAACCTTTTATACACACTTTCTGCACAGCTATTCCCCGATGTATGCTGCTAAGGTTTCACTTCAGGGTATTCTGTACGGTTGTCTCCGGTATCCAGCATGCCATTTTATTCGAGATGCGCATTGTTGAAACCCTGACAACAGAACCACCACCCATATCCGGAAGGAAATTGCAGGAGGTTAAAAAAGCTCCATTACTGATGAAAATCGTAAAATGTTAATAGGCACAATGAATTACTAGCATTTGAGAACGTGCGTTTTAAAAATTTTCAATGATCGCCACGAGAAAAACAGGTAAATCCATCGGACCCAAATGCTTTGCACAAAGCTCGGCTAGTGTCTTTAGTTTCGAACTGTTATGAACAGTCATTGGGTAATTTACGAGTGCTGTAATGATGTGTGTAAAGCAGAACGATATAGTGCGCTGTAAATAACCCAACGGTAGAAATCCGTCGCTTTAGTCATTAACAGCTCGTCTTTAGAAACATCGGGCAAATAAAAACCGCGAGATGCCTGATTGATGCGTCCTGAGAGCAGTCTACTAAAATGACAGCTCAACTTTTTTACCGCACCGCCGTACGTATTATCGCTAAATTAAATAAGCCTCTGCTACAACCCCCTCCATAAAAAAAAAAAAAAAAAAAAAAAAAACCTGGAGAATGCGTCCTGGCATAGGCTATACAATCAGCATAAATTAAAACACAAACAAGGCTAAACTAGGCAAGAACGTAGCCCGCCAACTCCAGTATAAAACTTCAATTATGAGTAGGTGCATTCCACCTATATTACAATCGCATTAAAAACAAGACTATTCAAACACCTGTTCCCTATATCCACAAGCAAGTGCTACTTTCAATCGTTCGCTCGCCGGTAATAAAGCAAGGTGTGGACCCCAAATGTTCACTGTGAAGCTTGAATTAGGCCTCAAGCTGTTACAAATGCAGGCGAACCTGGAAACGCAATACCGCAGTTTATAGTCGCTCTATATTTGTTCGCGTGTGGATTTATCCTCGTAAATCATGTCAGATGTCTGCAAACATTTCTTTTTTCTCGTTGAAGACAACAACACCGGTTACCACCTTGAACGGCGTCAAATCTACGCACCAAAAAATGTACATAAACTGATAACTATATAAGCACTTTTTTGTTGTCTTTAACGAATGGGCTCCCGCCCTTATGGCGTCACTCGTCCTCGACGTAGGAGACGTGCGGCTCTCGTTCGGGCATCACGGGCAGCTTGCGCAGCGCGGGAAACTTCCTCAGGAGCTTCTCGAAGCACGGCACGCTGTAGAACTGCCAATGGCGAAGCGGATCGCGCGCAAGCATGGCCCGTGCGCCGGCCTCGTCGAAACACTCGCGCATCTTCAGGATGCCCCGCTCCTCCTCAGTGCCTGGACACGCGCGCAGACATTCGGAGTCACACTCGTTATTGCAGAACGAAAATGCTCCCAGTAATACAATGTTAGCTAAGACTTCGCGAAAAATGTTTATTAAAGCGAAGCTTTCTATGCCTCCCTGATTTGTCCGTGAGCGCCGAAAACGTACTGCAGGAAAGCCAACTCACACAATGGAACTATCTGCGCATCTGCGCACACAATAGAACAACGGCGCACGAGATACGTATCGCAGAACACTACAGTTTACAGTCGCAGTTGTAACGATAAGAACAATAGGAACTGCAATGTCACGCTACCCAGACGAACTGTATAGGTATATCTGAATTGCATTACGCGCGTCACGCGAATCATTCCCAACCGTCACCATGGGTAGGCCGGGGGTGCAGCGCACGGCAGAAAAGGTTGCCGTACGCGAACGTAATCGCGAGCGCGTTCGTGCCCGTAAGGCCAATCTCGTGTATCGGCAACGGCAGAGCCTCTGACCGTCTACCACAGCGATCACAAGGCAATACTATGCAGGTGTGGAGTCGTCCGTGAAAATGTGTGTGTGCGCGTGTAATCAACGGCTACATGATCTAAAATAAAGGCTATGCAACGTAACGAAATGTGTCTTCATTCAACTTCAACGTTCACAAAATACAATCCTAAACAAGCAATCAAATCACATATGCATCGCACCGGGTCACTCAGCATTTCTTTGGTTCATTGCGTGGTCGTTGGCTTTGAACTTTTACTTTGATTCAGTTTGCATGGGAGAAAGCTTCGCGTTCAACCATTTTTCTTTAAGAAAGTATTTGTGCAGGAAGAATATTCACGCGGTATAAGAGTCTCAACAACAACAAAAAAATATTAATTTTACGTGGTTCAATTTCAACCTTGTAGTTATGATAGATGCAGTGTGACACGTATTGCGGACGAGTACTTGGGGCATCATGAAAACTGGTATTATGGTATAGCTTATGTAATAGACTGTGAAGGCTATACGTCACAGCGACGTGCTAGAGAAGGAAGATGCGCTGATGATGCGTTGAATATCAAGGGATCGTATCAGAATTCAACGGAAATTAAGGTTATTCGCACAACTCGCTCTTCGTAAACGTTTGACGCCGACTCTGCAACAACATATAATCAGGCGTTTAAGAGCCGAATGCCACGACTGCATTGCGAACTCCTTTTAGGTCCAATACGGAAGTAAATGTATGGCAGTACGGATTAATGACTGAACATGAGCACGTAATACTTGACTTAAAGCGCAAAAAGCACGTAATATATTCCAGATTACGATACATTAAAAGTGTTAGTTCGGTACATTATGCGATTCATAGAATCGTAGATATCCGGTAATTTATTAGCATAATGGCCGTATGCCAAAGAAGTCGTTTGACAACTGATGAGATGGACTGCCCTAGAAAAGTTGTATGCAGAGAATAAGTTCTGTTGACGTAACGTTGAGATAATGGGATGCTGCACAGCAGTAGAATTTAAACAGGCTCTTGATGATGATGATTGAATCCATTCGATAGGTTTGCTTTCAGTATCAATGACATGACTTGAGGTGTTGTGTGTGCAAAGGCAACTTTATATGTCTCACAGACACAGATGGAACTTAGAGGACGTCTCGTGCAATGTGGCAGTTAACGTCATAATTCACAGCAATGGTAATGAAATGGTCGATATGAGAACGTAATAACTTAAAGGGCTGTGTTGGTGAGATTTATTCCATAACTATTGCATAGCTGGCACGTCTACAAACGCACACCAAATTTAGCAGTTTATGGTGCTTTTAACAGCGGAGCTGCTTAAGCCGGAGGTTGGCCCGTATAGCGTAGACCAGGAACAGACCCTGGCGATGACGTCACCGCGCGTTGCCTAGCAACCATTTGGCACAGATGCGCCTCGCTTCACCGCCGCTCCGCACCGGCGCGCGCTCCTGCTCCTGCTCCGTCTAGCCATGACGTCACTTTGCGTCGCCTAGCAACCACATGTGCCTTGCTTCGCCTGACATGTCAACCTTTCGCCAGGCCGCGTCTTGAAGCGCATCGTGCGGCCAAGAGAGGATCTGCGCGTCGGCGGCGAGCCGATCCGGAATACCGTGCCGAAGCTGCAGCCGAGAAGAGGCGTCGTCGAGTCGAAGATCCCAAGTTTCGAGAAGGAGAACGCGAGAGTTTGCGTTTGAGTATCCAGCGTCATCGGGATAGTGACCCTGGCTGTAGCTTGGCCGATCACAAAATCTGCTGTTCGCTCCAGCCTTGCACCACTAGTGCAAACTGCGCTCATTTTTATAATTTTTATTAGTAAAATAGAATTTCTTTCACACTTAACGCCCTAGAAGATGCGTTTGAGGGCTAGAAACGTGGATAGCTACGTTTTTTTTTTTTGCGAGACCTTCATTTAAGCATGCAAGAAAACAATGCTGACTACCAGACTGAATGCTGCCTTTGTCAAGCCCGATTCAATCGCTCTAAGCAATTTAACATCCGATATTGAGAATGAGAGCACAATGGGTTTGCAACACAAATTTTCGACGCCTTCAAAACAATATCTTCAAAAAGTTGTTTCTTGTCCTTATATGTCTGCGATCGATAAGACATAAACTACACGTTGTCACTGAGTGAAATAGCGTGTGTATTTCTGTAAGAAAAATTATCCGTTACCACGGAATACATTACTAAGTACGGGACACTCGAGAAACATACATCATGACAATTGGCAGTATTTTGCTATAACAACTTCTTTTTTATTTGTACAACAACTAAAAAGAGGAGCACTTACCTGGAATAGTGTGATCCAGTAAGCAACCCGCGAAGCCTCCTATTACAGATCCCGATGAGAAGAACGCGTAGATGACCCTGTCGATCACGTTCACCTCTGGAAAATCAATGCGGATTCCACCCAGAAATGAGTTCTCACGCGATACACCATTATGTATAAAGTGAACTTGAATGAGCCAACTACGGGGATATCGGCGAAGTCATATATAACGGAATGACGCAAGTGGGCCACCAGTGATACTTGCGCGCCATCTATCGATACGTGCCTTTTCTATTCCTGTACTGTGACAAACTGTGTTTCATTTTTTTCCTCTTTTTATTTTATACGCCTCACTTTATTTCCTTTCTTGGTTTTCTACATCTCCTGTGGCGTTTACAAACGCCTGCCCTGCGTCAAAAGGGATCAGGACCACTCACTTACTTACTTACTCTATGCACAAGCGCACACAAGCGCACTGCGACGTCCCTGCTAGAGACAGCCTGGCCTGACCAGGACTATCAAATAGAACTTTTTTTTTCTTTCTGCGGGACAGCTCTATCACCTTCGTTGCCTATGAGGACTTGTGCAGCTTCACTGGCCGTCGTACATTTGATAACCATCAACGTTAAAAATTTGTCATTTTTTACTAGATGAAGCCACAAGAAACAATGCCGAAACTAGGTTGCATAGTCTAGTCACTGCAGTATAAGTGGTTCAGGTGTCGATACAATAGCCTTTCGCAACAGCACGCGCGCCCGGCCCTGCCAATATCACACGTTGATATTGCTTGCCGGCTAGCCACACAATATCTCCTATTCCTTCTGCTACTGACAGAACATGGAGAGCAACTTTGGTATTGAAGCAACCTTTCTCTGCCTTTAATCGGGTGAAAAGGGACACACGCTCATGACTAAGCACATGAAAGTAGTTGCATATCTTAAATGATGGAGAAATTAAAAAAAAAACCTTTAGTGATTACGAAGGACGGGTACGCTAAGGATCGTGGACAAAAGTCACTGTAAGTGTTTGTAGGCGCGCGCGGCTTGAGATAAAGCACACGAGCAAAATTTGCGATGTGCGAATACCAGGGGCCCATTTCACGAAGCTTTTATATTCAAAGTGCTATTTGCCTTTGGCCAGCCGCCTTCGCTAATGATATGTCCGACATCAGGTTTTGCGATATCTGCGCTTATAGGAACAACTCTAGCGCAAGAACTTTCTCTTGTGAATACACGCCCATGTTCTTTAAAGCTTTGACGGAATTCTTACAAATATGCGCCATGGTTGCTTAGTGGCAACGGTGTTGAGCTGCAAAGCACGGGGTCTCTGGATTGAATCCCGGCCACGGCGGCATGCATTTCGATAGGGGCGAAATGCGAAAACACCCATGTGCTTAGATTTAGGCGCACGTTAAAGAACCCCAGGTGGTCCAAATTATTCCGGAGTCCCCCACTATGGTGTGCCTCGTAATCACATCATGGTTTTGGCACGTAAAACCATATAATTTAATTTTTTATTTTTATTTTTACAAATAGCCAGTGTTTTATACTCATCTATAGTGCCATTGCCAAAATACAGCTGAAAATAACTTGCGGGTCATGGTGAACTCGCTTGCGGGTCCGACGTGCATTGGTATGACAATGCCCAAGGTGAGGGAGACGCCCACGATGAACACGTTCCGCGATGAGGTCAAGTCCACGTAACGCAGGTGCGCCAGGCCTACGCCCGTCAGGACCGAGAGGAGCACGAGCAGCAGCCCGCCGACGATGGGCGCGGGGATGCTGAGCATGAACACGCTCTCCTTGGTGATCAGCCCGAGCACGATCATGACCACGGCTGCCACCTGGACCACGCGTAGGCTGGCACACTGCATGGACACGAGGCGAGCAAGCGTTTGCCGAGGGGTTCGTTCACACTATTTTGTTGTGTGCCATTCACTAGCGCAGTTTTACTATAGCAGCTCACTGTTGCCGAGTTGGTTACTTCACTTTTCCTTTCCGAAAAAGCGTGGTCAAGTAGGCAATCCAGAAGGACTTCCACCCTGTTTCAAAACCTTACAAGTTCTTCTCTAATTACACGCACTGCCTTTTCCCATGGCAAAGTAAAAGCAGAATTATGGGTCAGGTTCTCATTTCGGGTTGGCTTTCTATACACAAAGAACCGGTCACATCGCATCAGATTGATATGAACGCTTGCCCAGGCGTCACGAGCTACCCATTCTGGGGCACGTTACATCTAAACAAGAACAACAACAAAAGAAAAGCCTTCGCAGACACTCCGGTGGGCGCAGTAGTAGAGTTTCAGGAATACAGCTGCGACCACTTCCTCGAATATGTTCATAAACCTTCATTGCCACAGTATGGGCACGCCGTTATACTGACACAAAAAATGCACTGCTTCCGATCGAAGCGTATATACGATTGCACATCCCCGTGCTCAACTAACAGCAAGAGCCATTTCATGGCTGCGATGCTGTATCGCGTGGCCCGCCAAGACCAACACCGAACAAACATCACTCGTAGAAAATGGGCGTGGGCTACTCCACAGGAAGCCCACTGGCTGTGGAGATGGCAGCACAAGGCATTTGGACAAACGTCGTACCCTGGTGAGAGCGATCAGGCCGAGGTTCAGGTCCTGCGAGCCGCAAAGCACGCCTGTGCCGAAGCAGCCTGCCAACAGGCATCCCAGGCCCTCGATGAATATTCCGCGATTGATGGCACGCGGTGGCGGCGGAGGCAGGCCGGCCACCACCGCGTACGCGTAGTAGTCGCACACCGTCTCCATCATGGTGATGAGGCTGACGAACGCCATGGCCACCATGGACTCCCAGCGAGCCGTAGGGGTGCCCCACTGGACTGCAAAGGCAAAATGAGAGACGTGCGCGCCGTTTTCATTTGGATCAGAAAATGCATTTGTTGAGAAGTTTTCTTCAAGCAATCGAACCATCTTAAGCTGGAGACAAGAGAAACATGGGAAAGGAAATGCTTGAGATGTGTCTTGTTCTTCCGTACTTCCTGGGGCATGTGTCCGTCTTGCAAGCACCAGTTTTTTCTGTGACTGTCGGGCTGCTGTTAGTAAATGAGGGTAGACGTCGTCCTTTAATAAACCACGGATTTTTGTCAACGCAGTCACGGATGGCGTCATGACTGCAGTGGCCTTATGAGAACGGAAGTTACAGCCACAAAACACAATGATGCCTCTTCCCATGACACAACTGCCTTTTCTTGTAACGACGAGACCTCGTGTGCGTATAGATTTACGCTAAGTCCTACACAATCCATAGGTTATTGCCAGCATTGTAAATTTCCTACCTACATTATGGCAAATAGTTCAACTTAGAGCCATTTTTGTCGCCACGATATATATGTATGAACTATGGTTGAGATTAAAATGCAGAAAATAACGAAGAAAAGGGAAATGACAGCGTTCGAAAAGATAACTAGCTGCCGATGGGAGCCGAACCCACAACCTCCGCATTACGCGTGCGTCAAATTATCAATTGTGCTACGGCGATGGCTATGAATACGGCCAGTGGGTATTTATGTGTACTATATATATAACCACGAGCGGCGTTCGAAAACAGTGGCACGCGACCGAGAACGTTTTTCGCTGCGCAGGCAACACAGTGATTCCCTTTAGCTCTGGGCACAAGTTCGTCCTTTAATAAATAGTTTATTTTTTGTAAACCTGTGTTAACTGAAGTCGCTACAATATATATATATATCCGTTACATTCCTGAAATCAGTTGCGCGTGCAAAATGTATCTTCCGCTCTTGTCCGTGTCCTGCATTGCTTTACCTTGCGTAAACATGGTAGAGAACGGAATAAAATCGGGTGGTTCACTGAGATTCGGAAGTTCACTGAGATCTCACGAAGATCCATCGTATGCTTGCGAACTTCCGAATCTCAGTGAACCACCCGATTTTATTCCGTTCTCTACCATGTTTACGCAAGGTAAAGCAATGCAGGACACGGACAAGAGCGGAAGATACATTTTGCACACGCTGTTCTTAGCGGTCTCTTGTAGTGCTGTCGCCCACATTTGCGTTCAGCCCTTCCCTTTGGAGTCTGGAAGACATGTTAAATAATGGAAATGTAGGTTGGCCTCCAAAGTATCTTCCGGCTTTTCCGTAAGACGACAGTGCGAGCATATAACCATATACGAGTGGGAAGCGGGAAGTATAAGGCGCAAAGGGTTTTTGAAGCAACACTTTCAAACTGTGCGTATATTATGCAGCGTCCTTCTTCTCCCGGAATATGATATGATATATGCGCGCACTAGTGTGTTCGCTTGTATCCCCCAAAGGCATTTTGTTGATCACCACCACCATCATCGTCCTGTTTTACATCCTTTGCAGGACGACAGACTCGCCTTGCATTCTGCAAGTTAGCAATTTCTTTGATCTTCTGAATCTATCGTGTGCTTGCGAACTTCCGAATCTCAGTGAACCACCCGATTTTATTCCGTTCTCTGCCATGTTTTCCTAACTTTGGTACCCACTGTGGTAGTCTAATCGACCCCCACGTATCTGCTCTACGCATTGCATTTGCTTCCTATTTACCTCATCAAGAATATCAGCTACATGTTTTTGCCCTATAATTCAAATCCAAGGTTCCCCTCTTCCTATCTCTTATCATTGCACCTACCAATTTCTGCCAACCTACCTTCTTTTTTTTTATTTTGTGCCACTGGGGTCTCTTTATTAGCCTCCTTGTTAAAATAACCCATAGGTTATTATGCTAGCAGAATTCGCTTACTGCATAATTTTATTTTCAAAGAATGGTACTGATTATTCAAGAATCGTTGGCATGCCGTGAGTCGCACTAATCACACCGTAAGCCCAGCGCGCACGAGCTGTGTGAAAACGTATTCCTCGCTCACCCTCTATCACCGTAACTCAGCTCTTCCTCCTACACAACCGTAATGTTTGTACTTGGGCTCCATCGCGTGTTAGCTCTATAGAATCGTACGTAGAGTCACGACGACACACTCAAAAAGATTTCTAGCCAACTACTGAGCAGAAGGTGGTTCGGTGTCACAAAAATACATTTTCCATTAGGCCAGGTTTTGACTTTCACCATGCTGCCATAATACTTGAACGCTCGTAAGACACCGGTCACGAGTTTGGTATATATACACGAATTAACGGCCGCTCACTCACATGGATACGGAACACGGAACCACGTCGTATTTCTTATGACGCTTGCCATGTGATCTGTTCGACCAGCGTGACCTTGCGGGAAAAGGTTGTTCACCGTCAAAAAGTGGCAGACGAACCATACGATGGCTACGGTGACGAAGATCTGTAAAAACGAGTAAGTTTTGTTAAAACCGAAACTCGGTATCTACGCAGCAGTAAAAACAAGACAAAAAAAGTTCAGTGGCGATTTAGCGGTAAAGGCGAGAGAAATGCGTTAGCATTATGTCGCTTGTTTTTGAAGTGCCGGTATTCATGATTTAAACCAAGTTAAACACGTTGCAAAGTGTTGTTCAGGAGCTCACTCGAGAAACGCCCTGCCTTTTCAAGGAGCGAAGTGCAAGTGATGGTGGTCCGGAGCAGACCACCGCCAGTTGTCAGTTGCACTATATCATCATCATCATCATCATCATCATCATCATCATCATCATCATCATCATCATCATCATCATCATCATCGTGAGCCTATTTTCATATCCACTGCAGGACGAAGGCCTCTCCCAGCAATCTCCAATTAGCCCTGTCTTTCGATAGCCGATTCCAACTTGAGCCTGCAAATTTCCTAATTCCATCATCCCACTTAATTTTTGGCGTCCTCGACTGCGCTTTCCCTCTCTTGGCACCATTCTGTTAACTCTAATGCTCCACCGGTTATCTGCCTTACCCATTACATGGCCTGCCCAACTCTTTTTTTTTTCTCTTGTCAACTAGAATATGGGTCATACCAGTTTCATCTCTGATCTACACCGCTCTCTTCCGGTCTCTTAACGTTACGCCTAACATTTTTCGGGCCATCGCTCTTTGCGCGGTCCTTAATTTCTTCTTGAACTTCTTTGTTAACCTCAAAGTTCCTGCCCCATAGGTTAGCATCGGTAGAATGCAATGATTGTACGTTTTTCTTTTCAACGACAGTAAGCTTCCAGTCAGGAGTTGGTAATGCCTGCCATATGCACTCCAACCGTTTTTTTTTTCTTCTGTAAATTTCCTTCTCATTATCAGGGTCCCCTGTGAGTAATTGACCTAGATATAGGTACTCCTGCACAGAATCTAGAGGCTGACTGGCGATCATGAACTATATATATATATATATATATATATATATATATATATATATATATATTAGTCATGTCAGGAGAAACCATTCTTTCGTGGCCCCTTATAATATGCGTTATAAATATCGGGTCACTCGGTTTCCTTTCTACGAGTAGTTCATATATGCGTACTTACACTGTGAAGTAGACGCGCGTATGAAGCGATTTATTGACGTTACGGCCAAAGCCCGGCCTTTATAACTTGATGAAGGCCGGACCCCGGCCGGACCCAGAATCGTTTTTTTCTGGTATGTAACTACATATATACATATACACATACATATACATGCACTTCTAAGCTCACCCATCCCCTCTCTCCCTCTCCCACGTGACCGGCTTCATGGACATACACTTTCCCTTTAACACTCCTAATGTTAACGCATAAAAGACAGTGGTATAGGTTCTCTTACGAGGGAAATTCGAACATACCTTTCGTGTGCCCTCACCCTGTGCACCCCCACCCTGTGTCATTGAACGACATCGAAATGACATCGAAGTCCTAATACAACCGAGGTTGGTATAATGTTCCGATTCTATTCCCTCGATTCTATTTTTTTTTAATGCCCGCTTACGAACGGCCGATCCTGGTGATAACGAAGGCGCAGCGCCGCTCGAACCGAGGAACTTGACCAAGTGTGTTCAGTTCCTTCTTTGTTTGTCGCTGGCTCCAGCGCGCTACATTTACTGGTTCTCTGTCGTTCGATACTTCCACACGGGCAAGGTTAGCTCGGCGACAGCTAGATCTAACTGCTGCACTACAGCCCTCAAGCACACTCGTGTAGAGCGCCGTAGCGTTGAACACCAGCCTGCATTTACGCCATTTACCGAAATATTTTCTTTCCGGCAAGCGGCTACTTACAGGCGGGAGTAATCAGTAGCCGCTGCTGCTTCTTCTGAAAGACCATTGATACTTACCGGAAGGATGGAGAAGAATGTTATGCAGTCGTTCAGCCTCTTGACGGCAGCCATTTCCGAAGATGGTCGACACGGTCTTAGGTAGTGCGACAAGAGCGTGATGAGCGCCGCGGTGCTGCCGAAAAACACAAAATAAATACAATGTTCGCAACTTCAGGCTTAATGTTCGCTCAGCGATGCCGCACTGCATCTCTCAGCTTTCTTATTCGTTTATTCTAACCTCTTCTTCTTTGACCTTCCCAAGGTTTCCCCTGCTTCTGCCTTACAACAAAGCCTCTCCTTTCAGTGACGCCGGAGTAACAAACTGAGCGTAATATTTAGTGCTTAGCGATTCATTTCTCGCTCGGATTTCGCGAGACGATAGATGATTTTGGGTCCCCATCATTCAACAGAATTCTTGGCATCGTTATTCACCTGTTTAGACTGGGCTTTTATTTGTAAACACGCCGCAAATTAAAGGATTGATTGTGCAGCGCCTCATTTCTTCAATAGCGAGGCGCGCATACTCATGGTCTTTATTTTTTATTTTTTCGAGAAAGACAACACAGAAAAAGGTCAAATGTCTGAGTGACGCGGGCAAACAAAACGTGACCTTGTTGCGTAATTTAAAACCTTCTCCTAAAATTGTTAGAATATAAAGGTAGGAAACTTTATAAAAAAAACACCAAGAAAACTTAATTTAACCTCTTGGATCACAAATTATGATGAACTTTCCACTTTCACACCCCTAATATGTTAACCCATAAAAGACAGTGGTATATGTTCTCTTACGAGGGAAATTCGAACATACCACATATGTATGATTAATGTTAAAGTTACATAATCTTATTTAAAGACACTACAGACTCCATTGAAAGAATGTGCAAGTTGTAGGATTATGCTCTTTCTAGTGAGTCCTCATAATTGCGGGAGTAATCAAATATATATTTATGGCACAGTCAGTACGTGCGCAATGAATTATTGGAAGCAAGCCCATTACCAGGGAAGAAAAACTCTTCATTCGCAATTGATAAAGGAACGCGGTGGAACATCCTTTCAAGCGCGGTATAGTAGCTTCAGAAAAATGCTTGTGTGCAGCTGCGAAACTTAATGTATAGCCACATTGCATACACAGGGGATTCAATGTACCCAAAGTTTACTATCCATGCTCGTTTCCTTGCCACCAGTAAAAGGAACTGTAAAAAAGATAGAAACGACCGTGATCCTTGACTTAGGTGTCTGCTAGTGTCACTCACACCTCGGCGTTGGTGTACCCTGGTGCATTGTTCGGGTTAACTTTGTGTTTTCCTTGTGTTAACTTCCTGTTATTAAAGTGAAGTATGACACAGACACAGAGAATGCTGGTGAATTCTTGATGTAAACGATGTAAACTACACAACACTGCACTAGACCCGGCGTCCTCGTCGTTGGAAACACGACGACACACTACACTTGGCCCGGCGTCCTCGTCGTCTACTTCCATGACGAACGGAACTGTCGGGAAACCGAACCCGGAGGAGCGAGCGAACGGAAGTGGCGGGAAACTGCCACGCAAATGGAGCCAAACCACCACCCACATGGGTGCAGAGCAATTAGTGATTTCTAACTGTTTTGTAATCATTCCTGTCACTTAACTAACTCAATTTGTAACTAAAATTATGCTCTGATGTCATATCTATCATCAACATTAAGCAGAACCATCGATTTCATACAGTTTTATGTTGAATTATTTATTTCGAAATTAATTTTTTTTTTTTTATTTCGCACAAACCGGAAGTCGGTGGTCGACTAGAACTCGCTGCCTAAGAAACAAGAGTCATTCGCTGCTCGTGCCACTAAAAAAAGTCGCAGTTTTTATCACCATTGCACTTTATACGGAACCTCACCGCGACGGCGACGGCAGAAATGCGCTTGGAGTGTCCACATGATTGTTATCGCCATAAAGGGAGTTGATTAGACAAATGAGTTCACCATGACTAGAGGGGTTATGCCGATAGGCTCCGTAGTGAATCGGCGTAGTGAATGCGCTAGTGAAAAGGCAAACGTGTGATGCGAGATACTCGGTAGCGGCTATTGCTCACATCGCGGCTATGGTCCAGCTCGTGCTCGCGGGTTCTGTGGCGGCCGAGATGTTGTCGAGGCCGATGAGCGCGATGGCAGGCGTCATGGTGAGAGGTGTGATCCAGCGCTGGAACACGCCTACCACACCCAGCCCGCCCATGAACACCTCAGTGAAGGCGGCAGCGGCTGTGCTGGCCTGCACCTGCAATCGCGCGCCCTCGGACTTTTGTAAGTGTCGGCTCGATGAAAAAATGTGAATATTTCCGTATTCTACATCCTCGCTCAATCTGTTATGCCTTACAATGGACCCTGCCTTCAATCTTCTTGAAAATGAGCTCGGAAACGAGTATACGTAAACTATTTATGCAAATATAGGTGTGCATTTCGAATACCGAGGGTTAAGATGAAAACACAAGATACAGCATGGACATGTCAACTTACCACATGATGCTGCATAAATAATATGTTACACCTATTACTAAGCAAGTCAAAATGTTTTTTTACGACAAGGAACTGCGGAGGTACTTCCTTGCACTGCGTTGATAAAGATGGCGCTTTCAACACCTAATCAAGGTACGAATCGGTAATGTGAACCGACTTGAAAAGCTATTATGTCCCTGAGCTGTCTTCGGCTCAGGCACCTCAGAAGATGAATTAACGTTTACAACTAGTACAAGAGCTACGATTAGGAGTGCCATAGATTATTTTTATGCTTGACGCTTGTCGAACAAAGAACAAACTGCAGTTATTGCTAAGCCCACTTACGATTAGTTTACTCGGCATGCGTTTGCATTGACAAATGTAGTACAAATTTTCATAATCAGGATGCCCACAAGAAGATTAAAACTTTGTAATCAACAGTTACTGAACAAGGGAAGCTTCAGCTGGTTGCCAACATTTTGACAGGGGGACTGTTCGTCAAGGCAAAGGGCGGCCTTCACCCTGACGTTAGAGAAGTCTCCTTTTCGGAGCACTCGCGCCTGTCTGAAGTTTTGGTTGTCCAGCCAGCGTTAATTACTACGAAGTTTCACGCTTTATTTTAATCAGCAGATACACCGAATGCCTGACATATGGTGTTTCTCTGAAGCTGGCCACTTAACTACGGAGAGTAATTATTAAGAAGGCGATTTTCCATTAACTTACGAAATTCAATTTTTATCTTTCTCGCGCGTTCATGCAAAATCACCAGCTATATAAATCTGGTAAGAGAAATAGGTAGAAGCGTACTTCGAGCAGCCTTGTCATCCAGACCTCGTCGTCGAATGTGCTGTTGTCCGGGCACGGGGTGCTGTCAAAATTCAGCTCGGCGAGGACGGGGGATTTTAGGGCCACGGCGCCGCTCTGGATTACGGGAAGCCTGCGAAGGCAATGAGTGTTCGTGTTATTCTCTTTCGTAAAACAGAGGGGTTCTGCCTACACCATTATTAAATGCGAAAGACTACGGCATTATAAGGGGAACTTGAATAGCCCCTCTTGGCCTTGTGCTCAGTCCCCATATTCAGGGCGATCAGTTTCACATTCGTTCATCTCACCAAGGCGCTAGTAAAGAGCTGCTTCATTTGCCCTTGTCGCTTACAGTATTCTCAAGTTGCTTATCGCAATTGCTTTGTTAAGCCTTGTATTCTTTTGGTGTAGAAATATAATTTTGTAATTATTCTGCTCTTCTTGCGCCCTACTTTCCAGGTGGTCCAGAACGACCAATGCATTCGGTTAGGTGGCTCTTTAATCTTTCCTAATCCCTTTATTTAGGTTTTATTTGTCTATCTTTATTTAATTGATTATTACAGTAGCAGCTATTAAGGTACTGCATCCCGGTTTCGTGACTTATGTGGCAGATGTCGACGCGTTTTTTAATCACCTAGCATTCTTCCTTGACGTATTTCGCAAGAAATAAAACAAGAAACCTCCCTTAGTGCCCTGAATTCAATACCGCGTCAACCGCTGTGAGATCGTCGGCCTTGCCGTCATCATCGTCATGGCGATGTCGTGGTAATATTATCATGGAACCGTACCACATCGCCCAAATGTCCACTTTGCTACAGTATGCGCACACACTTATTACGCCTAAGCACTGAAAATATTGGTGAAGTCTACCTTTTCTCCATTCTGAGACGGGACTCAAAACGTCTCCACCACTCCACCACAAGGGGCACACAGTGTCATCCCTGAACTAAAGACACCGCGGTTCGTTTACGGATTCTGGCTATTCTTACGACTATAGAGTTGTTCGAGAAACGCACCTTCACTCCGGTGCATTCGAGTAGGCGCCTGAAGAGTTCGGTTACTAAAATTTCGCTCATGAATTACCACGGAGTGTCAGTGAAGAACAGTGACCACTTCTGTAGAGAGGTGGAAGCGTTAGCCAATTTCTTGCAACGCCACTGAATTTACTTTCTCGAGTAGTGGTGATTTACGGAGGCAGAGAAGTTGCGCTCAAGGGTTATAAATCCTGTACATTACCTCAACATTCCTAACAACAAGACCGAACCGACTCGCGAGGACCGCAAGTAAGCTGTAGGCAGTTGGTTACGCAGTCCCACCTGACTCCAGCGGTGGTCTGGACAAGCGTGCCGATGCCCGAGATGAAGGAGCTGGAGCCCACCAGCAGCCCGATGGCTGGGTTGTCCTCATCCGTGCACAGGTACTTGGACAGTGCCTTGGGCTGGAGCACCGTCATGCCTTGCACGGTCATGTAGTGCTGCCGGAAAGGGACCGACGGCATAGTTACAACAGAGAACTCGAGGATAAGAATTTCTGTTGGGAAATTCAGCCACGATGACGCAGACAGATGGATGGTAGCAGTGTTGCAGTACAGAGCGCCAACTGAGTGGTCATCGAAGAGTTTCTTTAGTAGTGTCACTTCCAGTGTCTGCACCACATTGCACTGCAGCACAATAATGAGCGGCCAGTCGGAGCTCGATTACACGTTTTCTCACGAAGATCGACCACAATGTCCGAGCAAAATGGGTCACGGTTCTCTTAAGGAAGACAAACAATGCCTCGCTAAATAAATCGTACTCTGGCAAGTTACTTGGACTGTACTACTGCTAAATTGTTATGGTTGTTTGTCTACGCGTCTGAAAGCAAAATTACGCCGTCTTATTACCTGCAGGCTCAGAAGAAAGGCCAAAATAAGAATTGGCTGCTCGTGGACGTCGTAAAAGGCGGCCAACTTCTTTCGCTTCCTCTTGTGCGGCTGCTCCTTGTCGAAGTGCAGCATCGCTGGAAGCCGCGGTCGAAGCTTTCCCTGTCGAGAGAAGTATGGCGCGTCCTATGAATTTGCTCACGGCTGGGCATCGAACGTGAGGCTGACACGCTGAATGACCTTTTATACAGAGGAAAAAAAAAAGAGAGACGGTTATTTCGTTACTCGAAATTATGTGAAAGCTTTCTCCTTTACCCACGAGCCGTATGCTTCAGCCGCCCTATAGAAATAAGCCGAGTCAAGATTAGCAAGACGGAGAAAGGACCCGGTATATATATTGGACATTCTACTCGAGCAACTTCCGCAGGTCGCCAATGACAAACGGAGAAAAATGTGGGGCTAGTAGAATTATGAGCAGTAAGATCCTATTGTCTTGAGTAGGGTCCTCGGGCATACAGCCTTAATGTCATCGGGGTATTTATGGGTTTGCACAGAAGCTTCTGAAACTTATCATTAAAAAAATATCAAAAGTGGATGTAAGCAGCCAGCAAGCCTTTAGTTCGTAAACGTCCACGCAACAGAGCCGGCATTTCAATTACGAGAGTGATTTTGCTATGACCCATAAGGTCCAGGACGTAGAATTCCGACATTTTGTGAAAATTAAGAGCTGATACTTAAAGGGACACTAAAAATAAACATTTGATCAGTTTATATTGCTAAAGTACTTGTGACTATACGTCTAATTTTGTTTATTTTGTGGTACTATGCTGCTTATTAGAAGAGGAAACGAACGGTCAAAGTTTCAATTTTGATGTCGCGCTGAAACATGGTATATGGCCCGCACTGCAGTGTGACGTCACAGATTCCAAAGCATTTTATCGCATTTTGGCCGTTGTGGTTCAGTAAATGTTTTTGAAGCTTCTCAAGTTCAGTCTTTGGCTCTTTTATCATGCAATCCAGTCCATTAGTGCTGATAGAAATGTGACTAGGCCTGAGCAGACAGCGTCAAAATGCATGACGTCGCGGCGAACTGGTGCGGATGCTTCGCGGCGGCGTCTCTACCCGTCTTTTGTTTCTGTGCATTTTCTGTCTTATCAAGCGTCTTTTCGTGGTAAGAGTAGCGTTTTTGGTATTCTGGAAGGGCTTTCATGAACACAGCTCAAATCACTTTTCTCTTTAGTGACCCTTTGACGAAACGGTCATTTTACAGCTGAATTGCAGCCCATTGAACATTTCCCTTCAATTCACACTTTTTTTTTTATTTTTCTGTCTAAGTGAAGTTTTCTCTCTGTCTCTCTTCGCTTGCAACATTTAAGACAAGCCACAGAAACGTTGCTTCAACTGCACCCTATCTTGCCTACTTGCTGGCTGAAACGGTTTACCAGCTCGTACCAAACGCGGCTGCGCCCTTAATTAGGGTACCAGTGTATACTTCCCTTTCGACGATCCAACTGTACACCAGCAGGAAATCGTCCAATTCCTCGCATTCGACGATTCCAACGAATTTGACGATCCCGGTTAAAGTCGAATCCCGAAGGCGCTCAAGTGCACTCAGCTCATTCGAATGCGCCGCCGCCGCGGAGGCAGCGATAGAATTCAGATGCGCGCGGACAGGTGGCGGAAGGTCTGCGCGTTCGAAGTTTGCGGGAGCGAGGCACAGATGCCGCCACAACCGCCGGTCGCCACTCACCAGAGCGCGGAAACGATTTCTTGACGATGTCGGGACGACATTTTCCTGCATTGGAAGCATCGATGCCTGCGTTTGTAGCGCGCGACAGAATGTTGGCGGTGTGGATACGCTCACAGTTCAATAGGATGAATTTCGGCTTACGTCTTGCATGCCTCTCGGTGGCGTTCCCGTTTTGTAGTCTGAGAGCTCCTGAGGGGATAGAAAAACGAAAGACATTGCTAAGCTCTTTTTTTTTTTTTAATGACGGCATTGTTTTTCCGGTCGGGGCATTGTGTGTATGCCTGTAGGTGGCAGCCATCTCTCGGCTGCTATTTTCTCATTTGCGAACAATCGCACTTGTGCTACCTACCTTGATGGCACCTAGTCATGTCCACGGTGACCGTGAGGCGATTTGGATGTTTGCGTCCTATTCTCGGGGCCGCTGTATGATACTCGACACTACGGTGTTACGATCCATATCTCTCGACCAGCGCACTACTATCAAAGCTGGCGTTTCTTCGATGCACTTTCTTGTACGTTTAATTTCAGATTGCCCAGTCGCAAAACGTTGCAACTTCTGCAACTCGAAAACAAAGTGAAGCGTGTCACATATATGGCTAATACATCCCTTGTATTACAGCGATACCACATATGACATGTTAACGCATGTTGTTTTGAACGAGCATTCGAAATGATGGAACGGCTATCACTGATCGACAGAAACGTAAGAAGAAATTACTCTTAGCACGTCGGGCAGTCGATCTGTTTAGGACGCTCTTGATAGAAGTGAGTGAGCTGATATTTTTGCTTGTGCTGCTAGAATGCTGAGTTCCACTCACCATTTTGTGGCTTCCTGCAGACTCGATGCGGACCCAGCGGAGAACGTGAGCGTTTGAGCGTGCAGCTCTTCTTCTTCTTCTTCCTCACGTGCCGGCGCGAGCACGCTTGGTTTAGTGCTTCATCTACGTCTTCATCTTTTTTAAACACAGCGGGGGCTGCATAACAACAATAGGCGGTTCTGCTTCTTCTTCCTGTACTTCCGTATTTTTTACATGTATACTAAGCGCTGGCGTTCATATTAAAGATTAAAGTACTCTTATTTCTACTTAGGTAAACTTTTGGTAAACCATAATAACCCTGTCAATGCTTCGCCTTTCGGGAGAAACTCATTTTTTTTCCAGGAAATGTAAGTGCTATGTCTTCGTATTTTGCATGAAGCTTGCCCATGAGGCGTCTGTTGTGTTCATATTGTTCTCGCTCATGGCTACAAAACAAGTAAGCACTCATTCAAGTAAAGCAAGTACGCTTCAGTGGTTCAATTGTGAGGCGTCATTCATCTCATATTCTTGATAATACTTAAGATGAAGCAAAGAACAGCGTAAGGACAGACAGCAAACACTTATAGCGCCCGAACTGCACAACGACACCATTTTACCTCCATTACACTAGGAAATGATCGACAGACAGGTGCTATGACCATCTGAATGGACAAACCTGTACAAGGCTTCTCTACCCGGTTTCACTTGAGATGTTGGCCATTGCTGTGCACAGAATATGTCAACTAACTTTCGCTGATGAGTATTATTACTTGGTAACTTCTCGCCAATATGTTGGATATTTTGCAACTCATTTTGCATCATTCACAAAACTTTTCATTTGTAAGTGCTGCTTGCTATTGGTAGGCCGCCTATTATAATATTATGACCTACAGGCCTATTGGCTAGGATCTGCTCACGAATAGTTCTAGCGTAAGAACGTTTTTGGGCGAGGTCACGGGATCGAATCCCGGCCACGGCGGTCGCATTTCGATGGAGGCGAAATGAGAAAAAACCTGTCTACTTAGATTTAAGTGCATGTGTAAGAACCCCAGGTGGTTCAAGTTCTCCTGGTGTCTCACACTACGGTAGACCTCGTAATCAGGTCGTGGCTTTGGCACGTAAAACGTTCGCTACAATTAAAACAAATTGTGAATAGGGGCCCAGTGTTATGAAGTGCTCCCACGACAAAACCGATAACCCCTGGGGCCTTCCCATGGGATCGGGATCCAGAGAAGTTCCTATTTACTGGATGAACACATAATTAATTTACTTTGGCGAAGACTGGCGCTGTGCTAAGCTCGCTATCTTTGTACAGTGTCGGGAATGCTATCGGCTGTATACGTCGGCGCACCCGGTGCCGAGTCAAGCGAAATCTTTCGGAGAAGATGGTATCACCGAAAGTGATCGTTCGACAATAGCCCCTAAATAAATCTTACCTTTGCTCTGTAAGGTACGCCACCACGGCTGGTCCACACGACGGACCAAATTTGACGGACGAGCATGACGCGGCTTATCCGCAATGACTTGCACTGCCAACAGAACATCTGTCCGTGTGTGCGACGTAATTGGGCGGCGCTGAGCCACGTAATGGCTCGTCCGCGGTATTTGGTCTGTCGTTTGAACTGAAGTTCCTATATAGTGTGAACCCGTACGGAACGTGTTCGTTGCCGCCATCCACTGGGCGTTTGTTATCGTGATGGGCCGTTTTGCATTGCCGGCTCATCGAAACTTCGCTTCCACTGATTCCCACACTGCGTGTGATCTTCACGATTCTTTTTCGACCTTCTTATTTCGTGTGATCAGTCACTTCACATTTTTTGCTCTTGAAACAAAACTATAAAAAATTAAATATTACAGAGATTTGTCTAGGCTTTGTTGGGGATGAATATGACCGCAGAGTTACAAGTCAGAATTTACCACGTAATCTCATGTTCAGAAGGCACATATACTTTGACAAATGAAATGTAGAATACCGACACGATTGCATCTGAATTGTTTGTAAGCACAGTGGTTAGCATTATACGCCAGCAGGTGCTGTGAAAGTGCTTTGAAAAGAAGCACCAATTTTATTTAACAGGAGGGACGTGCAAAAAACAACAAACATTTGACTTGCTCACTCGCATGACTACGTGCAGCACACACAACACATTTCCTAGCACACAGCAGTGAACACATGATCTTGGGGAAATTATGAACCTGAACTAGACGAGGTTGGCTTTCCTCTTGATTTTCTTGAAGAACATAAATTTTCTGATGGCAACCGGTGCTCTTTGTTCACAATAAGGTGGAGGTCCGTCGTCTGTTAAAGCCTTGTGCAGCTT
Source organism: Dermacentor silvarum (assembly GCF_013339745.2). Classification (NCBI taxonomy): domain Eukaryota; kingdom Metazoa; phylum Arthropoda; class Arachnida; order Ixodida; family Ixodidae; genus Dermacentor; species Dermacentor silvarum. The sequence continues at coordinate 30,135,882 of NC_051157.2, forward strand.
GTTGAAGAAAACTATTTCCTCCTTGGGCGACTGAGACCAGCTCAGGTGGATGCGCGTCTTGAGTAGGTAGTTCAGCTTTGGCGACAGAAGCGTCTCGTCGAGGCGAGAGATTTTGAGCAGGATGAAGGCGTCGCGGTTCTCTTCGAGAAGCGTGTACTGAGCAAGGTCCGTTTCGAACTTGCACCAAGGGCTCTGAAGGAAGCTGTTGGAAAGCACCAAGATAATCTTTCGGCTTTGCTTAATGCTCTCCAGGATGCATTCGCTGATGTTGCGTCCGGCAACGAAGTCTCGGTCGTAGACGCAGAGCTTAAGGTTTCCTATAGCACTGCACTCGAGCTGGGGCAGCAGCCTGCTGATGACCCATTGAGTGTCACTATTGGAGTAGGAGACGAATGCGTCGTACAAGTACGCCTTGTTGGCGGCAGAACACGCCGTGGACTGCGACCGAAGCCAGCGGTCGAAGCGGCGCCTGTAAATGTAGCCAGCTATGAGTAAGCTGATGAAGACTAGAATAACAATGCCCACACACGCGATACTGACAAGCACGTTTGGCTTACACGTTCGTTGCAGGAGAGAGCTGACGGTGAGGATAGCCTTCCCGCCCAGCTCTAAAGGATCACTACACGCGTACAGCGTAGTGTATGGCAGATAACGTACCGTGACGTTCGTATCCTTCAGCCACTCCAGGAGAGGGCGGATGCCACATGTGCACGAAAAAACGTTTTCAGAGAGGTCTAGGATGTGAAGGCGGTCAAAGCTTCCCAAAACGTCGGGACTGAGATACTGGAGTTTGTTAACCGACAAATCTAAACTCTTAAGCTTTTCTAGGGATGACTTTGCTGGCTTCCAACTGTCTATGAGGTTTAGGCGTAGATTCAGATGCTCGAGGTTATGGCTAGTTTCGAAGAAGCCGTCGGGAAGCACTGATATTGAATTGTTCGACAGGTCCATGTACTCTAAGCTTTGAAGATCTTCAAATGATAATGACGTCGTCAGGTCTGTTAGCTTGGTTTCAGAAAGTATGAGAGTCTTTAAAGAGCTTATTCCTTGAAACGCCCTCATATTAACAGAGGAGCCGGGGCGAAATATAGGGTTTCGACTGAGATCGATGTGCTTAAGCTTATTAAGGTGCTTAAATACTCCTTCAGGGAGTGAATCTATAGAGCATTTCTTCAAGTCCAAGTTCTCTAAGCTTACCAAACCCCAGAATGTAAACTCTGTTAGTGAAGGCAATGCTTTGTAACGGAGATAAAGCTCCCTAAGGTTAGACATTTTGTCAAATACGTAGTCGGGAACATCGAGTTGAATAAAACCCCGATCGTAGCCGCTCAAGTCCAATACCTTTAGTCTTGGTTCCAGGATTCCGGAAGGAATCCCTAGAAACTGGTTCCTGACAAAACTTATTTCTTCAAGATTCGGAAGGTTGGCTACAGCCTTCGGTTTAAAGTCCCTTATCTTCCCAGACTCTAGCACTATACACTTCACTCGTGGCATGAGGGGAAAGAAGTCTTTGCTTAACGTAGCGTCTGTAAGCCGAATAAAAATAACTATTTCCGCCGTTGTCCGAGACGCTGCTTCTAAGATTGTGTACGTGGCAGTCTTCGAAACTGGCTGACTGACGTCGATAACTCGAAAAGTTTCTTGAGTAATGTTGGTGATGACGTCGACGATGTTCTCGAGCTGCATGTTTAAATTGTCCCTGAAGTAAAAGCCCTCTAAATGCTTGAGCGGCTTTAGTGCATGAGGGTGCATGAACGCCAGCATGTCGCACAGGTTGATTTGGAGGTGCTTGAGCGACGAATTTTTCATGGGAACCAGATCGTGCTCCTCTATGCGCCAGATTTGCGTGCCGCCAAGATTCAAGATCTCGAGACTGGGCAGCACGTGAGGACTGATAGCCGCCACTATAGTAGAAAACTCGTGCAGCCACGTTCTGAATAATATCAAAACCTTCAGGCTGTCGAGGCCGACGAACGACTCGCCGGACAGGAACTTGATGGGATTGTCGGCCAGGCTGAGGAAAGTGACGTTGGAGAAGCCGACGAACGACCTCCCACGAATGTTGGTGATCTTGTTCTGTAGCATCTCCAAGCGGCGCACGTGGTGTACAGGACCGAAGCCTGCGAAGCTCCTCTCAGAGAGGTAACGCACTGATGTGAGGTGCATTGCAATGCCAGACGCCGGCACGGGCCACGTGGACATGTCGACTATAGGCACCTCGTAGCATTGGTGCCCGGTGATGACCAGGCCGCCGTCGCTGGTGTGCTGGATGCCGCAGTTGTTGCGCGACCAGGCGGCCAGCAATTTGCCCGTGCCGACGGTCAGGGCAACGGCGTACTGCGGCGAAATGTAGAGTGAGTCGAGGGTTCGTGCCCGGCTCTGAGATGGCATCTCGTCCCGCTTCCAGGCCCGAGAGCCCGGGCCCCAAGCCAGTAGCCAGAGCCAGAGCCATGCCGCAATAGTAGGCGCCTCTCGCATGGCCCTAACGTGCCGACCATTGACGCCGCCTGCGTAGGCGCAGAAGAATAGTTAGTATACTTTCGTTAGAATATAAGCAACCTCCTAATCTTCTGTTTGACTAGCTCAAATTCATGTGTCGTAATGGGCTCATTACATCAGACTGAGGCGAGTAGAGTTTACGAAGGCTGTAGCGGCCCAATTAAACCTTTAACATAAGATGGGATAGATTACTGCGCACTACTGACAAGAAAGGCTGAAATTGAACATATGATTACAAGAAAACTTAATTTCCTACTTACTCGTTGCATCACGAGCTAACGTTGTTCATGTCCCTGCTTGCATGATCATTTCACGTTTCTGCATCTGCAAGACTCTCAGGCAGCCGTTCACAAAGAAGATGAACAGAGTAACAAAAATAGAATGTCTTCGTTATTCGTCTGAAATAGAAAATTATTAGAAAATCACAGACCTTGTGAGTGCGCAAAAATGTGCGTATCCTCATAAAAATTTGGTCAGACTGTCCATAGAATGTTTATAACCTGCCTGTAGACTGCTTATGGAATAACAAGCTTGCATTTTGTCCCCAATCATTCAGTCTTTCTTTAGAGTAGATGTCTGCAGATTTGTTAACTGCAAGTATGGCTAAAAGAAGGTTATTTACCAATGCTGGTGGCAATCTATAGATATTAGGCGCTCGAAAGCATATATTTCTGAGTGTACATGCATGTCCATGATAAGTGTATTAAATTTATATAGGCTTAATTTGCTTCTACGAGTGCATTTTCGCCGTACTTTACAAAACGGGCAACTACTTACCTGTAGTGATGTTCAACCACGGTAAAGGCTGTCTCTCATTGTTAACACTCCCGACACCTCCCGCGGTTGTCTCTAGTTGGCAGGTAGGCCGGATCACGAAGGCTTTTCAAATCCATTGTGAAGAGATCTTTGGTACACTGCGGTGAAATAGCCAATAATATGCAGTTATGCGACAAAACGAATCAAGCTTGGGTTTTTATGACATGAGAACCTTAAAGTACCCATGGGCGCCGCAACCCTCAAGGCTTAAGGGCAGATGAGACTGCATACAAAGGCTCCTGTGCAGATAATGGTTCGTCTCTATGTCATTTCTGGTGCTCAAGGAAGATCCTGGACGTAGTGACGTTTCCGTCGGTTCTTAGAGTTAAACAATGGGTTGCTTTGCGTCCATTGGGGCCCTCTGTTTTAGACATACCAGCGTCCGAAAAATAACGCAAGATCGACAATGTTGATAAATATTCAACTTCCTATTTCAAAACTCGCATAGAAATTCTTGACCAAATTATTATTTTCCCGCAGCTTTTAAACGTTTTTAATGATGAAAATCTGGTGATCTTCTCAAGAGAACATGTAATAATCGTGAAGCATAGCACCGAGATTAATGACAACAACTTCACGTGAAACTAACAATAGGAACGAAAACAAAAGCCATGGTACTACCAATTAAGTTTTGTGGTTTTCAGAGACAGAGTTTAAGGTTAGGGCGTGGTTATCTGCTACAAAAACAAAGAACGGATATCACTGGTTTGCATGAAAGCCGGGATTTAGATTCATGTCAGCGATTGATATAGGGTAGCCTGTCCTTTTGTCTACACTTATCACTTGCCTCCGCTTGATAGTCAAAAGGATGTAACGTGAGTACAGATAGAATGCGTTTTCACATGAATGCATGCCACTCACGATAGAAGGTACTGCACTATCCGCCTTTCTCGAGAGCTCACAATTCAGACTACACGGTGACGTCCGGACGTATGCACAAAAGGGGAAACAAATTCACTTGACTCCGCTGAAGCCAACCGTGTGTTACTAGATGTTTTTGAAAAAAGGATCTCCTGCCATGCAAATGCATCGGCTTCGTGCCTAACCTCACGACTACTACCCTTACTTCGCATGGTTAAGGGGCAACCAATGTAAGGCGAACAACGCAGAAAAATACCGTACAGCGTTATGGGGAATTAATCGCTGGTGTCGACCGGTCAGGGGGTGGATCGGGGAGCGAAACCGGTTGCTCGTGAAAGTAATTGCGGATTGGCTGGTCGGAGGCTCGGCAAACTTAACGCTGGCCAAACAAACTGCTGCCACAATAACGTCCTTACGTGTGAATAGCTTTGCGAACTGGGCTGCTGACTGACTGACGCCGGCTTTAGATTTCGTAAGGCTGCACGGTTTTAACCAGCCTCTTGCAAGATGGAGGCGAGCTGTCGAGCGTCGCATAACATCTCCTTCCGCGAAACAGGCTGGCTCTCTCGATGTAAACGCCAACGCGCGCGCAAGCCGTACATAAAGTCAAAGAAGGAACAAGCACGAAAGAAGGAAAACAAGCACACAAATCAAGAAAGAGAAACGATGCGCGACTACAGCGTGAGCCCATCACCCCGAGCACATCTCATATACCTCAAGGTCGCCCACGCAAGCCAGCAAGCGACGCAAAAGGGAGAAGCGCAGGAGCTCCACAATGTGCTCTTTCCTCGATTCCACAAACCGTCTAATGGCTCCCTAGTCGAGCTCATTTTACTTTGTCGAAATTAAGGTGGTCGTTTGCCACCGGCCGCATGGGTGTTTCGTTATTGTTTGTCTGGTCGGCACATTTGCTGGATGGAATATTCCATCGCTTGCCGCTGCCAAGGGTCTGTCGATCCTGGTCGACAGGGGCCGCGGAAGCTCCTGACGTGTTGGCCTAGTGGGACAATGCATGGCTGCAAGACGCTTTTTCTTCTCGCTTCCGCCAGGGCGTATTTCTGTTGCCCGGTTATGACGCGACAACAAGAATATTTTTGGTGATGTCACTTTCCTCTCACAAACCTATTTGATTGCGTTAAATTTTTCAAAAACGGAAAGTCTGATACCAACTTGATCGAAACGAAGACGACACAGCATCGGTACCGTTATTGTCGTAGAGTGGTCTGGCTGGGTAACTAAAGTTAGCAATTTTTCTGGAGTTGTCAAAATATCGAAATCGCTCAGTCAACTGTGAAACAAAAGGCTATAATTAGTACCAGACCAGAATGAAAACTCGCTGCTCGTCTCACGTACTATCAAAACAGCGCTAGAAGAGAAGAGGACAAGGAAAACGAGCTACAAATACAAAACGATTTAACCAAATTATCGCTGATACCATCTCCAGACTTTCAGCATCTCGGTTTTTGCTGCAATAAACAGTGGAGTCCTTCTCGGCACTTGGAAGCCACATACACCAGATTACGTTATCGCATCCCGCAATGGAATTTCTACTTACATAGAGCTGGTCTGACGACGTCCCCTCTATGCCACAATTGTAAGGAAATTGAATCAATAGACCACTACTTTTTATCATGCCGACAATATTCAAACCAGAAAAAGATTTTACTCAAAGCTCCACTCTGCAGAATAGGATTAAAATTAAGTATACCGGTAAGGAAGGAAGGAATGAGGAATAGACAGAAAGGCAGGGAGGTTAGCCAGTTCTCAGACCGGCTGGCTACCCTGTGCTGGGGAAAGGGAGCAAGGGGAATAAAAGTAATACCGGTATTATTATCATTTGGGGCCTCGACCCCAGGCTATAGTCACAAAGGCGTTTGTGGCACAGTGTTTCATTTTTTTAACTGAAACAAAATGATTACCCCATTACCCTGCTAATTATTTTACCTTTATTCTATATCTATTAGATCAGCATTCATTTCACTGAAATTGGTTTCTCCAAATTCTTTACTAACATTGTACTTATTCTCTCCTTGATTGTAACCTCTTTTAAATGTCACCCTTCAGTAAGTCTAACTGATCGCTGGCATACTAGTCTAGATATTCCAAAATCTTATTTTTTTCTTTTACTTTGCAGTTCTCATTTTCAAATTAGAATTTTCTTTAGCTACCTACTGCCGCCCTATTCTTGGCATATCCCCCTTAGTAGGTACGAGCCATAACAGAGGATCATCATCATCATCATCATCATCATCATCATCATCATCATCATCAGGAGCATGGTCTCAACACAAGTTTCTTTCTTTGTTCTCGGCTGTTTTAGTACTGATTTGTCAAGTATGATCGTTTACCATCTATTGCCCAAGTTTCCCTGCTACTGCAGTTATCCGTGGGTCTATCGGTTCCGATAGCCACTACAGCATATAAAGAAGTACGCTATAAGCTGGTGTGAAGTACCAAGTATCGCACTTAGTCGTCACATGTGGAATCTTGATGTGCGAATAAGTTAAAGTAAAAGTTAAGCATCTACCATTCCAGCGCCTTCGGAAGCCATCGTTTACGAACCTTTGTTTATGAGAGTATTAGGTGCCTCATTAAGACTATACACCAAAGCCTGTGCACCTTGTTCTGGTACATTGTACAGAAACAACGTATAGAAAGTTTTGGTAGTGTATTTTAGTCAGCGTCATAAATGCATATTGGCGTAATTTCGATCTCCATAAGAAGTCATAAAAACTGTAGGCGATGGCCCTGACAGGCCTCCAGTGCGCTCCTACAAAGCATTACCGACTGTGAAGTTATTTATGAGACCTTTATGTCAGCGCTAGAATATTAACCAAAGTATCGTCCTTCGAACACATCTTAGAGGAAGAATAAGCCATGACCGACGTGCCTGCCCACAGGAGGAGAAGTATCTGCACACCCCTTACCGTGCGTTATGCCGTCAACATCACGTAACGGACAGCACAGCTAAGTGCTGTCTCTGAATACAACACTCTGGGTTCAAAGCGTGATGCAATAAGTACTCTACACATCATCATCATCATCATCATCATCATCATCATCATCATATCATCATCATCATTAGCCTATATTATGTCCACTGCAGGACGAAGGCCTCTCCCTGCGATCTCTAATCACCCCTGTCTTGCGCTAGCTGATGCCAACTTGCGCCTGCAAATTTCCTAACTTCATCACAGTACTATCGACACATGAGTGATAGTTAATACAACACTTAACGAACCTCCTCTTCAAAGCCAAAGAAATCGAAGAACGATAGCCTACCTCACCTTCTCTACATTGTTGGCGAGCATGACTGGCAAGAAACTCAAGAACAGAACCGCTGCACTTATAAGCTGTATCATTTCACTGACACTGCTAAGATTCGTTCATGCTCCCTTGCGTTAATGAAGTGGCTCGTGCCAAGCGGATCTACTCACGTTCTCATAAGCCGAAGCGACTGGAGAGCGCGGCTGCTGCAACCGACCGGCGAGAAATCTAACGTGCGAATGGGGAACAACTTCGGTATCCCGCCTTGTGCGGCCGTGGTGGCTTTCTTTCTCTCGTCGCAGTCGACCACGTTCAAGGGCGCACTCCTCACTACACACACGTCGCTCGCTCGCATCGGGCAGCAGCCGGTTACCTCGGCGGCACTCCGTCGGAGGAAACCCCGCCGCTGGTCTTCGCTGCTTTCTCCATGCGCGGTCCGAGGCTACGTCATCAGCCGTGTCCCCTCGACGTCACTACTTTGGCGGGTCTTCACTCTTTGGCCGTTGGTGTCATTCGGCGTCGCCTCGTGCGGTAATTACGCGGCTGCTTCCGCAGTGCGTCCTTTGAGGTCGAAACGTCATGCTCCGGCGTCGTTGCAGGTGGCGAGTCGATGGATTTTGCTAGTGGAGATGCGGTGACGCACTCTCTCAAGAGGACTACGAAGCTATCTACGGGTATTTCTCGCCCGTGCCTATTAGAAAAATAAATACCAACACAGGTGGGGAAACAAAGAATTCAAGCGTTACTCGTTTGTTTCATCAATAGGTCAGTGCATCGACCTGTAGATTAAGTTGTCCTGGCCCTGTAACTCGATATCCTCGTGGTTAGCTCTGCTGGTGGAGCCAATGACCCGAAACGGCGTTGGAGCAAGTTTCCACCTCCGGAGCGTCAACTGTTTCTTTCTGACGAACCGCATACACTTCCTTTGTACCTAATGTTACAATTAGATGTGTCATGGTTCTCAACTTTCCATTTGAGGAACCCTATGGAACGGGAAGTCACCTTTCTGAGCACTTTGAATCGCCATTGAAATTTCTTGATGCAGCTCTTGGAGACCGCGAACACCAGCTGCTTACACTGGACAAGTTCAGAAGCGCGCAGTGTGATGCTTGCGTGGTTTGTTCAGGTTATGTTGCTACATGCGTGACAGTTCCTTAAGTTTCAAGAGAACAGTTAAGGGTCTCGACGACAGAGATAAGCAACTGCCTTTTTTTCTTATATATCTAGTAGTTTATGCACTTACTCTAATCTAATAGCATATTAGTGTGTATCTTTACACATGGTACATCTTGTTGAACGCATATATCTTATGTATTTAAAATTACACTGTGACAACTTGATCATTGATAATGTACCGTAAATAATATTAGCAATTGATCGGTATTTGAAAACTTTTTCGGGTGATACTTATGGCAGTAAACACGGACCTGGACATGTAGCGTGTTAGCGAGCGGCACCGGTCCTCTGGCCTTCCCCATAAGACTTGCGATGTCCGAATTCTACACAATCAACAAATTATTACGCTACCATTCAACATAGCCCATGCAACTGAGCCCAGACTTCTGTGCACTGAGTGTGGCGAAGCATTGTCTAGCGAACTACCACCGCCGTCTAATTTCTGGCAGTACGGTACGTGGCAGAATTATTTGGAAACAGTGATGCTTTTAGTAGCATATATCGCCAGTACCATAATGTGATATGTAAAGGTGCATGAGCAGCTGGCTCACGGGCTGCATAATTTGTTCATGCCGTCGCGAACACTGTACACTACACTACACTACACTACACTACACTACAGGTTTACGCTGGTGAAAATATGGACAAACACAGTGAAAAGACAAATAAGAGAAGGAGATCCTCTTGTATACGCTCGAATTAGAACTGCACTGTGCCGCCAAAAATATGTGTTATGAAAGCGTAAGAACAAGTCTTAAAGCCGAAGCTTTCTTTGCCCCTCTTCCTTCGACATTCGTCCTCCTCCTCCTGCTGCTGCAGCTGTCACAACGTGAGCTAATCGGCCGCCGCCTGGCCGATTAGCTCACATGCAGGACAACACTCCCATCTTTACTACCTCTACAGATTGGCTGGCCTTGTTTTCTGCGGAAATACACCGTGATACAAGAAATGCTGCCTAAATATTCTCACTGCAACAAATATGCGTCATCAAAAGCAGAAATCCTTGATTAAAGCAAGCCTTTCTTGCCTACTTTCGCGCGGTTTGGCGCGTCTGCTTGGTCCGGGTCTCTTGCCGAGTAAAGTGCAGTTTACTGTTGCACTATCTCCAGGATCGGCCCAATTCAGTGGGCGTGCCAACCCTGGATACAGTGTCGTAGCGAAGTGGGCAGATCCCGGAGACCGCATAATGCGCGGTCACGTGGGTCACGTGTTGGGGTTCTCCGCGTCTCACCATCTTGCCTGCCAGACATGTAATCGCTATGGTGAAAGATAGAGAGAGCGAGAGAGAGAGAGACTCTTTATCAGAAAAACAGATTTTTGCCGGTGCGTATGCAACCGCTGGCATGCTACTCTGTATAGGGATGGGGAATGGAATTAAAATATTCCAAAGAGTGAAAAATAATGAAATGCGAAAGTTGACCTAATACTAATATTTACAGGTGAGATGGCGGATGAATTTAGACTCCTATATGAAATGGTGAATTTTTAAAGCTTTCCGATTAGACCAATCTTTTACAGGTATTTGAACAATACATTAAAAACCCACCGCTATATTGAAGGGCCAGACATTGGACCTAAGATGCTGGGTAACGTTAACGGATCGTGGTAAATCATGTCCATTTGGTGCAAACCGCTGTGCAGAATATAATCACTTGCATAGCCTTTAATTGGCCATCTCACGTAAGCTTCGCTTCTCATATAGATTCCAACATGTAGGTCGGAAACTGGAAGCACCTGGGAAATATTCTCAGATAAGATATTCCTGCCTGATTCTGCCATGTTACAGTGGATATGCTAGTTACGCGGCGACCTTCGAAACATAGTGGGTAGGGGACCTGGGCAAAAAGTATATTTTAATGCGAGAGCATTACATGTCCCATGAAGCGGAAAATCCGGCGTTAGCATCCGATTGTACTAAAGCTCACATGACCAAGTGATGACATCACGTTTTAATGTAAATGAAAACCGACCTGGCCCACACACACACACACACAAAAAGACTTTACCATTGACTTCACCCACGTTCAAAACCAACCTGGCCCACTACCAAAATTGAGTTGGTCCACCCCCAAAATTTGGTTGGCCCAGCACCCCAAAAATTGACCTTGCCCAATACGGAAATTGAGTTGACCCACGTTAAAAACCAACCTGGCCCACTCCCACAATTGACTTCGCCCTCCCCCAAAATTTGGGTGGCCCACCCTCAAAATTGACTTTGCACTATTCGAGCACATGACCCAGGGATCACACCATCGGCCATAGTGACATGACCAAGTAAGAACCGTAAGTTGCAAGGTCACACTACTTGTACAATACTGCCAGCTGCCTTTTGGCAGCCAGGGCAGAAGTGATGACGTCATATGACAATGTCACATGACATGGACATCGAAATAGTATGCACGTCGATATAGTCGACACGCCAGAATGCTTTCGCATTAAATGCACGTAGTGCCCCTGTAACTTTTTTTTAATAGCAGTACTATAATAATCACGCTTCGCATATCGGCCCTTGAAGTGTGCGGGTAATTCAATGCATTTCCTTCTCTATTGTTTAACGAGACTGGCTTCTCCTGTAATCCTTTCTAGTAGGAGCCCATCAGCAAATAAGCCTTATAATAAACGTTGGACTCACAAATAAATTTTCTTGGACTTCTTTGTGTTGCGAGCATAAATATCTGCGCAGCTCCACTTCCCCCTTAATACCGCTTAGCTCGACACGTTACAATGTTTCTTCTTTAAACAATAAGCTCGAAGTTCGTCACTATTGAGTTTTCAGAAGAAGCACTCTGACAGTGCCAGTTTCAGCGCAGTGAACGTGTGCAACGTTTTCTTTAGGTGTAACCTTCACAACGACCACACCAAGGAAAACATGCTACGCTCGTTTTGCTGTCGCCAAGGGCTATTCAATGCGGCAGTGCAAACAAGGATGCATTCAGGCGAGTTCCAGGACAACTTCTCGTCGTCACTTCCTTGCAGTGATTTCACGGAAATCTTACGGAAAGCTGGACACAGACGTTTAACAATCATGACAAGAGCAACAAATCCAATGGCAACTAAAGATAGTCCTCCATGTTTCCGTCCAAATAAATGAGCATCGTCAATGCGCCACTTTTATACGACTCCTTTATTGGCTGGCCGTTGAGCGCCGGCAATACCGTAACCACATCCGAACAGCGTGTCGATTGCACGCTTATTTATCAAAAAATAAATAAATAAAAATACAGCGGTCAGAAAACACACCAGCGTTTACCACGCTGACCACATCATCATATATGGCGGGCCCTAAGGATTTGTCTCTTTACGTCGAATTGTAGAGAAAGATACAGTTTGTGCACAACCAAACAAAGAGCATAGGTGAAGATGGATGCTGTGTTTAAAGGAGCGCTCGAATGAATACACTTGTCACGCTCTTGTGTAATAATTTCTGCGAGGTCTTACTTTTTTTCTGACGAACTATAGTTCTCACAACAGTTTCTCAGCCAAGTAAACTTTTCGGCGAAGTTTGGTCACTGAAGTTGGGAGCCCATTTCGTCTTCCACACTTTCGCGCTCGACAAGCACGTGACTCCTGACCCGCGCAACACGCACGAAGGCTAAAAAGGGAAATTCCCTACGATGTCCGACCGCCTCCACTTCGGTGCGCACGAAATTGGCTCAGCGTCCTTCACCACAAAAGAGAGCCACCCCAGCGTGCCGTCTCCATAACGATGTTAATTTGACCTTGGCGTTGCGTGCACTTTATTGAAAAGCAATCTTGCCTTCTTTTCTCTCATTTTCCTTCACGGGACTCACGAGCTCCGAAATGTTCCTCCAGAGACACACGCATGAGTATGCAACTTCGAGCTGATTTACGGCTCTCAGGCGATGCAACGTTACCAAGGCAAGTAGGGTCACACTTTGGATTTCTAAAACAACTCACTCTTGCCAATGGCAGCACTTGCGACACCTGTCCAGGAGTCAAATGCGCAATTGCTTACCTAAAAAGAACATTACGTCATCATTCGCTGATACCAATCGCTTGTATAGTGGCGAATAGAACGGAACAAGCCTCGAAGGACTGAAATAAATAAATGCCCTAAACTTCTCATGCGTTCTTTACGAATTATCTTATATACAAAATGTCCCAAATTATCTGAGCTACCTGAAAACCGTGAGCAGTTTCAATCATATCATGTGGTTATTCACCCAGAAGGCAGTGAATGCACTTGTGTGCTTCTTGAAAACGACAGGCTTGTGGTAGAACCCTTCACCGCGTGGTGCCGTGCGCGCACATGTACACTTTTATCGCCTTCTTCTCTCTTTCTCCTTTCGATTCCGCGGTTCCCCTTTCCCAGTGTAGGATAGCCAAACAGATGCTTTTCTGGTTAACATTCCTGTGTTCTGTGCTTCTTTTCTCTCCCTCTCTCTCTCCGACATACCACCATTGAAGACATGCTCTCATAAGATGTGCTGATAAAATCAGCACACGCTGTACACGCTCTTCATCAGTTTTAATTAACCGTAGAGCAGAGATATGGGAATTTATAGCTAGATCGTAATAAATTTCCGCGTAGTGAGACGACCCTGTGAATGTCAGGTCCCAACCTTGTGAATTCAGCCCAAGGCTATAGCTGATGCCATGCCATTTTTTTGATACCGTTGCACACGATAACAGTGAGGAAGATTGTTCCGTAAACATTCAGTGGCGATTTAGCGGTAAAAGCGAGAAAAATGCGTCAGCAATACGTCGCACCTCGTTGAGGCCCTGGATCCATGATTTAAACCGCGTTCATTGCAAAGTGTTGTTCAGGAGCTCACTAGACACACTTCCCGCGTCTTCGAGGAGCGAAGTGCAACTGCTGCTTGTCAGAAGCGACCTGTGCAACTGTCATAAGACCATAGTGCAACTGTCAGTTGCACTATTATATATATATATATATATATATATATATATATATATATATATATATATATATATATATATATATATATATATATATATATATATATGTGTGTGTGTGTGTGTGTGTGTGTGTGTGTGTGTGTGTGCGCACAATGGTCACTCAAATGATGCCATCGTCTTCGTTATTGGTCGGGTCGTCAGTGTTTTCTACTCCTTTCCCTTTCTGCGTTTCAGTTGTTGCAGATGATATGTACGGCACATTGTAGAAATAACCAGCGCAGCACATACGCGATGATGATGATCACATATACAGGCGAAGAGGAGTATAGGCAAAAGAGTAAGGATGATGATGATAATATACAGATGAGGAATATGTGCGTGATAAACGCCCACAATATATATCTCAAAGAATATAAGCACGTAAGAAAAATAACCGGACATTACTGATGTTCCGACCAGGGTCCACCCTTCATCACCCTTGATGACGGCCGGACCCCTGCGGCAACGTCAATTAAGTCCTGCTATTTTCCCTATACGTGCTTCCATTCTTGGAACTATTTCTGTGCCGGATCCTGGGATTCTAGGCTTCGCTGATATATATATATATATATATATATATATATATATATATATATATATAATGAACGAGCAGAAAGGAAACCGAGGCGCCCGATATTTGTGAAACATATCATAGGAAGCCAACAAACAATGACACCAACGACAACGTAGGGAAAATCATTTGAAGTTCTTAATTGAATAAAATAAACGGAAATTAAAGTAGATGAAAAAACAACTGGCCGCAGGTGGGATAGGAACCCACGTCGAAGCATTACGCGTGCGATGCTCCTGCCAATTGAGCTACCGTGGTGCCGTTTTCCAATCCGCTTTCTGGAGTATTTATGTCTGTCTACTAGAACTAACCCTGGGGTGCTATGCAGGATGCGCCGAGTTTCTCGTTCACCCGAGTTTTACCCGAGTTTGCTCGATGGCAGTCAGTGAACGGAGATAGCAAGGAACGTGCAATAACAGCAGGCAAAAAGAAATGTTGAGATAAAGCCGCGTATGACAACATGAGCGCACCCTGCGCGGCACAGTGCTGCCGGGCTTCAAGCACAGAGGACTGCGCAACAAAACGCGCCAGCGCCGCGTATTGTTGTCAACGTATTATCGCAATTTAGCAATACCGTCACAGTCCCGCTGTCTGTCTGCACACTTGCCGTGAGCCGCTTGCCACGCCTTTCTCGGGCGCGTCAAGGGCGTGCCTCCTTTTTCGGGCATTATCTTTCTATCCTCCGTCGAATGCGAACAGGGCACATGCGGTGCATTCTTGCACCTATACTTTCCCTCAATCGAATACTTTGAAATACAACAAATAAAATAACCAACATTTTACTTCTTAAAGTATCGGTTTTTTGTTTTGAATGCTGTAAATTTGTGATGACCAACGGACATATAATGAATTATTAAATTTTGTACTTTTTTGCCGCGAGTGGCGACAGTGAGGCGAAAGCTTACAAGCGGATACATTCTAGAGGGTCACACGCACGAGGGAGTTCATGCGGTGAGCAGTCACCAGGGGCGCTGCAGTGCTATGTTCAATAAAGTCAGTCATGACAACGATCTGCCCATTCCCTGTCTAATAGGGGAATGGCAACGCAGCGCTGCGGCATGGCTGTTCACCGCAGGTGCTTCACTGCGGTGGCTATTAAGGCCGCCGCTTTACCAACTGAAACGACACTTTAGCCATAGAGACAGGAGCAACGGCTGTCGCTGCAAAATGGCTGTGTGGTATCCTGGGTCCGTAGTGACGCAGCACAATGAAAATGCACCAGTTTATCTGCGTGCGCGAAGTCTCCGCGATGCATTGCGAACACGAGCGTGCTGCCCAGCGACACAGTTCGTCGCTTGTCACCGCTTGCCCATTGAAGGTGCCTTCGTGCGCATGTGCGCAGAATTTAAGTGTGTTGTCCACTCCAATGTGCTTGCCGATTGCCTCTGCTGCTGAGCTAAGAGCGATCGCAGATGGATATCGTAACGACAGCGCAGCAATCGCATTTTGGTGGATGAGGGCTCTTGTGTGCAGTTAGGAAATTAGACTTCGAACGCAGGAAGGCGTTGCAATTGTTTAGTGTGCCGTGCTTGTGATGACAAAATGCCATTGCACTGGGTGTGTTTGCGCTGACCGCTGACCGTGTTTGCTGCACTATATCACTGACAGAGCAGCCATCTCAAATGACAGCTGCGATACGTAGTCGTTGGAAAACACTACGCACTGCTCAAGATCGTCGTCCACCACGGCGCATCGACGCCTTGCAAGCAGCTACAGTGACGTGCGGATAATTATTTGCTGTGCGCTACGTAGCCACAACGCAGGCAATGAACCGTGTTGTGGGGTCATCACAGCCCAAGAAGACATATGCATAAGGCAGCGAAAGTCGACGGTTTTTTTTATATAGTGGTGCTGAGTACATCACCGATGACAGTGCGTTGAGCGTGTTTTATTTCGCCGGTCAAGATTGTTAATGCCTCTCAGTTCCGCACCACGTCGCTGTTGTCGAAAAATAAGTTGGGCGTGGCCCAACCGTGGTGGGCGCGCACAAGAGTTACATGCTTCGCTCGGGGCGTGACCTATGGTTTTGATTGACACGCGAACTCGGGCCAAACTCGTACATCGCGAAACCCCCCTCGAGTTAAACTCGGGAGCATGGCGGCGGCAGCAGCAGCCTGTGTCATCGCATCCAGCGGCGGCAAGCGTCAATATGACCATCTGGACCCGTTCAGCTACATGACCGACGTAGAGTTTCAGCGTCGTTTTTGCCTTTCCAAAACGTCAGTGCGCTGGCTGTGTGACGAGTTAGGCGAGCGCCCTTGTCTGCGGAGACTGCGTGGCGGGAAAATTGTGCTTTCCGAGCACAGACTGATGTGACTAGGCTGCGGAGGAAAAGTTCTTGCGATCGCTTCGGCTCTCTCCTGTTTCAAGCGCTGCTCGTCCACCGCGCCCTAGCCCCAGGCCAGGTCCGGCGTCGTCATCGGAGTACTGGGGCACCTATGAGCACCTGGGGTTCAACCCGGGCCAACCAACCTGCGTAGGCGAAGTGGTCACATTATATTGGAAGACTCAGAATGGAAGCCGGGCTGCCTTCCGATGCAACAGGTGCCGAAATCAGTTTTCGCAGTTACACGGTAAAGCTGCACTGCACGGTCAGAGAGGCGAAGGACGTTACTTCGCCAACACGGACCGCCTCGGCCATCCGAACGACCACCTCTCCAGGCGGCAAATGATTTGGCTCACGTACTGCGTGAGCAAAAGCGTAGACATATGGCTGTTGAAGGAGATGACCGGCGACTTGTTTCCTCTATAGGAGCACACCATCGCCGACAGGACGAACTACCCCCGTAAGGTCGCGAGGGACGAGCTGCTGGCGCGACCTCCATTTGGTACCCCGGGTAGATAGCGCAAATTGATGAGTGCCTTCTTCGCGGCGAGAAAAAGTATACAATCGAGGCCGCCTAATGACGGGCGACAACTTTCCGCCAGCCGCCAAAATTACGGTGGTGTTAAAGTTGGGGGCCCATGGGTCTTCGGCATGTTCTGCGCGACCAGAGGGGTGTTGCGACTTTCAAAGTCTACCGACGAAAGGCGGCGACGCTAGGCGCCATTATTGCAGCCAATGTTCAACCGGGGACCATTATTCATAGTGACGAATTGGCCGCATACAAATGTATCCCAAATTTAGTGGATGCTAACGGGGCTATGCCTCAATCCGCATTGGTAGACAGTCAACCAAAGCGTGCACTTTGTGGACCCCATCACGGGCGTTCACACGCAAAAAAAGAAAGATATTGTCAAAAAGTGGAGCGCTCCCTCGTCAGCGATGGGTACAGGGTAACTGCACCGATGCTGGAGTCCCACCTGGGATGCATGTGGTGGCAGTCAACATCCACGTGCGCTGCAAATACCCTTTCGTGCGTTTGTTAGAAGCCACGGATCGCTCGGGCTAGCCACTACAAAGACTCTTTCCTGCGGTTGTTAGAAGCCATCGCTCGACGCTTGCCAGTATGGAGGTGTATCGCAAAGTAAAAGAAAATAAAGCGTAGTTTTCTGACCCTTGTATGTGTGGTTTCCGGCATTCCTGTGTGCTTACACGGTAAGCGCGCGGCAAACCACTTATGCGCTAGCCGACGCTCACTTCGTCTTGTAGCTGGATGCGCGCGCTACTCGCAGCTTTTCTTTAGCGCGAGCAACGAGCGATCTGTTAAAAGCCCAGTGTGAAAACCAGGCGCACACCAATCTCTGCTCGGAAATGGGAGCGCAAGCACGTAGCGAGCCGCACCAATCCAATCTAGAGCAAAGGAGCAACGAGCGATCTGTTGGAAACCCAGTGAGAAAAGCAAGCGCACACCAATCGGTGCTCGGAAGTGCTAGAGCAAGCACGTATCGAGCCGTGCCAATCGAATCCCGAAAAAAAAGAGGGGGGCGAGCGTCCTCTCGTGGCATAACGCGAAACGTATTTAAATACAAATTAGTCTAATACACATTCCGTGTACATCGTGGAAACATTAAAATGCTTACAACCCACGTTAATGTGACTAATATTATTGTACTAAATGAATTTATTTTACAACTTGCTTGTGCCTGTATTGCACTTGGTGGAACGACAAACAAGTGAAAGAAGGCACGACCATGCACCGACCGTATGATCACGTGAGCCCCAGTTTGTCGACCGCCCATATGGCAACGCCCAAGGGATAATAGCCACCCAGAGTGAATCTAGATAAACCAATGAAATTGGAGGTGTGCCGATGGACAAACTTCGTCTTGTTACCATTTGTTCTTTGATCTTGGGGCGTCGCCAGAGCTCGTGAAGATCCCGAGTTTCGCCAAACTCGGGGCATCCTGCATAGCACCCCTGGGCGTGTTAACCAGCGTCGCCACTCACAACCATGACCGTGGATGTAGAACATCCTACCTACCGCAGGCGTCACGTAGTACGTAAACTTTTTGCGTGAAGGCAACTGGTCAATAAACCAACACATGCTATCCGTATTATAATATGCAACACATATTATGAATACCAAGGACTACAGAAAAAAATGCGATCGCCACCTAGAGAACATCATGTTTTACGAACAGGAAGACACAAACCTCACTTCAGCATTTAAATAAGTCGTTGGGAGGACCCTCAGTGACCTTCTAAAAGAAAGCAAGACCAGTGATGCCGTTTCCAAATTCCTGCTTCCTCTAAGCCCTACCCCAGGCAGGTTATATGGTCTACCAAAAATACACAAAGAAAATACTGATCATTTTCCAATCCCGGATGGTTCCAATCCCATTGTCTCAGAGATTGTAACCGTAACATAAAAAATTCGAGTTACATAGATCGCCTAATTAGAGCAATTCCGGCTTCATTCGCTTCTCACAAGACATCACTCACTTTCTATCCGAAATAATTGGCCTTCGTATCCCCACAAGCAGCCTCTTAGTGACCCTGGACCTTGTATCGCTGTATACAAATATACCACACTCGATGGCATGCGCGCAATTGTACATGCGTTTTCAGAGTCGTTGTTTGAGAAACACATTGACTGTCACTAACATCAAACAAATATTAAATTTGGTATTAGAGCTAAATAATCTTAAATTTAATGGAGAGCACTTCGTGCAACTCAACGGCAATCAATGGGCACTAAAATAGGTCCCAATTACGCCAACATTTTCATGGGCATATTGGAAAAAGAGTTTCTTGAGAGCTGCGTGCTAAAACCAATGTTTTACAAAAGGTTCATACACGACCTATCCTAATCGGGACCCTTGGCGACGAAGAGCAATTGAAGTTCATTTCTCATTTCAGTGCACTCCATCCAACCATCTGCTTCTCCCATACATATTCGACTTCCGCAATCACCTTTCTGGATGTTAGAGTAAGTGTGCACAAGAACAAGCTTGTCACATCAGTTTACAGAAAACCAACCGATAAGCACAAATACTTACATATTCATAGCAGCCATTTAAAACATTATAAAACAGCAATCCCGTACAGCCAAGCTCATCGTTTCAAGCTTATATGCACTAAAAAAAGAGGGCTTACATCGAACTGTGAACAAATCCGTAACGACTTACTACGCCATGCAGCCTCTGCTATCAGCGATGCGATTCAAATAGCAGACAACATTGATCGTCAAGTACTCATTAATTGCAAACCAGCTCCCCCATATTCACGGAATAAGCTTATTCTCAGGTATTATAATGAACTCCTAACATAAATCGTATCCTCCGGAAACATCATACCATACCCTTACAGAGCAAGAAAATGCGCCAAATTGTTCGTGAACCTCCGCGGGTAATGTACAGACGGGCCACCAGCCTCAGACATGTTTTCACTTCCTCCAAAAATAACTCAGCGAACTTCAAAGGCTGCCCTGCATGCGGAAAACTTCGATGCAAGCTCTGCCCCGTGATGAGTACCACTAATGTTGCCAAGAGCACCGCGTCTTCATTTTCATTCGAAATCCAAAGGGATTACAACTGCGGCACTTCTAACATTGTACATTTCCTCGAATGCACCATTTGCCGCACACAATATGTCGGACAAACGGAAACGCCTTTTAGGCTACGCTTTAATAATCACAAATCACATGTAAAATCTATACCGCAGCTCCGCCGCTCCAAATATGTGAACACACTAGGCCACCCTTCCGAAAACTTAAGGCCACTATTTCGAAATCATGATTTTCCACTTACTACTACAGAGAAGCTTGCGAGTCATTTCTAGTATGCAAGTTCAGCACACTTTCTAGGGAAATTAATCAAAGCATAGGTAGGCTGACGTGCATGCCCAACTAGCAAGAGACATGTTTCCAAAATTGCTGACATATATGGTGCACCAATGAATATTTTTCCTGTCTGTTTTACGCGTTTACTAACGGTCATATATAGTATATAATATATAGCATGTTTATGAACCTGTATGTATATTTCCTACTTGCGCCTGCAAATTTCCTAACTTCATCACCCCACCTAGTTTTCTGCCGTCCTCGGCAGGAGTATATGGAGATCACAGGGAGAGACCTTCGTCCGGCAGTGGACATAAATATAGGCTGATGATGATGATGACGATGAATATTTCCGCATCATTTATCAGAGATGCTACTCGCTGTTCTGTGATGCTGACGTTCATTACTTCACTTTGTGATACCATTTTTCATTTTTAATTTTATTTTTCATATACGCATAGACATTGTATAAAAAAGTTGGCAGATCACACGCCCTGTGGGAATCAATGTTATGCGAAGCAGTGTGCGGGGAGCCTACCAAGTTAACGAAACGACCATGAGAGCACAGCCGTAGGATAGCAGTAGGTGGCTCTTTCATCACCTACATGACACGCATGTCATGACATTCAGGTCAATGTCATAGGCCTCAGGAGTCCCTTTAGCTACACCTAAGAGACCTCAATGCGAAAGCCTTAGTCATGCTCATGACTTTGACTTCGACCTTCAACCTTTAGCCTTTTCCGTCACTTAGTACCACATCCGTACCCAT
The DNA here is from genome assembly GCF_013339745.2 of Dermacentor silvarum. NCBI lineage: Eukaryota > Metazoa > Arthropoda > Arachnida > Ixodida > Ixodidae > Dermacentor > Dermacentor silvarum. The sequence continues at coordinate 30,156,925 of NC_051157.2, forward strand.
TCGGTTGGTTTTTGAGTGTTTTATTTTTTCGCTGAGTCATTCTCATTTTTGCTCAGTCATGGTCATGACTATGACTTCTACCACAATCATTTAGTGTTTCCTTCACTTAGTGCCCACGTCCGAACCCACTTCAGTGGTTTTTGAGTATTAATATTTTTTCGCTGAGTCATCGTCATTTTTGCGGAGTCATGCCTATGATTATGACTTCTACCATCTTCCATTAGTGTTTCCCTCACTTAGTGCCCCGTCCGAACCCATTCCAGGGGTATTTGAGTTTTAATATTTTTTTTCGCTGAGTCATTGTCATTTTTGCTCAGTCATGGTCATGACTATGACTTCTACCATCATTCTTTAGTGTTTCCTTCACTTTGTACCCTCGTCAGAACTCATTTCAGTGGCTTTTGAGTGTTAATCTTTTTTCGCTGAATCATTGTCATTTATGCTGAGTCATGCTTATGACTATGATTTCTACCAGCATTCATTAGTGTTTCCTTCACTTAGTACCCACCTTCCGAACCCATTTTAGTAATTTTTGAGTGTTACTCGTTTTTTGCTGGGTCACTGTCATGACCTACATGACACGCATGTCATGACATTTATGTCATGACCTATCACTTATGTTCGTCATATACTCTTGTCATAGTATGCCAATTTTGGTACATGCCAAGTTAACGAAACGACCATGAGAGCACCAAGACATAGGCGCCTATATAGATAGATAGATAGATAGATAGATAGATAGATAGATAGATAGATAGATAGATAGATAGATAGATAGATAGATAGATAGATAGATAGATAGATAGATAGATAGATAGATAGATAGATAGATACTGTCGAAGTGGCAAATGTTCGCCAAGAAATGCTTCGCGTTTAAAACAGTTTACCTGCAATCACAAAAGATGCCACCTGTGCAAAGAATGCAATGGAATGCAGTTCGCGGAACTCAGAGGTTAGTGGAGGACACAGTATGGATGTCATATAACCAGGTGGCGGTGTAGTGACCACCTTCCTGGTTTCACAAAAGTTGCAATAACTTTAAACAATGAGCAAGGTAAACATTCTTATGGCAGCTGCGACCACTTGCATGCTCTATGCTAACATGTGACCCATCTGTACGCGTACGCGTACGCGTGTTGTATTCTTTAATCTTTGACATTTGTCATCTCGCTCTTCCTTTCCTCCTTCCTCCCCTCCTTCCTATCTTTCCTGCTATGTTTCTCTCGTCCTTTACGAAGAGTAGGCAGGCGTTGTGCCCCTTCTGGTGGCAGTTGCCAGCCTTGCTTCTCGCTTTCTCTTTCCTATGTATATGTTTTCAAATCAAATAATAATAATAATAATAATAATAATAATAATAATAATAATAGTAATAATAATGACCCATCTTCCCTGCATTCCATTGGGAGCTGCGTCTTTCCATCTAATATTTCTCCCGCCCCTCCTTCACGGCTACCACTGTTTACACGTGTTTGCATTCATAGGCTATCTACGCTTTCTTCCTTCCTTCCTTTCTTTCTTTCTTTCTTTCCTTCTTTATTCCTGTATTTCTTTCTTTCGCTCTTTCTTTCTTCCTGTTTACTCTTACATTTCTTATATTAATTTATCTTACATTTCTCCCACCCCTCTCTTGTGGACGCTCCTGAATGTACGCGTGTTGGTATTCTTGACCGCTTGCGTTTTTCTTTCTTTCCTTCCTTTCTTTTTTTGATGTGCTTCACTCTTATAGAGAAAATGTATAAATTGAGCTTTGGGTGCTTGAAAGCTCGCGCATGCTGAAGGCCGCACCCCGGCCGAAACGTTTAAATTAAATGTTTGTTTTAACAGCGAATTAAGCTGTTTAAACTGGTGGTTTCGCCGTTAGGTGTACGCGGAAATGCGTCGCCAAGCGATTGCGTCACATGCGTCGCCTAGCAACGCCTCGCACCAGCTGCGCCCAGCCTCGCAACATCTGCTGGAGCCGAGTCTTTTTAACGTCATCGCGCGCGCCGCAGCGCTTCGCCTTAGCTCTTCCTAGCCATGACGTCAGCACGCCGTGCGGATTGGTCGCCGCGGTGACGTCAGGGTTCCGCGCGGGTATATGTAGCTCCGCATCGACGCCGCGTCGACATCGCTGCGGAGGGGGATGGGGTGACCTAAGAAGATCGTCACTCCCTAGGAAGAAGAAGCGCGGCGCCAAGACAGCGCGCCGCTACTCGAGAGCGGATGAGACGACTTCGGGCCCATCCAGAGTTTCACGCCGGCGAAGCGGCGACTAAACGACAGCGAATGGCAGAAGGTCCAGAGTTTCGAGCCCGCGATAGGGAGCGAACCCGTTTGAGCAACCAGAAGCGTCACCAAAACGATCCGGCCTGCGAGTCCTGGATAATTTCCAGCGGCACGTGCGGAGAGTCACGGGAGGTGCCGACGGACGGTTTGCCCGCGAGTTTCTGAACAGTGAGTTTGGACACAGCTGCCAAGTGGGCGATAGACTGTAGTTCGACACGAACTTGTCTACGCTTAGCTCCGTGCGCGACTGCGAAAAGCGAGAGATTGCGGTGCGAATCGCACGAGAAGCGTTTCCCGACGAAGTTAGGAGGGGCCGCCTGCTTCGCTGTTTAACCAGTCTTCGCGCCACTAGTGACAAAATGTCCCCCCACCTTTTTTTTTGTAAAAAAAATCTGTTTTGCTACATAAAAGTGTTTTTCCTAGCGTGAAAGCCCGCGAATACACGCAATATTGTTGCGCGACCGGCTGCTTGAGTCACTTGGCGTGTATTCCCAGGCTTCTTTCTCGCTCGGACAAACACTTTTATGTAGCACGTATTGAGCAACAGAAAGCTGTATTGGGAGTTTTTCATGTTGCTCTACAATTTTCTCATTGATACTTTCAATCTAATTAAAATATTTGAGAAGTTGAATATTTAATTATACTAATTATGTAATTCGACGAAATGTAAAAATGTGGGCAGCTTGCACTAGTGGTGCAAGGCTGGAGTAAACAGCGGAGCTGGTGATCGACCTAACTTCTTCCAGGTTTTACTGGGCTTGGCTAAGTTTTGCTGGGAAATGCAAAGAGCTGCTAGACACAGTATTCCGAATCGGCTCGCCGCCGACGCGCAGATTCTGGCTTGGCCGCACGACGCGCTTCAAGATGAGCAGCTTCTTATTCGGGTGTCCGGATCTTCTTTGTTCGTGCCATGTCAAGGCTACATGTACTCGACACAGAGACAACGAGAGTTCTGCCGCCGTCGCGGCGGCTCCGAGCTTTATCTCCCCGGTGACGTCACGACCAAGCTGTGCCTCCACACATGCCCTGACGTGGCTGGTCGAAACCTGCCGAGCCGCCGCCAGAGGCGCCGGCTGCAGTCACGGACACCGCGCGCGTTCGGCTCGAACATAGAGAAAGAAAAAAAACTTTTTTTTCTTTCTCTATGGCTCGAACGCGGGAAAACGGGGAAACGCGGACGGCGTCGGCAACGGGTCTGCGTGTGGCCTCGTTGGTGCTGCTACAATTTCTTTCTATCTGTCTCTCTCTCTTTCTCATTTTTTGTAGCGTTAGCTACACTGGCCTAGCCAAGCCCGTTTTGCGCGGCACATCAAGAGCCGTGCTGCGCATGCGCAAGGATCAGTGATGTCACACGGCTTGCGCACCGGAGCCACCGGAGCCGGCACCTCTCGCGCACTCCGCCGCCGCCGCGCGCGACTCACCGCCGCCGGTCTGCGCATTCCAGAGGAGTGACGTCGTGGCCGTGGTAGACGCACTGGCGCCGGCGCGCGCTCGCTCTGCAGTCGCCGTCTGACACTGCGCTGGAGCCGCTGCGCTTCCTGACTGGCGTTTGCCAGTGTGGTATAGCCATGGAGAAGGAGAGCGCAAATGCTGCTCAACAGCGCAGAAGAACGGAGAAGCTTGACTCATCGAATCCCGAAGTAGTTGCCTGGCAATTAGCGGTTGAGCGTAGGAGACAACCAGGAAAGCTAAGAATAATCAGCTGAACCTTTGCTAACGCTACGTATATCCTGGCATAGCCGAGCTAAGCCACTGCAACTTTTTTTCTTTCTCTCTCCCGAGCGTAGCGCGCGCCGCGCGCATGCTCTCCTTCCCTCTCCTTAATGTCCCATGTCAAGGAAACATGTGCACGGCACGGAGAGGAGGCGAAGCACACGCCGCTCTGCGAGGTGGTTGCTAGGCAACGCAGGTGACGTCATCGCTCAGCGAGGTTTTGTTCGCGACACACGAACTGACGGTCGGCTTAAACAGCTCCCCTGTTAAAAAAAATGTCGCAGTTTTGCCCGAAAGGCGAAGCATGAATTGCGATAGCAAATTAGTAGAGAGCTATACGGAGAAAGGACAGTGGATTTATCAGTTGTATAAACTTGGACGTGCAGCAGCACCAGCAACGCGCAGAACTGTTGTCGACGCCGTCGGTGTCTTGCCCGCGTTCGCACCGAACGCACGCGGCGTTGGTGACTGTTGCCGGTGCCGCTGGCGGCGGCCCGGAGGTTTTCGACGAGATCAGAATGGAACGCTCGTCGAGCAGCGTCGGAAATCTTACCCACCTTCTCGCCTCGCAACGTTTTATTGCGACAGCAATTATATGGACACTCAAAAGCAGATTTCTGCCGTCGGCGTCGCCGTCGCCGTCGCCGTCGCCGTGAGGTTCCGTATGACGTCATTTGGAGAAGAAATCGTGGCCGCGCGCCGAACGCTGTATGTGCGAGTGAAAGGGCGCGAGAGGCGCGTCTTTCACGGGGAGTGAACGCACGGCGGAGAACAAACGCACGTTCTGCGCCGTGCTCGCTTAAGGGCTGCAGAAGTAGGCGTCTCTGTTCTCCTTCACAATCACCATGTATGTAGAGCAAACGCGCCTTCTTCCGACGAGCGAGATGCCGTGGGGGAGGGGCAGGGAAGGGAGGCGACGTTTAGCTGCGGCACGCAGTGCCTATTTATATCAGAGGCTCCGGCAACAGTCACCAACGCCGCACGCATTTTGAGCGAACGCGGGCAAAACGCCGATGGCGTCGACAACAGTTCTGCGTGTTGCCGATGCTGCTGCATGTCCAAATTTATACAGCTGATAAAGCTAATATCATTACTCCGTATAGCTCTCTACAAGTTTGCTATCGCAATTGATGCTTCGCCTTTCAGGTGAAACTGCGACAACTTTTTATATAAGTACGCTTTTGGTGCCGCAGCTAAACGTCGCCTCCCCTCCCTCCCTCCCTCCCTCCCTCCCGTCCCCCTACGGCCTTTCGCGCGATAGAAGTCGCGTTTGATCTCTATATATGGTAATTGTAAAGGAGAAAAGATACGCTTAATTCTGCAGCCCTTCAGGGAGCACGGCGCAGAACACGCGTTTGCTCTCCTACGTGCGTTCGCTCCCCGTTAAAGCGCGCGTCCCTCGCGACCTTTCACTCGCACATACAGCGTGCGAAACGCGGCGACGATTTCATCGCCGTTGACGTCATACGGAACGTCACGGCGATGGCGACGCCGACGGCAGAAATTCGCTTTGGAGTGTCCATATAATTGCTATCGCAATAAAATTATATGAACATCTCCAAGCGACGGCAAACAACATTACCTTGGTTCTGTCCAGCTACGTGGCATTTGCATACATTTAAATCTTGGTGCATGATAGTTGGGTCCCCCTGTATATATACACGTTCTGCTAAGCTCTTCCATCCCTTTTCCATCTCTACCATGGGACCGGCTTCCCACACATCATACACGCACACTTTTCTACACTTTGGCACTCCTAATGCGAACGCATTAAAAAGGAAACGCTACGCAAGGCACCTTCGCAGCATTGCAATAGGAGCCTAAATGCGAAGTATTGCAGCCGCCCTATGAACAGCTTGTCTCCTGAAGGCTGTCGAACCATGCGCTTCAGACTCAAGCAGCAAAGTTGGCAAGGAAAAGCAACGATTGCAACTACGTCAAGCCCGGCACTGGCGCGTGACAATGCGGAAGTGGTGTTAAAGCGTGTCGAAGGGAAGGGCTCAACTGGCTGCACACCCTCTATTCACACCGGCTGTGCATAGACTGTTATTTGTTCGAGGTTTCACTCGAAGACACAATGCGTTTCTTTCTCTTGAACGACCGGAGGGATGCTATCAACGCTCTTTCACAAGCTGTCTTTTATGTAACAGCCGCTTCAGAGGCCATCCATTTCAAAAGCTGCTTTTATTTAGAGATATTAAAATAACATAGCTTCCGAATCGAATCGAATACGGATATTCGGGCTACAAAATGAACTTAAGATGTCCAGTCAAATGCCGAATATTTGTCTTTTTTGAACAATGTGAAATATAAAAATCAAACACGGAAATAGTACGTCACCAGATGCGTGCAGATTCCTGTGTTCGTTGATGCAGCAAGTGTAATCTGCGGCATGCCACATTGTTTTAAAGGGGTACAAAAACGGTGAAATTGTAAAAACGGTAAATTGATTTGCCCAAATAGAGACAGAGATCGTAAGCTGCTTAAACGCGAGACATTTGAATGACAAGAAATTATTGAGCATAGGTTAACTGCTCTGTGCGATCGCTTAACTTGTGTCTATGCGCAGCAACTGCAGGTGTCCTTTAGCAGAATCATTCCTAACTGTCACCATTTGCATTTGTCTTTCTGTCTTGTTGTTACCCCTATAGCGTTGCTGTTCTCCCTTATATTCAAAAAGAAACAAATATTCGACAACTTCGCATTGTGAATTATCAAATTGAATGCAAATAGAATAGCATCGGGAATACAATTCGTATTCTATTTTCTTTTTCTGATAGCAGTCGCATGTGTGAAGCTTATTCAGAATTTTATTATGATAACAATTATATGGTGACTCCAAGCGGTTTTCTGCCGTTGGCGTCGTCGTTGCCGTTAGGTTCCGCATAAAGTCCAAAAGCGGTAAAACCGTGACCGCGCGCTGTATGCTGTATGTGCGCGTGAAAGCACACGAACAACGCTCGCTTTCAAAGGGAGCGAACGCACGGAGGAGAGCAAACGCGACGTCTTTCGTTGCGCGAAAGGCCGTGGGGGCATGGGAGAGAGGGATGGGTGTGACGTTGTGCTGCGGCAACAAATGCGTATCTTGCAACTGGGCGCAAGGGGAACTGGAATTTCGCAGGCGAAAGGAGGAAAGCGGGAAGGCAGGGCGGGAGGGAAGAGGTGCGGCTTCTGCTCTGCGAGCAACTGCGTACTTGTACTTTGCGAGGCGGCGGGCGGTCGCACACACGGTATCTTGAAAGCGATCAGCAACACGGCTCCTACCTTTGTGTGCTGTGTACTTTCACCGCTCAGTTTCCGTTGAAGCGATAGAGCGCACGAACCTTCGCTCGCTGCCGCTGGCGCGCTTGCTCACGCCAGCGTTTTGACAGTGGTTGTGTGCGGTCATCGAGTGTGAACTATTCATGCTTGCTTGTGCGCGCTGACATCACGCTTGTTAATTCGGTTAGTAAGCGAATGTGTCCAAGCTTATACAGCTAGTAAAACTACTATCCTTACTCCGTACAGCTCTCTACTAATTTGCCATCACAATTGATGCTTCGCCTTTCAGGCGAAACTGCAAATTTTTTTTAATTACACAACATTTCATTTTTTTTGGGGGGGGGGAGGAGTAGCGTTGTTAGCGTGGTGTATCTGGTGCATTCCAAGCTCGCATCCTAATGGCAACTGAACGTAGCATTACATGCTTTATTAATTCTTATTCGGCACTAGTAGCAGCCATACAACAGTGTTGCACAGTATGAAGTCATAGTGGCTTCAATTATACGTGTTCAAGCCGTCCCCAATTTATCGTAAATTGTATGACACACGTAGACACTACTAATATAAAATCTTCCGGTAGTAATAAATTTAGCTTCAGGGTGGATACTTCGGTTGTTTGAGTACCTTGGGTACAATGGTGATTGATGTTCTGGCGAAAATTATGTTGTGGTTGAGTCGGTGCAATGGCGGCGTCCATCAGTGCTGAGAGTAGAGAGCAAGCGAGAGTGGAAAGGCAGGGAGGTTAACTAGAAGTCAGTTTCCGATTTGCTACCCTACGCTGGGGTGAGGGATAAAGGGGTTGGAAAGATGCAGAGAGAGAGCGAAAAAAACACAAAAAAACACAGGCATAGGTAACAAAAGAGGCGTTGCAATCGCAGACGTTCACACAGGCCAGTGGACTTCAGGAACCGCAGGAGCGCTTGCACGGCCTTCTGATGCGATGTTGAGTCGCGTCGATATTGCAGAATTCTTTCTTGCGATAAAGGCTGGTCGTCCAACTGGTTCAGAACGACTGAACGCGATTGTCTCTGCACACTGTATTGTGGGCACTGACAAAGAACATGACGAATTGTTTCCGCGTCTATGCAATATCCGCCTCAACTTAGACTCAGTGCGAATAACGCTGAAACGAAGAGGGAGAAATTAGGCACGTATTTGTGAAAATGGCCGAATTCCCAAAGCTTTTCGTTCGTAAGTGCTCCTTGCCATTGACCGGCCGCCGTCACTAATGATGCGTCCAGCATCAGGGTGGGTTGAAATTTTCTCTTACGAACAATTCTAGGGTGAGAGCTTCTTGTGAATACGGGATCTGGGCCCGTATTCACAAACCCTTACGAAAGAAGAGCTTTGCGTGTTCCGCTCCTGGTTCTTACGATATAACAGCTGGACTCTAAGAACGCAGCTGGACGTTGACGAACAGCTCTTAGAAACTGAAAATATTGCATGAGTTCAGCACCTGCATCGCAGAAAATTCGAGTACGCAACTGGAGAGGTGTATGGCTAATTACGATTAACAAACGTAAAGTGCGAGAACATTCAACGTGTCGCATAAATCGTCGTTGAATGCGAAGTTTAGTTACTGTTTTATTTGGGTCAAAAGATGACTGTGCGAGCCTATTTCACGTCGCGAAACTTTGGAACGACGATGCAACTTGCAGCCTTTTACGCCGTGAAGGTGCGTGCTTTTGGACTAACGCGTCATTGCATCGTGTCCGCTGGTTCGTGTTCTACAGCAGCCAGCGGCGACTGAGCAAGGTGTCCCCTTACAATCCACTCAGCCATGAATAAGCTCGGCCTGTATTCAGAGAATGTTGTCGTTTGTCGCTATTTCAGCACCCCCATTATTCGTCGTTGCGATAGGCATGGTAGCGAGACTACCACCACAGTGATGGCTAATCACCGAACACGTAGAAGCGCCTATTCACGAAACGTTTGGAGGCCAGAGCTGTTCGTAAAAACAAATGCTAGCCAATCGTGATGTCGGGCATATTTTAGGGAAGGTGGCTAGCCAATGGCGCCCTAATAATTTAAATACAAATAGGCTTTGTGGATTCGACCGGCAGTTTTGTGAAGCATAGGTCTTGAAGTACTTGTTATGTACCACGCTTCACTAATTGAATAATTTGATGATACAGGAAGTATTGGTAACTTTACTCGACAGCTTTTACGCAATATTTTAATTTGAAACGTAAAGAAATGAGAGGAAGCAACAAGCAAATGAAAACACACACACACGTTCGTTAGTGTCTGTGTAATGAAATCTCCCTACTGCTGTACATAACATGTTCTAACGTCTCCACTCTGTTGACCTTGTGGGCTCGTTTTGTGATAACCTTTTCATAGAGATGTAGTTCGCTGTCGCGCGAGTTTTATAATAATGACTGCTCCGCGTCATATCAGAAGTGGAGCTTAGGCAGCGCACTTATCGGCAGTGTTTGCAAGGTTCGCCTGGTGATGGCAACACGCCTATTTTTCCTCCTCCTTGTATAAAGAAGCCGCAAGCTGACTGGCGGCGAGCCTCTGATTTCCCCGGCGCTCCAGAAGCCTTTCTATAGTGCTGCTTGAATTTCGCGCGGCCTTCGCGACGACGTTTCACGTGGTATATAGCCAGCCACTGCGCCATGGACGGCGAATTACGTGAAGGCGTGCGAGGCATGTCTTGCGCGGTACGCTTACGTCCTTCGTCGGCTGGCTTCGAGCGCACCGCACGTAGCAGTCACCTCCCACAGCACGTGTCAGCAAAGCGGCCGCGGATGAGGGACCTCGAATGCGCTGCGGGACCAGCTTCTTGCGGCGAAAATGCTCTCTGCTCTCCTCTCTCAAAACCACGGCAGTTCTCCTTTGCGGATCAGTCTGTTTACAGGTGCTGGTGAAAGGATTTAACGTTTGCCTTGAGTGACAGACGCTGAGGTTGTCTGAGCTGTGCGCAGCTCATAAAAAAAAAGAAGTGAAAAGCACGTGATACCGAGTTACGAAACGTGTTGGTGAATCGTTCGGCGTTAATTCTTCGGGCATGAATAATTCAGTGGAAGGTCGACTTAAGGTAGCAGCCTTGGAATAACCTTGGGTAGTAGCTTGTCTCGCCACGAAAGAAGAGATTGTAAACTGTCTCGTACCAAGACAAACACGGTCTTGCAAACGAGGCGGTGATTTTGGGATTGTTGCTTCAGCTGTTAAAAATTAAAGAGGGACTTTGTTATGACAGTTGAGAAAAAAAATTCCCTGCTCTAAGGGAAACAGTACTTTAGTGTCTACTCGTGATAATCTTGGCATGCGCAGCATTCACATGACTATGCATTTGTACACAGTACCACATTTCAATACGTGATATTTTTCTCAAGTTTATCTCTCGAACGCTCTTTTTTTTCTTTGTAAGCTTAATAAATGTTTTGCTGCAGTCGTTTTTTTTATCTGCCTATCAATTATTCTTGCTTCACAGCGATAGATTGAATATTTATGCCAAACTGGGAACGTTTCTGCATATCCTGAATACAAGCCTCTCGTTTTTGCTGCAAGCATTGTGAAAGCAATCTGTAAAGTGCGCCTGGGGCGCTATAACGTAAAATGATTGCAAACTGTTTTGATTCCAATTTCTGCAATCAGCCTCCACGATTGGTCCAAACATTTTCGGGTTACTCCCAACTTCGTCTGTCTGTCACGCGACGTCACGAAAACCGCGATAGCTCGCCATCTGATATAACGTGTACACACTGATTATGCATGATTAAACCACACAAAAGAAAAATAGTCATTCCTGATTCAACGCCTTTTCACCATTAGCCATCTGCTATTGGTCCAATGTTTTCTGGCTACATCCACTTCGCCTGTCCGTCACGCGACCTCACAAAAACTCGAAAACTCACCCCGTCAAAGTGACGTGTGCGCGAAAAAAAATGCATTAATATGCCGAACAAAACTGAAAAGTTTCCTGAGTAGCCACAGACTGCCCCGTTCGGAAAGGAATAAAAGATGGCTGCCTTCCGATTGCTCAAGCCCTCGCTACTCGCACCTGCCGGTGAGCATGTATTTATTTGCGCATGATAAACCTTTCTGCGTGGCAGTATACGTTATCGCGCCCTTTCGGCATGCATACGACATCGCTCTGCCAACGCTTCCTTGCCGAGGATCCGTTTCAGCGGCATTCTTATCCTTCCGTTGCACGCCGCCGCGATTTTCGACCAGCCACCGCAAGTTAAGTAAAGCGAAGCGGACCAGTCGGAGAAGCCGGCACCACCCTCTTCATGCAGTTATCTATTTTCACTGTGCTGGCTCGGCCCCATCGAAACCCTCTCCACTAGAGCGTGCTCCACGCCTCTTGTCAGCCAAGTTAGATAAGAAAAACCGCTGAGTGTAGACAATGTTATTGGTTTTGAAAGCGAACAAAGGTGACCTCCTATAAACGAGGAGATTGTTTGATTGAGTTGTTCAGACAACGCTGCGGGTCACCGCCCGATGCTTGCGTCGGTGTTTACGTAAGTCAGGAATTTGGAATTAAAACAGTTTGGGGAATCATTTTACGTTATAGCGCCCCTGATCTGTATATTTTGAGAAATTGCGCGGAATGTCAAATGGCGCTCGCATAGCGTAGGTTTAGACGTCGCTTCTAATACACGCGACGTGACGCCAAAAACCCGATCGAAAACGTATCCGTCGAGGAAATATTAAAGCGACAGCTTTAATGGCCCCGTTACACAGAAAGCACGGCGTCGCAGGCGTTGACCATGCGTTGACCATGAGAGAAATTGTGGTGCGTTTCAACCAATCACAGAGCGGCGCCTGCCGCGAGCGCCGCTCGGCTCCTTGCAGCACCACCAGATGGTGCTCGCCTCCGCGCATCTGCCGCCGTGGTGACGCCGGTCACGCGGGGGAAAGGAAAAAAGAACCAGAAAGCTCGCCCTCGTGCATAGCGTTCGCATAGCGTTCGTGCATAGCGGCTCCCAAGTTTTAGTTTTTTTTTCAGCTCCATTTCTGGATAGAATTTTCGTCTTAGGTAGACGAATGAGCGGTCTAAGAATACGTACACCAGTAAGAGCTCGACCGCAACGGCTAAATATGATAGCTATGATATCCAAATCGACCCGTCGCTTTGTACATAGAATTGGTTCTAGAAGTAGAGAAACGTGCACTGGAAGATTGTGCAATGCTGTCTGGCTGGTGCAGAAAGATGAACTGTATCAAGCACGATGCCATTGGTACGATTTCAGCACTTGCGCGTATTACATATCTTTCTGCACGGGCACGATGAGCAGGAAAGGGGGTTAGGGAATGAAAAGAAAGAACGGAGAGAAAATACTGGGAGTGCCGCTTCGTCCGGAAGTGCACTACTAAACTAGTCACTCACTGAGGTGTATCGACTTCGGGAACTGCGGTCTTCCGGTTGGCTGCTTACACTTTATAAAGTTCACCGAAGAAAGGATGCAAAAAAATGCAGGCGGATGTAGGTAGCGAGGACTGGTCGCAGGAGATGGTCCATTTGGAAGGGCACATGGCCCAGCAGTGGCGCCGTATTTTCAAGGAAGCTCGGTTTCCACCATTCATGTGAGCTCAGTGGATCCCTGGGAGTCTATCATGATCCCTTGCAAGGGCTGGAAAATCTCTGCAAAATTCTGAGCCCTCTGAGTGTGAGGGCTCGGAATTCGAGTCCTGAGCCCCGCGCTCAGGGGTACATATTTTTAGGCTGCACTAGCTTCAGGATCGGCCCACGACACCGGGCAGATAGTTCATACACGATGAAAACTGGGTTGACTCGGATAGTAATGCTTCGCATTAAACGACATCCTGCGCGTGCTACTCACATCTCTTTGTCTCTTTGTGATATTGAACTTTTCCTTCTTTCTATTGACTCACCCGATGCAGATTAAAATGCTAACCTTCCCGCACATGTACAGGTGTCAGTCCCCGCCATTTTAAACGTTGCATAGCACGCACTGGTTCCAAGAAAGGCTTGCACTGGAGACAGCAGCTTTCAGAGAACACGCGTTATTCAGGCGTGCACGAGACGCTTTTCTCGTTATGTTTTCTATAGTTGAAAGTATACAGCCTCTAGAATGCAGCTATTACATCTGGCCTCGTGAGACACGTTTCGTCATGTAAACACTTGGCGTAAGTTCCGCGTCCTTGAATGCAGCAGCGTCGTTATGGGACTGAATGTCTAGTGCGAGCAGACATGTACGTACGGGAGCAAAAGGGGCGACCTCTTCAGGGGAAGCGACTAACTAAACTTAATAAAAAAGGTAAACGAAGAAAGCGGATACTGGAATGGAGACTGAGTGGTCAACCGGTAGAAGTATTGGCGCGACTCCAAATAGTACAAAGAAGCAGGAAGCCACGAGAACGCTAGGCAAAATTAGGTGGGAAAATTGTGGTGCCGCACGGAGAGCATACGATTGCTTTGGGCACAGATGCGGCCACGCGCTATCATGAGTATGGAATACTCAAATTCATATTGCATCTTCAATCCTCCTTAGTAGGCGTGCAGAAATTGCGAATGGTGCCTCACTAAAGGGCAGCCAGATAAGGCAGTGGTTATGAGAACTGCTGCGATCTTCTTGTTCTGCTGTTAATTGAACGATGATAAGGTGAGGCGATATGCTACTGCAGAACCGGTTAATCCAGGCCCTGAACTTGTAATGCAGCAAAGATAATTAAAAGAAAATATAAGTATAAGAAATAAATAAGGATCTGTAAGGATGATAGTGCTCAGAATAACACATCCCACAAACACCAACGCAGAGACATTGAGTCACCATGGGCTTAAACATTATCAGGTATATATATAAAGCAGTCGCGGTATTCCTCCTCTTTTCACATCATTATAAGAGAAGAAACAAACAAAGCACAAAAAACGTACAGGGAAGTACACAGAAGTAGTAAATGCCACTGAGAGATCATATGATCAACTGTGAAAGAACAAGGGATGCCTCAGCCTGGAGCCAACACTTCGAGAATAGGACTTGTCTTCGCCGAAACATTGAGTTTCTTATTAGGCCATAGTTGGTCACTTGAAGACTACGTCTGCCTCTCAACCATTTGTCATGACAGAGATTGTGTATAAAACCGCTATTATGTTTGAAAAATGCAGACAACGTTTAAAGGGCACTTTTTCTTTTTGAGCTACTAAATGTTTTCTCGAGAACCCACAGGTCCTCAATATACAAATAGTTGCAGCATTTATGCGACTATGTGCTCAAACATGTCGCTTGTCACTGCCCTCGCTACGGCATACAGGGGCAGTCGCTCGCGCCAGCGCTGGCACGCCTCGACGACCAGTATCTTTCTCAGTGGACAGTCTTGGAATGTCGGCTTATGCGGTCATCACATCTATAAGGCGACGAAGGCGCTACTGAACTTAATTCGTTCAAGTTACCAAGTTGAACGACTCTGATACTCCGGCGTTCTTTGTTATCAAGTCAAATTTACTGAGGGGGCGCATGCATGCGTGTTTTTCTTTCTTTATCTCTCTGCACGTGTCCTTTCCCTTTGCATATTTCTGTCTTTCTTAACACTCCCCCAGCACAGGGTGTCAAACCAAACCGGATATTTGTCTTCCGGTTAACCTCCCCGCCTTTCGCATCTCATTTGTCACTCTCTCTGCATTCGCCAGGTAGAAGCTTCCCGCACATTTACCGTAACGGGCATGCGCAGCTATTATCCGACATAAGCAGTAGCCGTGGAGGCTGGGGCGATGATGGCATGTTCTCCAATATGCACTATCTGGAACAAAACTTTCGTTGAACGCATAGAAATAGCACGACATCGCTGGCTATACCATTGTGGTTATTGCCCGTGACTTCAAATCCTCGGCTCTCTGCAAAGCTTTCTGTATTTAGCTTAAGCGTTGGCACCTCGTCGACTTCCTTTGTGTTCAGCCCAACTTCTGGCAATATAAATGTGTAGTACGTAATTTTGCACAGCAAGCGAAACTTCCAAGCAGAAAAAAGGTACTTTAAGAAATGTCTCTATCCTCATAATAACCTCCTGTTTACATGCTGTTGTGTTAACGAGCGGCATAAATCACACCACTATTTCGCTTCCCTCTTCCTCAGTGCGGTTAGGTTAGAGCACACATACTCAAACGGACCTCTCTACTTTTTTAAATAAATATATTTCTATGGTCCTCTACTCATGAACCCATGTAAACCTATGTGAGATTGCACAGCAGCTTACTGGGCTTATTCGGACCATAAACATAAGTGCCCACGAGAAATAAATCCTGGCAGGACTTTTTGACTCCCAGCTAAAGTGAAGCAAAGCCGAGCAAGTACGTTTCACTCAGTTTGCGCTGACGTTTAACTCGACGCTAAGCTAATCTTATTGGCCATGCGGACAGCCCGGAGTGTGAACTTTGTCATGTGCCCGAGACTCTACAACAAGGGTTTGGCGACTGTCCTGAGTAGGTGTCATAGCGGATGACGCTGGCTTCTATGCTGGCAGCCATCAGAAATAAAGGATTGCCTAGAGGTGCTATTTTAGCCGCGTTGTGGAAACAGCAATGCAGCTAGTGCATCTGCGAGAGCTCTTACGAATTGTTTGCACAGCACCCGACTTGACTTGAGACTTCAAGAAAACCACTGTCTCAAGTGGTTCTTTTTCCTGTCCTCGTGATCGCCTTTCATTAGTTTAGAGCGGAGTATCAAGGCCAGAGCATACTAGCTCAGATGAACAGGTAAGCGTAAATGCGCATATACAATGACTACTTGCATGCCTAAAGAGCCGGCTCGGTCGCGGTGATGTACTCCCCGTCGTCTATTCTTTTTTTTTTTTCCTTTTTTTGTGATGCTCGCCCTGCGGCATAGATGTTTATTCAAACAAACGCGTGCAGGGCCTCCTCAAGCTGAAATTTCACTAGTGGCTTAGCGAACTTATGGCCCATGAGCCAATTCCTACAATTGTCTTTCTGATTCACTCATAGATTGGCAGCTCTCGTTTACTTTCTCGGGTATCCGTCTTTCCTGGGCAAAGCCACAACAGGGGGTGAATTATCCGCTGTGGAGCGTAAACGTTTGAGCACTTCACTGGGTCTTCAGGTGTTTAACTCCGGGCCCAGATGACGGAAGGTGTAAGGGCCGCCTCAGTCCGGAATCTCTGAAGAGAGATCCATTTCGTGTGAAAGTATACATGTTTCGATGTCGTATTCGCGACAGCCGCGACACGACTCGCCCTAATCGAAGCACCGTTTTAGGGAGGAGAATTGTGCGCCCGCTGTAACGTCACGCAACGGTAGCTGCGACGCTTGCCACGTGCGGCGGGCGCAGAGAAGAGGAAAAATAGAAAGACCCGGTTTTGGGGCCGGCAGCACGTCGCGTCACGCTTGCCTTGGTCCTCGGCGGAACCCGACGGATGAGAAGCAAACACCCGGACGCGTCCGCGATCCAAATAATGCTTCATCTGACATGGATCTGCTCACGCGTTACCAGAATCGTTTGTGCGCGGACACCTGAGGATGTTCTGCATGGCCCGGTTTTGCCCGTTGGACATTATTAACTTGCGAGTATGCCAGCTGGGTGACCCGCCGGTAATAAATTAGTCCATGAAGTCATCGCTCGTCATGTATAGTGTTTCTTGTTGTTTGTTGTGTGTTTGGTTGGTTGTTTGTTGTTTTCAGCAAGGTAACACGCCGGTACCCTAATAATCCACGAGATCACCGCTCAGGACTGCTTTTTTTTTTTGTGGCTCTTATTATTGCTTTGTTCCTTTAAACATGACGGCGCACCAGCTGCCTATTAGTGCGTGATATCTTCTCTTACCAATGAAAGAACGAATAAAAATCATCAAAGATACTTCATAACACTAGCTGTTCGTGTCACGTTTTACTTGCAAAGATGCTTGTGATGTTTTCCCCAGCAGGCCCAGTGAGGTCAATACTGCTGCCTGATAAGAATAACAATAGAAAGGTCCCAAAAATTAACATAAAATCAGGGAGCCAGGGACCCGTCTTTAGGTTGGCCGGGCATGTCGCACCTTTCCAGCCTCCTGGTGATGCGGTGATACACTCGCACAGCCTTTTACCGAACATGGGCCCACTTTCCATGGAACTTTACAAGGACGTCCTTGCCACGCAATAAAGCAGTTCTTTTTCTGAAAGCAGGTTCGCGCCGGCTGGTCGTTTCGGGGCCAGCAAAAGTAAGTGTGCGCACGCCCTTGTCCGCTTTTTCGAATCTTCGACACCCGCAAGCCTCCGATTCGACGGCCCAGCTCTCGCAAAAAAAAAAAAAAGAAAAACATTCAGCTTCGTGCAGCGATCGCAGCAGTATCACCAAACCAGCGGTCCTGTTTCTGCGCTTTATTTTTCGGATGGGGGTGGTGGTTATGGGGGGGGGGGGGGGGGGGCACCGTTCCCTTTTCGAGAACAGGCTCTCTAGAGTTCGGGGGCCACACTGATACCCGGATTTTCGGCACGAGGAGGCTCGCTGTCGCGTATCCGTGTCCGCGAAGCTCTCCTCTTGTGCCGCGTCTGCATTCTATACGTGTCGTTCGGCGAGCAAACGCACACACGGAGGCGTCGGTCGGGCTGGCGCCGCAGTTTTCGGGGCTCGGCAAACCGCTCCCCCCGCCACCCCCCTCCTCTCTTGCTCTTACTTCCATCATTAGGCAAATGTTGTCCCGACGTTCTTCCTCCTCCCCCTCTTTCTTGTCGCTACCGGAGATCGGAAAGGTAGGCGCCGGCAGCGCGAGCGTGGAGGCGCCCATAGTGCGTGACAAGGAGGAGTCCCGTCGACGTTGCAGCCGCCGCCGCCGCGTTAGGTCAGCGCCACACGAGATCCGCGAGTGCCGCAGCCGCCGCGTTGCAATCGCCGTTCGGCCACCGAAAAGAAGGAGCCACTGCACCCGCGCCGCTGCTACTGTGCCGCCGCTGACATGGCGGCCGACCAGGGCCGGCGGCAGCGGAAGGCGACTTGCGACGACGCCAGCCAGAGGTGCGTTGGAGGCGCTTTCAGGTACGAGCCACACTTTATAATGATGGACGTTCTCAGCTTCCAACGTGTGCGGAGTCGTTAAGGGTCTGTTTACGCTCGAGCCGCACATCGCCGCGAGCCGCACCGCACGCGTGCGGTCGTGCGAGAAATTGCCAATATCGAACACTTGAGCCCAAATTTCGGTTTACACCGTGTGAACCGATATTTCGGCTATCGGCAGCTGGAGCGTAAACAGTTCGTAACCGGCTCTGGAGTAGAGGGTGAGAGGGATGACGATGAAGACTATTGAGAGCCCAATGGGTGTTTATTTCGATGAAGGACAAGGGGGTTGCCCTTTGACCGGGACTAAGGGGAAGCAATATAAATGTGAAAATTGGTTGTGTGCAGTATGCTCATGATACCCTCAAAAACATAGCGCATGCAACTCTGAATAAAAACAAAACCACATTGTCAATAAGAGAGAATGCCAGACCTGCAGTAGCCGAGGGGAAAAAAAACGTACTGATCTTTCGGGTTTCCAACAGAACCAACGTGAGACAGAAGGTCAACAAACCGACAGTGACAATCGAATGAAAAGAAATAATGCAATGAATGCAAATAAGCATTGTAATCGTCAGCGTGCAGAACGATTTGGCACAAAGAATTGGAATAATTATGATGGAGCTGTGGAAAAACGTGACTTCATTTTCTACTTTCGCTTAAATCCATCTAATATAAGAAAATAGATACTAGGATATACGTAATCAGATGAAGGCGCATTCACCAAATCATAAAGGTCAGAACCACAGAGACCCCCCCCCCCGCTTCTGCTATCCTTAGTTGTCCCTTGCCTATAAGGCATGGCTAAACGAGCGCCAGTCTGTACTAAATCAAAACCCCATGTAACCATGCATGCGTAATCTCTGTTGCTTCCTTCCTCAAGTATTTCACTTTCAGTGCCATGCCCAAATGACCTTCCCTCTCCAAAGTACTCATACGCGGACCTTACTTTACTCGGCAATAACACCAATGTAGCAAGCACGATGGGACTTCTTTATTATCCGCATCTAATTACGTTACTGCCACATTACTTATTCTCAAAGGTATCGCGAGGCTTCTCTCTTTCTCACTATATGGGAAGTCTTAGCTTGCGTGACATATTCAATTTTTTTTCTGTCGGCCCTTTTTGCTACGAGCACCTTTTTTGTTCATTCCAGCAGGAATTTCTCCATATCACCGATGGTTGCGGTTGCCTTACTGCTGGTCCTCCTGCCTAGAGCACTAGCAAAAAATCCCTTTGGTTCGGCATTGAAAGCATTCAACCACAGCGTAGACGCCCAAAAGATTCGCGACGTCACTTGGGAGAGGTACCTTCTCCTTTTGTCCACACCCCAGGTTCCAGAGCGGTACATTCCAGACCTTCCGCAAGCTGTGAGTACATCTTTACCTTGCAATACCTTGAACTATTGGAATCACTGCCTTATAAAGAGACACAACGTATATCTAGTATTGCATGCCGCACAGCAGTTCTTGGGGAAGCAGGCTCACCAAAATTGCAAGTGCGTTAAAATTTCGAAAACATTGTCAATATATGAACTCCTATTACTGTTACCGTTTTTGCTGCAGTTTTGCTAAGCGCACTTAAGAGCAAATCAGAGCCTTTCAGATTGCCTATCTAAATTGCATCTTTCGTAAGCTCTTCAGATTGCCCAACTAAACGCAGGGTGCTGTTAAAAATATACTCTGTATATTTTCAATGAAGATTATACACATGTATGACGACGCCGAGCAGACGGCTAGGAAGTAACAACTTGTCAGCTCAATTTGTTCCTGCTAACACGAATCTGGGCAATTAAGGTCTATTATTACTTAAAGGAACAGCATTATTCGTTCGCTTTCTTTCACCCAGATATCGGAATTTGAAAAACTTGTTCCAGAAAGAAGGTGAAAGATAGTGCCTATGTGTGCGCGTGTGATAGTGGTGCACTGTCGAGCCCCTAAAGTGTTCGGGTGTGTGACCTGTCGTCAGTGGCTCCTGGCCTTCCAGAAATGGGGTGACTCTGTGCGGAAGTACTCCGTGCGGAACTGCGGCTCGCGCTACGACGCGGTGCAGTACGAAGAGCTGCGCCTCAGGCCGGACCCGCTCAGCTTTCCCGGCTCCGTGTTCGTGACCTCGGCCATCAAGGTGTCCAGAAACGTCACGGCGCCCATCAAGGTAAAAGCTGAGCGCCCCCGCGACTCCTGTGATTTCTTGCTTTGATTCTGCTCAAGTGCAGTAGCTCTCCCAACGGAGATAAAAAGGCTTGCTCGTTTCTCATCAAGGCGTTTTGGTCAGGATTAGTCAAGATCAGATCTCTGGCTTTCTCAGCAGCACTCTATGCTGTTGTCCCTGTGTGTTTTTCTTTCTTTTAACGTTTATCCTCACATCTGTGCAGTATGCACGGCGGGGACCACTAATTCTTGCTGAAATTGTGAATGTGACCAAGCCATGGGAATAAGAAGTAGCCGAAGTTGGGAATGAGGCGTGATAAAATTCATAATATGGTAATATCATAATAGGCAACATCGAAATTTAGGCCAGGTCATTCCAGGTCAATTCAATTTAAGTTGAAAGATCATGCACATGAAGAACACATCGCCTCAGTGTTGGCACGCGTTAGACAGCTTGGAAAGGCGGATGTTACCGTTGTTTACAACAAACAATGCGGACAATACAGACAGACATGGGACGCACATGGCAGTGTAAGCTTTGGGCCCGTGCAGCAGTATTTTGACTTTCGAAGACTCTGACTAGACTAAAGTCACGTGGTTGCGTTTTGTGAATGTAAAGTTATTGGCATAGAGACTCCTAAAGTTTGTGCTCTAGCTGGTGGTGCTGGTGGTGGGGGTGTTAGAGGTGGTTTTAGCCTGGCAGATGATCTGTGCAGACGTCATTACGACATCCATCGCAATGACGTTAGTATGTGGACGAGCATTTTTTGATAGAGCCACATCAGAACAAAGTCTAAGTGGTCAGTTTGTTTTTCTATCGTTGCTTATTCAGATGAGCGTAAATGAAGGATGTTTAGACCCCTCACTGTGGTGGCGCTTGGTAGCCTTGTTGTTAACGTCCAAAACAAAGTAGACGTACAAGAACAAACAGCCTTTCCTCGCTAGTACCTTGTCCTTGTATATCTTTGTCTCTAACAGCGCAACATTGAAAGCGCCGAAACCAAGGTCATAAGGTCATAACGACATCTTCCAAAGCATCCTGCGTGGCCAAGGCCAAGTGTCACATATTAGTATGTCCCGCTTTATCGGCAATTCAATCAGGAGATTCACGAAAAGAACGCAATACCAGAGTGGTTAGCAGCTAACCTGTGTTCTTGGGTGAATAAGATGAAAACACAATGGAGCATGCATTCTCCCGCCACCACAGTCTCTAGCATGGCTGCGTGATGACAGGAAGTCGGTCGTAGCAGTAACGAGGAACAATGCTGCGTAGTAGTTTGACAATGTAGCTCTTGGATAAACGACGCGTTCTGTTATTCGTTACTCTAAGTCCAGCCATATACTCAGAATCGTTGAGAAAAGGGGAACATGGCGGGCGGGCTTTGCCCTACAGTTGGTTCCTGAAGAACAAGCGGTGTCCTTCCATTTCCTTGGATGTGGTGCATTTGTCTGGTAATTAAAGCTTCCGTGTTACCGATGGAGGAGGGTGAAGCCCCGGTTGCGAAAGTGCTTGCCTTTGTAAGAGATGTTTATTGAGACTTGCACCGTAGATTTCGAAACCAAAACGTTGCCAGTATTGTGAAGCTACATGAGTGAAGACTGATCTTTAGAAATGGCAGCTAATGTAGGCTTCGTGCCTTAGTTTCCCCCTTTGTGCTCTTGTTTCTTCGTTTCCAGACTGGACCTACTCGTGACGAAACGTTTGTCACTCCCTTCAATGCGACCAAGCACGCTTTGGTGCATTTGAAACCATGCTACCAAATTAAATAAAAACGATAATTATGGCAGTAATTAACTCAGGATGGCCGTTGACGTTAATGCGATTAGCATTGAAGTAATGTAGTGACGCACCGTATTGCCACCGCTGAAACGCGTCCTGTATCAGGCATGTACTACAGCTGAGCTCCTCTCTCGGACTTCCATCTGGACATGCTGCGCCATGTAACGGCGCCACCGCAATGTATGGGCATATCCCATGTGTGAGCATAACATGTGTCCCACGTAACTTGTGCCAAATTTTAATAATATGCAAGTGCCGTGCAACTAGTGGCGTGGCACTTTTTCAAGATTGGCGGACTTTCAAGCTTGGGAAAAAACTTTTATGTAGCACGCCACTCAGCTACAGAAAGCACGCGAACGCGAAATTTTCAGGATGGTCTACAAGTTTCTCATTTACATTTTTGCTCCGAATATAATATTTGAGAAGTTGAATAATTCATAATAAGTAATTATTGTATTAGGGGAAATACAAAAAAATAGTCGCACTTGCTCCAAGCGACAGCCATCATTACCTTGGTTCTGTTCAGCTACGTGGCACTTGCATATTAATAATTTTGGCACATGTTACGTGGAACACATGGTATATTCATGATTTCGCCCAGCAGCCGAGAAGTTCAAAAGATTATTTTTTTGTCACTCGTGGGAGGCCAAGATCTCCACCCCGGCCCTGGACGAACAACGACGTCTTGTCGCCAGAGCCCGGGATGCTATCGCAGCCAGAGGATTCCTGGAATTAGGGACCCTCCCACCTAGAGTGATCCACAGTTCAAACGCTCGGGAACACCGTCTCGAAAATTAAAGTTTATTTCATCATCATCATCATGTCACTGAAGAGCGGCATATACTCACTGGCACATACCGAGTGACACAAGTCGTTGTGAAAGAGGTTCATTGAAGAGCGACGCATGCCCAGAGTCACATACCCAGTAAATCAAGTTGGTCCGACAACTGCTTTCCAACCCGGTACCCTCAGCACAGCTGCCCGGTGCTCTACCCATAAGACCATGGACTACCCAGCTCACCTAGTTGCAATGAAAGATGTTGGAAACGGACGGACAGATAGACATAGCGCAAACTGGGTGAAGGACTAAAGGAAGCTAATTCCACTAAAACTTCTTTCATAATCCGAGACCCTTAGCTCTTAGAAAAACCATCCATCATCCCTCGGTGCCATGAGAAATTAGGAGAAGAATGCTGTAACGCACTACAGGGCATTAAAAGTTTTCCCTTCGTCATGATCATCATGATTGTTTACCATATTCTGCTCCTAAAATGATTGCTCTCTCGTTGCATTACACGTACTCGTAGTACGTGTAATGCAACGCCACTTCTACATCACGGTCACTATAGGTGTTTATTGCGTTCTGATGCTGAGTTCGAGGCCGCAGGTCTCATTCCTATCCACAGCAGTCGCATTTCGACAGTGGCGAAATGCAAGAACACTCGTCTACTTTAGATTTAGTCGTACGATCAAAAACCCCCGTGCTCAAAATTAATTCGGAGCCCTCCACTACGGCATCTCTCACATAGCCCCTGTGTTACTTTGCAACTGTTAAACACCCCGGAGCGAGGAAACTCCTGTTTCTCATCTTTCTATTCCTTGTTTTACTTCACGCTATACGGTAAGGTAGCCAATTCATCTTGAAACTGGAGCGCGCACACAAGAAACGAGGACAATAAGGCAAAGGTAACAGACAGGCGCTGCCTCGCAACTCTGTTGGTTACCTGTGCGCTGCCTCGCAACTCAGTTTGTTACCTGTCTGTTACCTTTGCCTTATTGTCCTCGTCACTTGTGTGTACGCTCCAGTTTCAAGATGAATAGCTACCAACTGGCCCACTTTCAGTACATTTACAGGGTAGCCAACCCAGATGCTTCTCTAGTTAACATCCTTACCTTCTCTGTTTGCTTTCTCTCCGTGTCTCTCTCTCTCTCTCTAAACCCCGTGAATCAGTTATACACAATTTGGTTGGTGTGCCGCAAGTCGATTTGTTGCACAAAATATTCTCCGTGCTTGCGAATTTAACTATCAGAGCACTTGAAGTGCAGCGCGCCCGACCTCCCCAGTACGCAATTGTGTACCTTGCTTTTATTCCTCCTCAATATTAACTCAGAAGCGATATACGTATCATATTCATCTCGGATATCAAGTCAGATACATGCGGAACAGTGCTGCTGTGGTCTAGGAGCCTTATGGCTGCCAGCTCTTGTGAAAATTCCTGTCAATTCGGTCTAGACAATCATGCCGTCAGAGACAACGAAAAACACCCATGAGGTCCCTTTCTAATGGCGCGAGTTAGCGCGAAAATTCAGGATGCAGTGTCAACAAGCCAACCTACCACGCGATGTCAGAACTTCATCTCTCTTGAGGCCAATAAAAACGGGTTTTCCGACAAGGGTCGTGAGGAGACGGTTATTTTATCTACTTCCATGTAGATTCTGCTTCAGCATCTAACCGGGGTACTTAAACAAGAAATAGACTTTTCGCGTACGTAACATAGGTCGTCAATAAGAACCGACTTGAAAATCAATATGTCCCTGAGTGGTCTTCACATTTATGGAGATTAAAGAAGCCCTAGGCAAAACGTATAGTGTAGTCACTTATGAATGCGATGCCGAGTCTCGATAATTGCAGAGCTTCTCTTTCTATAACACCGTTCTTACTTGCATCTGCATTTACTCTAAACACGGTTTCGAATATTATTTACTTGGTTTCTCTCTATTTTCTTTGTTCAGGTGGAAATCAGCATGAAGAAGAAGGTCTACTTGTGGGTCACAGTGCCCTGCGTCAATGACTTTGGTTCCTGCGACTATGACGACATTTGTAACGTTCAGGATTGCCCTCTATTTTACGATTTCTTGGGGCTTCCATGTGGCTGTCCAATAAAAGAGGTAAGCACAAAAAACTCCTTGCTTGCAGTACCCAGTTTCTAAGAAATTCTAGGCGAGTAGTGTACATACCTATGACATATTATACAAAATACAAATTGAACAGCAATCTGAAAATAACTTATTTATCCTTTAATACATTTTCTATTCTGTTTAGCTTGTAAATGTCACACTTAACTTCAGGAGGGGAAAAATCACCATTTTACTGTACAACAAAGCAACCCCGTATACGGAACGACCTCAGTTAACACACGTCATAGGTAACCTAAATATGCATGACTGTTTTGTTTTTATTTTATTTTCTTCTCGTTCTATTATTTTCGTAGTTGCTGGTGCACTGTATCGCTGCCTAAAATTTTGTTGTATTTCGGAAAGCTAAGGGGCGCTTCCCTGTAATAATCTTTTGCAATAGAAAAACAGAAAGGAGTTTGTATCTGTCTAATAGCCAAACCTCGACTTCGTGCGTCAAGTTGTCGGACGTTATATGCGAATATATCTTAGATATTGTGCTCATAACTTCGGAAAAAGGAAACGCGTAAGCCTATTAAACTATTACATGTAGGCACTAATCACGGTTAAGTTGAGTATCAATTATAGCTTACGGTAGTTATAGTGAGTTCCACGAAGTATTAAACCACGTTGATCCTGCTAACCATGGCAGCTTTGTATATAAAAGCGGTTGCGTTTAAATTTTACTACAGTATAACTACAACAGGGCATGACAGAAGTTCAGGAGAGGCACGCTTGATGTGTGCATGTTACTAGGGTATTCATGCACTTAGTTAGGATACGTGGTCCGTTATGCCTCTTAGCTGTGTCGCCAGTATTAAACACCCTAGTACCGTATTTACAAGAAATATCTTATGCTAGCACTGATCGTAAGAGCAGTTTTCAACCAATTGCGATCACATCTGACGTAAATAATAGCGAGAGCAACAGATCATGGCAAACAGATCTCACGAACAAAAAGCTTTGCGAATTCAGCCCCTGAACAATTTGGCAAGCCTAATACGTTTGCAAAATTGTTCGATCGCAAAGCAATCGTCAAATTTTGTTCTTGTCTGACTATAGCGGACTTTTGGCCTAAATGTATATCATGTTTCGAAGGCACTGTATAGGGGCTACAAACTTATGGTATAGTCTACAAAAACGATCGCCTCAAACTAACTGCAACCATCTATCCCCAGCTCCTTCATATTGGCACGTGTACAATGAAAACTCTAGGCTACCCGGAAGCATGATGTATACGAACTTCGCAAGCGTTGAGATTTGCCCTGTTGGTACATCTTTTCTAGTGTTAGCGCGACGCAACGTCGGAGAATGGCCCTTATGCTGTATCTAGTAGAAATTTTCCAGAATATAAAGATGGCGTGTGCACGGGCGAATGTCAAGTGGGTTTTAAGGGCCCCCAACGAGTTGGGAGAACTATGCAGAATCAGCAACCCCGTTGTTTATAAAAGGCAAGGTTGCGACATAAACATAGGATGCGTTAGGTATCATGCAAAGAAGGCGTTGTTTACATGATACCACTTTCGTATGGTAAACACTATACGAGGGGCACTCGGGGCGGTTCCTGAACTACAGGCTTAGAGAAAACTGTGATAACGTTAACAAAGGACGCGATGGCTAGTTAGCCGCACACTGCCGCACGTGTGGTTACTTGCCTCTATTTTTTTCATGATTGGTCTGTTGTGCACAGACATGAAGACAAAATGACGAGATTAATAATTGAATTCGCAACAATAGATAAGCTTGGCGAAGCGTGCGTTAGTACTCTTTTGCGATCCTTGTTGAATAAAGAACTGTCATTTCTCGCTGGTTCATTGTTTGCGCATGCTTGATTTTGTCTTGGGTAGGTGGACCTGTGATCCGGCTTCCAATAAACCATTGTTGACAATATCGCTTGTGTGTGTCTCGCCTTCTGTTCTTGAAGTTTCGGCGTTAAACGCTAGAATACATGATGTATATATTTTGGGAAGCCTTGTTCGTCATTGTGTTTTCTTGTTTTCAGGGTGATTATTCTGTTCGTAACAAGGAGTTCGAAGTGCCGGCGCTACTGCTTCCGGATTGGATAACGTCGGGGGACTACCAAGTTACTGTGAAGGCCAGAAGCCGGGGCGAACCCCTTTTCTGCGTGCACTTCACGTTGTCACTGAAGTGACGCTGATCTCAAGATGTCTTTCGTTGCTCAGTTTTGGTCGTTTACCCCAGAGTCCACTTGCACTGTACACGAACGTGCTGCTACCATAGGAAGGAACAAAGAAGACAACAATTTCGAGTGATGTCCAAGAGTCTGTAAATATTCTTTAGTATAAGCGAACGGAAATAAAACGTTTCAGAATATTTGAGTTCACAACATCCATCGCTTAACACTATCATTCTAGCTGTGCGTTCATATTAAAGCAAATTAGTGGAGAAATGAATGCACAGTGTGTGAGTGAATCAATAAACAAGCGAACGAACGGTGGCGTGAATGCGCATTGAAGAATTCAATGAATTAATGCAATAATGAATGAATCGACCAATCAATCAATCTCTTATTGTGGCACTGCATAAACCGCACAAGCTGACTGGACTCCTAGTATCAAACCGTGGGTCCTTGAAACCGTGGTTCCTTCTGGATCCCCGGTTTGACACCTTTTCTTCTTTCTTCGTGTCTTCCTGAGCAGCGCCGAGATTGTCTGCACGTGCTACAGCTTCTGCTTGGTTTATCTTCATAGCTTGATGCTATCTTGAGGAGAACTGTACTAGTAGCTTTGAAAGAGCAGAAAAGAAAATTCACCGGCGATTACGATACTCCCTAACGCGACATTCGAGCGCCGCTCTTTATTAGGTGTTTCATTTAATTGAAATAAATTATGGGGTTTTACGTGCCAAAACAACGATCTAGCTGATTATGAGGCACGCCGTAGTGGAGGGCTCCGGAATTTGAAATTTGGACCACCTGGGGTTTGTTAACGTGCACCTAAATCTAAGTACACGGGTGTTTTCGCATTTCGCCCCCATCGAAATGCGGCCGCCGTGGCCGGGATTCGATCCCGCGACCTCGTGCTCAGCAGCCCAACACCATAGCCACTGAGCAACCACGGCGGGTATTAGGTGTTTCGAATTCCACCGGTTGCGTCGCTCATTGTTCAGAAAGAAAGCGTGAACACGGGAACGCGTAGCTCGCGCGGAGCGCATTTTCTAGCAGCGCGGCGCAGGCGAAGTAGGCGAAGCCCACGCCAGCGCTTGTTCAGTTCCATGTATGGTATCGGTGTACGCTATCGCCGCATGCCTTAGTAATGACATCATCAGCGACCGGGTGACGGCGTACGATGCTATGGCGCCCTCTCGTAGCGGGTCGCCACAGTGGAGCACGTCTCGTGCGGCACTCCGCTTTCCTCCCCACCCTTTCGCCATACTCTCCTCCTCATGCTTCCGCTGTACCGTCCTCCTCCGCTTTCCTCCTCACACTCTCCTCGCTGTCGCCGTCTTTCATCCTCCGCTGCGCTCCGCTAGTTCGTTCTGCCGGTTATATTGACGCTCAGGCTGACGCTCAAAGCAGGAAAGGGCGCCTAGGAGCTGGGCTCTAAGAAAGATCAAAAGCGCGGTATCCAATTATCGCTACAGAACCTTGGAGTCCGGCGCGAATTATATCTAGTGAACTAGGTACCTAGACAAGAGGGGATTGCCCTTTAAGTGTGGCCGAAGCCAGCCAGCCAGCCAGCCGGGCATCTGTCAAGGACTAAACAAGGGGATTCCCATTCCGGGAACTCCGTAAAAAGATCCTTGTCAATTGCAGCAACCCGGCTGTAGATGTGTCAGACATGTACGCGTGACAGAGCTCGGTCCTGCGCTTTAGTATGCATTGCTGCCTTGGCTGCAGGCGTCGGGATGCGAGATAATGAACGACCGACGTGGAAGCACGAGGTGGTCTCATCGTCGACCAATCACCCCGCTCGGATCCACGTTGCCAACCAGCTCGCGTACGCCGATTCTAAAGACAGGAAATAAAAGTACCGCTGAAGAGACTCCACAAGCTTAGTTTTATTCCTCTTGTTGTTCCCCTAGTGCGACCAATGGGGCACAGATGTCACGGTAAGTTTTCGCAGCACGTGCGCTAGACGCTTGCCTTGAGGCCTTCACTAATATTAACATAGTGCTACCCGTGGTTTCTATTTATGTCCTTTTTGTTATTGTAGAGGTAACTTCATTAATATTGCGCAGGTCTGTGAATGGAAGATTTTGCCGGTGTGTGAGGCGCCTGAAAGAAAAAAAGGCTTATTGTAACGATGTGTGACCAGATTGCCGGATGTATCCGTATAAGCGAACGGTTTCTTGTAAGCAATAATACCTTGATATCAGTAAGATTGCATCGAGGATGCATCAGACCACTCCCACAGCATGCATGATTTATCTAAGTCAATTAAAGTACTGGGTAACTTGTGGTAACCTGGCTGAAAACAAGAAATAGGCTAACTGGCCACACTCTTACCATACCTTTTCTTTATTGATGGGGTTGAATGTACCAAGCCAACACCCAGGCCATAAGAGACGATGTAGCATTTCACACTGAAATAGTTTTTATTATCCTCAACTTCTACATGTAGAATTGGTACAGAAAGCAACGTGCGTTTTTGCGTTGAGCCTCCATCTACTTGTGACCTTCGTAATAAAGAATTGAACCTACGGCCCTGTGCTCAGAAGCAGTATACCATAGTCACCGAGGCACCGCGAAAGGTATTTACGGCATGTAAGACGAAGTATACACCTAGAGCCGAATTCACAAAGCTGTTCGTTTGTAAGTGCCCCTTTGCCATTTGCAAAGTCCCCCAGCATCAGGATTGGCTGAACGCTTTTTCTTGCGAACAATTCCAGCGCAAGAGACTTTTGTGAATTTCTTGGCTTTGAGCATGCCAAATTGCTTGCCATATGTTTTACATCCTCCTTCTCTCGTCATCGTCACCCATCATGCGCCTATTTATTCCCTCGTCCCCTTCCCCCAACGCCGAGTAGCTGGCTAGAGGTATATACCTCAGGCCGACCTCTCTGTATTTCGTATCATCAAACTTCTCTCTCTCCCTCTCTTAATCTGTGAGAAAGAAGGTTTGGTTAATGAAAAAACACAACCTTTTTGACGAGTACGTTCCCTGTTTTGTCGAGTGTGTGTGCGTGTGCGTTTCTCTCTCTTCGCGGGAGTTTCTGGAAAATTTATTCGAAAAGGAGAAGCCTGCAACATTATTTGATGCCAGTATCTATTATATAAACATTTCAGCAACAACAGCAGAGAAAGAGGGGGAAGGGATAAGGAGAATGCAGGCAGGCTAACCAGGCTGAGACCAGTTGGCTACATTGCACTGGGCAAGGAGGACAGGCGACTGAAATTTGATAAGAGGGAGAGAGAGAGAGAGACAGAATGGATGCATAGAAAGGCAGGGGGCTTAACCAGATGTAGTTCCGGTTGGCTACCTGCACGGGGAGAAGGGGTAGGGGGACAAAAAGAGAAAGAGAGACGAGCACAAACAAACCGCGTACACTATAGAGCGGTAGGGGGCGGCGTTCTTAAGGGAGAAGTTCACAGTATGCACGGGCATACAGGCAATGGAGTGTCCATCATTCATTTCGTCAGAAGCAGTCATTTAGGCGGGTGAATCTCAAGAAAAGCAGCGGTGCTTTTGTGGTTTTGCACACCATAGACGCGAGAGCCAATGGTCGCAAGAGCTCTTTCGTGGTCATTCAATTTCCCTAAAGCTGTCCGAACGACAAGCCTTTCATCTTCGTATGATAGGCAGTCATAGGCGATGCGTTTTAATTTTTCTTGTGTCACATGTGTGACATATGGCACAGAAGGCTCTCTTTGCTCTCCCCAGGGCCTTGCGCGCCACGGAAGACAGCGCGATTCTGCCTCGCTTTCCTCCATTGCCCGCACGAGGTTGAGCCGCAAACGTCGCCTCACCCTCCCACGCTTTCACTCGCACATACAGCCTTCGGCACATGGCGACGATGTTATCTCCCTTGAACTTTATACGGAAGATCAGGCGACGACGATGGCAACAATACTGCTTGGAGTGCCCATATAATTGCTATCGACAATCAAACGACAGGAACCCAGGCCCCAGCGTTAGGCACAGAGCGCAACGCTGAGGCGTAACACCGAGTGTTGCGCACCGAGCATTGGCGAACTGACGATCGGGAATTTTAGCGCTTCTGATATCGATCGCAAACATGGAGGAAGGAAAGGACTAGTAGAGAGCATTGCGCAACACGATTGAAGCTAAAGTAGTCTGCTCAAGACGTGATCGACACGTCAGAGAGCGCAGTAAGTTTTGGTGATCCCACGCTGTAAGCAGAGCCACGACAGAGCAGTCATGGAGCAGCCGAACAAATGTGAATCGCTTAGAAACTACCTGGAACCAAGCATTCTCGGCCAATACGCTGAGTCTCAGAGGTCACGTGTTGGTCAGACTTTTAAAGGAAAACAGCGAAGGGAATGCATGGCTTCACGGAGAGTTGGCTTGCCAAGGCTGGCTGCCTGTCGTAATGGTCACTCCTTGTGTATTCATGCGAAAGCATTATATGGCTCATGAGGCGGAAAATCCGGCGTTGGCGTGACCACGATGGTTAAGTGTCCAAGAGAGCCACGTTGGTCCAATATGGTCCTAGATCGAGGCAGTTGAGGACGTCAATTAAGACAAAGGTAATGACGGCAAAGTTAATTAAGGCAGGTTTAATTAAGATAGCGTCCATTACGGCACTCGAACCCACTGTCATTGGTGACAGTCGAACCCATGAACATTGGTGTTCATTAAAGCGAAGTTAATTAAGACACAGTTAATTAAGATAGAGTTCACGCGGAGCATGCGCACTTCGACATTTTCAGACGACGGACACTTCTGCCTCTTAATAAACGACAAGAAGTGTCACGGCGAATGTGCACTGCATGCCTCCATTTTGCGTCCATCAATCGATAGGCTGAATGTGCTCGGAACTGTTGTGAACTGCATAAGCTTTAGAGCAAGGTGCGTCTATTCCTATTGTCGATGTCTGCAACTACACACACAAGCCCGTGAACGTACGCACGTACGCACGCTCTCTCTCTCTCTCTCTAAATACACAGAGGCACGGTACAAGTTTACTGCTCCGTGAACACTAAGGTGTGCTGTGACGTCACCATTTACTAGGCCCTGAAGGATCGCGGAAACGATATGACGCATTGCAGAGACAAAGCACAAATGACTGGGGATAAAGGACGTGCCGTTGTCTGCAATCTTACTGCTACACAAAGCACAACTCATTGATTTCCAAGAAATTTGGGGCCCGACAATGAGGTGTCATTGCCACGTGCCTGCTAGCGGCCGCGTGCATGAATGAAAATAATAAAGTAATATGAACGAATTCTACGGAACTCTACGCAACGGTCGGCTGCTCACGCCTTCTTTTGCTGGTTCGCGCACGGGGCATTTTTACTCAAGGTCGCAGGCTCTGCAATTCAAGGATACCGCGTTGAGGCCGCTTGGCCCCGCTTCACTGCCATCCACGCCACCTGGCGATGATATCTCGAAATGGC
Organism: Dermacentor silvarum; assembly: GCF_013339745.2. Lineage (NCBI taxonomy): Eukaryota > Metazoa > Arthropoda > Arachnida > Ixodida > Ixodidae > Dermacentor > Dermacentor silvarum. Next base: position 30,189,485 of record NC_051157.2, read on the forward strand.
AACGTCGCTGTTTCGCTTCTCCTTCCCAGCCGGCGCAACCGAGCCTTCAGTTGCCGAGCGCTCTTTTTGAATAGCAAAGGTGGGTCGGGTGAGCACAGAAGTGCCTCAGCCACTCGCGACACTCCGCACCTGACCAATTTCCGAGCCTCTTAATCTTAATCATTGACACAATCATCACAAAATACTAAAGTTCACTGCAAGACAAAAGACTGACAGTAGTCTACAAACCTACATTGACACTTCCAATATATCGCTATGTTCATCAGTGTACTTGTGCACTACATTGCTTTTATAACATCTAAAAAAGGGGCGGGTGGTTAGGAGAGCCTAGTTTTTAAGATATTAGAAGACAAATTTACAACTCAGCGCTCTTTCGAAGGGTTTCACCACTGAGTGAGAGCTAAAAAATTCATTTCAAAAAAGGTAGAGTGATCAGTATGTGCTAGTGCAGAAACACCCCTGAAAATGCAAAAAAAAAAATCTGAGATAGGCCAAAGTAACATAACTGCGCATTAGGATAACACGGTGAATTCCCAACGTCAGAAGTAATCATGCCTTGTACTTGTGCCTTACACAGGGAGGTGGTCTATAACTTGCACATGAGTTATCTTTATACTGCTGCCGGGTTTGAAATGGCTGATCAACTATACGCCACATGCATGCATTGTGAGCCACATACATAACGGTACGGCATATACATAATTGCTATCGACAGTATATTTGGCTGTCCGATGCTACCAGCATGTTGACACGTGAGAACAGTGGCACGTCAATGGCGACGCCGCATCGCCTGCTGAGTAACAGAGGATCCACCCCCAGTGACAGCATCGCTGCACCGATTAAACCTTTCTCACTGCTCGCCATCAAGCCAAATCGGCATTGCCAGTTAGTGTGGTGGCGCCGGTGCAGCCTACAAAACCTGGCCGCGCATTCACCAGTAGGCACGTAGGCGCCAGCCTAGCCGATGGACTCACCCAAGTTCTTCTCGCTTATGCAGGTTAGGTTTCCGCTTTATCCCAGCTGCAGATCCGACAATCGTTAGTTAGGGGTGCTTCCGTGCCCAGAGCGTTGTTCGAGTCATTTTGTGCGTTCGTTTTCATGCTTAGCGGTGATGTGATGTGGAGCGCCGTGCTGGTCCATAGCTCAACGCATAACGGTGCGGAATAACATTGACAATGTACAACCAACTAGACTCAGTCGCAGCGCTGCTACCAAAGCAATGCCATTTGGTACAAAAAGTCACAAATGATAAAAGCGATAGCCCTTTAGATATTTAAAAAATCAAAGTGAATAAAATGAATAGACGGTTACGTAATTACCAAGAACGAATTCGTCGTTAAATCCTGTCATTGGTGAAAATCGGTAGGACAGACTGCAGATATCATCGTACAGACCTCTTGTTGACTCACTGCACCACAGAAATGCGCTCTAAATTTCCACGTTTTTTTTGCTGAAGATATATAATAATTTTTATGAGCGAATGTTTTTCTTTCTTTTTTGGCGGTATCAACTTCTTGTAAAAAGTGTGGCACCCTCTTGTAAATCAGCTTCGCTTGCACAGTCAATCCGGTGCCCTTAATGGGGGAACTATGTTCGCTCCCGTACAAAAGAAGAACCGACTGAGAACGAAGCTTTCATTCACAGACACTTTTTGTACACTCGTGTAGAGGTCAAAGAAGAAAAAAAAAAGGAAGAGGACCATTTTGCGCCCTGTTCACGCATAGGGCCTGAATGGCGCTGAGTGGCGGAAGACGCGACGGGAATATCAAAGAACCTTCCCGACTGAGTAGGACAATGCTCTCCTTATTCTACACAATAAAGGAATACAAAAGAACGTTATGTGTTCCCGCTTTCGCATGGCACAGTATTCAACGACCTAGACTGTTTACTTCACTGAGGATGCGGACGCTTGAGGTCGTGCATGCGAATGCGCCGGTATTTCTCGTTCCAGCAAAACAACATCAATGATGTTTCTGGCATTTCGTCGAGCTGTCGCGGCGGCTAGCTGGATATTACTTTCTGCTGCTAAGCACGAGGTCGCGCGTTCGATTCACGGCCAATGGTACGGCATTCCGATGAAGGTCGGATGCAAGATTGCTGCTGGTGTGCTCTAAACCCCGGGTGTTCTGGATTAACACGAGTTTCCGCGATGCGGCGTTTCTCGTAGCAATGTGTTTAAGTCTCACCATTGAATCTGAGCGCTTGCCTGTCGTGAAGGACGTCTCTGACGAGACAAACCGCATGCAGTATACTCGCTATTTGTGTGTCAGCGATGTAAGGCTTCGTCTGGTCGTTTGCGGGACGGGTACGCCCCATTTGCTTTCATTACTTACGCTACACTGTAAAGTCAAGGAAAACATTCGTCATGGATAGTGTCCTTACCTAGATATGACGTCACATTATCTTCGTAGGTTATTTTCTGCGATATTTCAATAGCGGTCTTCATTGAGCATGATAACAGCTTGTTGTTTATCTGCATTAAAAAAATTGAGGGCGCTTAAGCTTCGCCTCTAAGAGTGAAACGCGATAGCATTCAAATATCCCTGGGTGCTTGTCAGACTGCCCGGCAAATGCAGCTTTTTAACAGCGCAGCTGTTCTAAGTCGACCCTTCGCCGGCTGTCTGTCCGGCGGTGTCACGCAGGAGCAGGTTCGGAAACCCACCACCAGAGGGCGCGCCAGTCCCGCCGGGATGGTAGTCCAGCCAGCCCCGCCGGGACCAATCAGAGGCCGCGCCGGCTGAGGAGCGTACCAATCAGAGCGCGCACCGGGGGAGGGGGAGGAGGCGAGGGGTATAAGAGCAGGTATTTCACCGGCGTGCGCCCTTTCGCACGATGGACTCAGCGCGAGCGGCAACGCCGACGTTGCGCAAATCCCGAGCTTTGAGAGCGAGAAGCCCAAGCGCTAGCGAAGGTAAGCTAACCCCGAGTTTCGAGAGAGGGAAGCTCAAGCCAAGCGTCAGCAGAAGAAGCTGTCCTGTCTCCCATCTTTGTGAGGATGGTCGAAAAAGTGGTATTTTTCTGCCGCGCAACTTGCAGGAGCGGGAAGTACTTTATCCCAATCGACCTTAACGTACACGGCTTGCCTACCACAGCTCGGCTGTTTCAGTAGATTTCACTTTGTTGAACTGGGTTAGATTTTTTGTCTAACTTCACCTCCGCGTGCGGCTGCCGAGTAGGCGAGCGCCATCTGGATGGTGTTTTTGCAAGGAAGAAACCGCGGCGTGCCGCTGTATGAATTGAAGAAAGGCTGGAAAAGGGGTTTGTGTTTGAGTTTCGGCGTAAGAGAATTATGTTTTCTCATATATTCACATTACAACCCGATGCTCTCACGTCTCTATGTTGCGGTTAAGTCCTACTTTACGATTTTTCTGACCGATTTTACTTTGAGAAATGCAATTTTTTTCACTAACGCCTTGCACCACGCGGAGGGGCTGCGCGGTCGCGGTGGTTCGAGATGATCATTTCCCCCAACGACGACACCAACGCCGACGCAGGATTTTCTGGGACACGGTGCCCTTAACGCTATCGCGTTAAAAAGCCTTGTAATCTTCGATAAATAAACTGAGAATGCATTGAGCTCGGCTAACTTCTCCGTCCAAAAAATATAGCCCTCACTCATACTTTTGATGATAATAACCCTTACTGATACTTTTTAATGGTAAGACACCATACGGCAAGGAAAAAATTGGTATACTGCTGTTTCTCTTTCGTGCTTACTAATACAATCGATTTAGCCGCGAACATTTATGAGTTTTAGGATATTAATAACGCAAGAAACGAATACAGAAAACAAAAAAGCACCCTACGAATGTGCGAGCCGGCTGATCTCTCTTGTAAGAGCTATTGTGTTTCACTAGTTTCTTTCCGATGCTACTCTTATGCAAGATTATCTTATAGTTGCCTTCAAATGTCTCGTTTGTGCTGTTTCAACACCACTTAGGTATTGTTGAACAGTGTGTGAGCCAGCGTTTCCGTTTTTTATGAGTAATTAGTATATTCGAACAGATATTTACATCTAGGTCTCACAAATCTGTTACACAAATAAAGTTTATTCCTCCTCCTCCCCGCCCCCATTTGTAACCAACGTAACGTTGCCGGTAGTGTGAGAGAGATAAACGTGGTAGGAAAGGCAGGAAGGTCAACCCGGAAAAATTCTAGTTTGCTACCCTGCACTGGGGGAAGGGTAAGGGGAAATGAAAGACTGAAGTACCATAAACAGTGATGTTAGTATGAAAAAAAAATTATGCATATCTAACGCACATCTTGGAATCTATGTGAAGCAACCCGCCGTGGTTGCTTAGTGGCTATGGTGTTATGGATGCTAAGCACGAGGTCGCGGGATCGAATCCCGGCCACGGCGGCCGCATTTCAATGGGGGCGAAATGCGAGAACACCCGTGAACTTAGATTCAGGTGCACGTTAAAGAAAGCCATGTGTTTCAAGTAATTACGGAGCCCCCTACTACGGCGTGCCTCATAATCAGATCGTGGTTTTGGCGCGTAAAACCCCATAATTTGAATCTATGTGAAGCGAAGCTTGCGTGAAGCAGTTAATCAAATACTACAAATTTGCCCGTTTCACTCCTGCTTCTTAGGCGTAAAGGAAAACGACACGCGCGCATGCGCTCTCGCGCACCCGTCCTAGGCAATGTGAAACACGCGGCGGACATCTCGAACAGCTAGTTAGAGTTGGCCCGATAAAATTATACGTGCGATATTAGCCTAGTGGTCAATTCCTGGACGGCGCGCTTTTAGAATTTCAACTTCGTGATGCCAGTCCAGTCAAGCGTGACGTTTTTAAAACATGACATTTGTCCATTTATCTTCGTGCATTTGTGTTCGATCTTAAAAGCGTCCTTGTTCTGTACTAAATCGGTCATAAAAATACCATTGTGTCCTTATGGTTGGGGCACCAGGCTGCTGTGCTGGGGGACGGAGCTTCAATCTATCATCGGGCACGTAAATCAGACAAACAATGAACCTTATTGAGGTCGTGAGGGACTAGCCGGCGGAGACCCGTTGGGGCCCTCGGCTCACCGCTGGCTGCTCCCACGTCGGAATCGGGAGGCCAAGCCTCTCCGCTCTTTCACGGGCCCTCTGGAAGGCCGTGGACTGGATCTTGAGTTCTGTACTAGAGATGGCCTCGTCCCAGTCTTGTTCGCTGGTGAGTGACGCATCCGGTAACGCAGGACACTGCCAGAGCATAGGAGCTATAGTGCTAAACTCCTCCCGACATTCCGGGCACTGTGGATCAATTTCTGTGTTAATCCTACTAAGGAAACCTCGCGAGGGATATGACCTCGTCTGAAGCTTCCTAAGCGTGATCGCTTGAGATCTACATAATTTTGGGTGCGGAGGTGGGAAGCGCCTGCGTTCTTCTTTATAGTGGGAGACGTAATTCATTTTTTTTTTTCAAGTGTGAGCTTGAGTTATCCGGCTTCACAGCCAGCGCACCAGGCAGCATCTAGCAGCCACGCTTAGGAAAGTCTGGGATGGTTCGCTTTAAATGTTCCAGCAGAATACATCCGTGATGTCTGCTCATGTAAGCGAAGCTTGCTTAGTTTTCGAGAAACGGTGCACAACACATTGGGTATCTTCGATTACTCGTCCCTGACCGTCGCGGACTGTCCGAGATGCTGCCTACGTAAAGCCCATTGGCTGGTAGCAGCGCCTCGGACAGCCCGGAACTGTCAGAAACGGATATTCCCAGAAGCCCATTGTATGTAAAAGGTGCAGGTCTCTGCGAGTTTAAATCGCTTGCTGCTCTGCGCATGCGTCATAAATCACGTGCCTGACCTAAAACACATGAAGCACAGAACCTTTAGAGAAACGCCACAGTCGACCGGGGCTGATTAGATATTCATGATAGTTGAGGGTGCGCGAAGGAAGCACAATGTGTGGTCCGAATATAGCGCGCTCGCAGCAAGTGGATAGCGGCTAGAAACGTTTACAAACGGACATCAAACCAGAGATCAGACCAAGAAAGCATCGCTATAAAATGAAAATGAGATATGCTGGCTTACATGAAGCTGCCGCTTCAGAATGCAGCAGCTGCTACTGCTTAAATAGCACATATACCTCGATCATAAATTGAAACGCGAGCACGAAATCACCGAGCAGGACGCCTCTCGCGCGAAATTACACTTAAGTGCGACATGCAATCACTCTGTAGCCGATTTCTAAGCATGGAGTAGTCCCATGTGTATGTTCTGGGGTTTGAGTTAAGTCGTTGTTACAAGTGCAGGTGAACCTGTAAACGGAACAACGCATTGGAGTAATTTCGGTATTGTTCGCCTTTGAATACATATGCTGATAGTTCAATTGCGCCAGCAAGTCACCGCATCTGAATTTCAGTGCCCCCGAAGTATTGTTGGTATCCGTGCCCTTCTCTTCACACTGCTACAGTCACTGTACCCTTGCCAAGGCATTGTGCCTCCTGAAATCCCTTCATCCTGCTGAGGGAGCTTTATGCGAAGGCACCAACAGAGACCTTTCGGTCTCCAGCGGTGCGTATTCTCGGCTGCTCTCACTGCTACATGCACCCGTCCAAGAGAAAAACGCTGCTGAGGGGAGGGGATGCGCATAGGTTATTCAGGGCTAATTCGTCTCAAACCACCCGCTTGCCCTGTGAGCTCTCTATCTTCTTAGTCCCTACACCTGATGATTTTTGCTCTTCGTGCCCGTGGTGCATGCCAACAGCGTCCTCATTATTTAGGAACCACTGGGGCATCTGCAGTTTGTGCTCGGGTGGTCTGTGGAACTATTTCTTGGAAGTGTGGAGGAAAAAATAGCAGTTTCTTCTTCAACACTGTCGCCGACCGCGGCCAGGCGGCAACAAAGTTGGAAAGCGATTCCACGTCTAGTTAACGACGATCAAAGACAATGCCTTCCTGAGTGAGCTGTGGGTGATAATGAGGTCTCTGGATCACATAAATTATTGTTAGACCCGCGCTGGGGGAGCGACAACGTTTGATCGACGTCAACTATAGGTCGAATCGCCTTCCAACTGCCTCGTCTAGTTCGTTGAGCCGAATCCCTTAGGGACTACATGCTTTGGTCAGCAATTTCTTCGGGCGTGGCAGGGCAATGCGTAGGCGAGCTTGCGAGCGTCGGTCTCCTTCCATGCCGCTCTCCCGATATACTGAAATTTCCCCGGCGCGAGCGCGATGTAGCACTCCTCCTCCACGTGCTGAAGGAGGAGTCACTGCGCACGGCACGCTATTGCGTCACCCGTCGCGTCAGGGGACTTATAGGCACGTCGGACTTTAGGCTGCACAACCTTCGGGATCGGCCCGCATTTTAACGCGAAAGCGTTAAGAGCCCCGTGTCGCAGAAAATCCAGCGTCGGTGTCGACGTGTGCACTGGCGTCCGTGGCGGAGAAAATAATCTCGTACCACCCAGACTACGCAGGCCCTCCGCATCGCGTAGAGGCGTTAGTGAGCTAATTGAAGTTCTGAAAATGAAATCCGTCAGAAAAATCGTAAAGTACGACTTAACCACAACATAAAGACATGATAGCGTCGGACTGTAATATGAATGTACGAGAAAACATAATTTTGTTACGAGGAAACTCAAACACAAACCCCTTTTCCAGCATTTCTACCATTCATACAGCGGCGAGCCCGAGTATAGGTTACATGAAAAAAACAAAAAAACAACCCTCCAGATGGCACTCGCTTCCTCGGCAGCGTAAAACGTCAGCGACGCGCAAAGGCGAAGGTGGAGAAAGAAAAAAAAAATGCAGTTGCCGGGAGGCCTGACAAGCATTCAGGGATCGGTGAATGCTATTGCGTTCCACTCTTAAAGGCGAAGCTTGAGCGTCCTCCAAAATTTTTTTTCACAGCACAATCTCCGGTATCGCCCCATGAAAGACGCTAGAAACATGCATACCTGATACGGAAAAGTAGGGTTAACTCGCTAAGGAAGACATCGTCTTTAACGCAACATAATAGAAGAAAAGGAGGGGACCTGAAATAAACGCGCCGCAAGACGGGAGTTGGAGCGCCAGCGGCACCTGCAGAATTGTCTTACGTGACACGTCACGTTCGAGCAGAGAGGAACGAGAGTTGAAACTAGCGCCACGCAGCTCAGTTGAAGCGAGGGACGCAGGAGGGACGCGGGAGGAACGGGCGCTTTGCGTGTGTCCAGTGTACTAAAATGAATGTCTCGTTAGCTTAGATATCTTGACCGGTGTAGGCTATTTATTAAAGTAAGTAAGAAACGAAAAAAAAAGAAACGACTGGAATCTCTCGGTCAATGACAGCAATAGTGTTAATTGTGTGGCATGTTAGCTGAAATTCTTAGAATCGATGAAGGTTCACAACCTCAGGTATACTACTATGGAAAGTGTTGGTGTGTGTCAGACCTTCAAGTTTTCTTAATTATCCCGGTAGAAACTTATTAACTCGACGGCGTAGAGGAACGATTATCAGGGGCGCATTTCAGTTTCAGTGAAGAGCCTCCCCTGCCCGATGGGGGCGAATGCAAAACGCTCGGGTACCGTGCATTGGGTGCACCTTAAGGAATCCTAAGTCACCAAAATTAATCCGGAGCCCCCCACTACGGCGTGCCTCATAATCAGATCGTGGTTTTGGCTCGTATAAGCCAATAATTTAAGTTTTCTTAAATATTACCTTACCACAGTAATGTGTTGGGCATATAAAGCTGCCGTAATGTTTTTTTTTTTTTCGTGCTGCAGCTGCGAAGTTCATAGTTGTCATACTTCAGTTAGGAGCGACGAGCACCTTTACGTATTTCATCCTTGATTTTATTTTCACTCAGCCCAGGACAACTATAGAAATTCAGGCAAGTGCTCAAAAGAAACCATTCTCAATCTTGCCCGCCACGGTGGATTAGCGGCTATGGTGTTGCGCTGCTAAGCACAAGGTCGCGGGACCGAATACCGGCCCCGGCGGCCGCATTTCGATGAGGCGAACTGCAAAAACGCCGGTGCCCAGTGCATTTAGGCCACGTTAAAGATCCCCCGGGGGTCAAAATTAATCCGGAGTCCCCCACTACGGCGTGTGTCATAATCAAATCGTGGTTTTGGCACGTAAAACTCCAGAATTCAATTCCTCAAACGGGAGCATGATCCTTACCTGTGTTATCGTTGGCGGTGCCATCCGCAGAAACAGTGCAGTAAAATTGCGTAGTCCGGATTATGCTCGTCCAGGGCCGCGATTTTGTAGCAATGCCTTATGACTTATTTTAGAATAGTCTTATCATCCACCGCTCACGGCCGTCTGATCCCATTGATAACGCGGCCGGACCGTCGCTCTGACCACTGACAAAGCGCGATAAGCGCGAAAAGGCATTATTACTTTAAAGTCATCGCTACAAAATACCGGCCCAGGGGCGCGATCGGATATCTTTGTTCGTTTTGCGTTCTGTTCAGTTGTTGCAACGTCACAAAGTGGCAGTATGCAAAATTTGTGACCATGGCAGGAAAGAGCATCCAATCGGCAAGCGGTGAACTCGCCGGACATAGAGTTGGTCGTTTCTGGTGACGTCGAAATGACGACAAGGTCCTATCAATCTTTTTGATTACGACCAAGTCGCCTGCAAGGAGCAGAACGCGAAGGAGATGTGAAGTTCGAGCTATCATCCCTGTATATAAAAAGTAGCGACGCTCTCCTCCTCCGCCTTCTCTCCTCCTCGTTTCTCCTCTCTTTCGCGCTCCTTTTTCGACCGTTGCGCCGCCTACACCGCTTGAAACATGTGCACTTGTTTATCTTTCGCCGCTGATCAGATTCGACGATCGCCGACTGTGTTCGCCGCTATCGTCGTGCTCCTCGCCAGTCAGTAGACGCTTCTCGGGCGAAAATGGCGACGGAGCGTGATCGTAAACAAACGCAGCCAGCGCCCGGGGGCTCGACGGATCACGTGATTCCATTAGGCCAATACCGACGCGGTGTCGGCCTCGGACAGGGTGTGCGAGGAGGCGGCGGCATTCTTCAAAGCGTGACGCTACTTTTTATATATAGGGGCTTTAGCTCGCTACGATACCGGCTTCGCATGGCACGTGTGCGGTGGATTGGATAGGATTCAAACGAAGGCTGCGCTACGGAATGGTTCACCGCTTGCCGATTGGCTGCTCTCTTCCTCAAGTTCTCAGAAAGTTTTGCATACTGCTACTTTGTGACGTCGCAGCAACTGAACAGAACGCGTTTCGAACAAAGATATCTGATCGCGCTATCGTTAACGGGGCGGGCACAAATGCAGGCGTTTAGGCATGAGTTCATATTCTTAGGACAGAAGCTGTATACCGAAAGCTGGCTGTAACAGCGATAACGGATGACGCCGCACAATAGGAAGGTGATAAAATACGGCTCTCGCTCGCAAGTGAAACTTTTATTGAAGAACACATACAAAAATAAAAGACCCCAGGTACATCACATGACACTATCGTCGTACAAATAAACGCTACTCTCATGTGAACATGCCATGTGGTCATGTTCTTGTAGTGCCGCTTGCTAGCTCTATTTTTCTTTCTTTCCTTCTCGTTTTCTTTTTTTTTTTGAATGCGAGAACTTCGAATGGCTCATTGAGCGAAAAAGCCGGCGTCTGTCGCAAGGACGAGTGAAAAAAGTCACAGGCTTGCGCGGCACACGCAGCACAGTCACAGCGTAAGCTGGTCGAGCGGCGCAAGAGTAGCTCCAATTTCGACACCACGCACAGCAGGGTCTTCGCGGCAAAGTGTCTTCGCCTCGATTTCGACGAGAACGATCTGAACTGTCCACCCGGCGTCGACGGCGAGCTGCAGCTTGTAATGCTCTCTCCGCAGTAGTCTGCTAAACCCGATGATGCCTGGCTGTAGCCGCGCACGTAGATCTACGATTCGCTTCTTCAGCAGCGGTTCGTACCTTGCGAGGAGACGTCATAACGTGTACCGAAGAGGTACCCAGAATACGTGGCGCACATATAACACCGGGATAGCGTTGATTGCGCGCCTCGTCTGAATCGCATCTCGTCGTCTGCGCCTGCCTATAGGGCGCGTTTAAACAGAATATTTCTGCCGCCTGATAGCAAGCGCTTGCGTGGCTCAGTGGTAAAGTATCCGACTCCCACGCAGCGGGCCTGGGCTCGATCCCGGCGGAGAGCGGGTACCTTTTTTCGCATTTCCGGCGATAGCGGTTACGGCCCAACGCCGGCGGTGGCATCATCGCTACGCTGTAAAACGGCACCTAAATTCGCATTGGCTGCGATGCCTCGTCACGAGCACGCCTCTTCGGAGCAGATTGGGCGAAAGAAAACACCAGTTGCAGCGATAGAACGCCAGGTGTTGCGTGAGGGAGAGGGCATCGCCTTGACACCTAAAACCCCTATATATAAAAAGTAGCGTCACGCTTTGAAGAATGCCGCCGCCTCCTCGCACACCCTGTCCGAGGCCGACGCCGCGTCGGTATTGGCCTAATGGCATCACGTGGACCGTCGAGCCCCCGGGCGCTGGCTGCGTTTGTTTACGATCACGCTCCATCGCCATTTTCGCCCGAGAAGCGTCTACCGACTGGCGAGGAGCACGGCGATAGCGGCGAACACAGTCGGCGATCGTCGAATCTGATCAGCGGCGAAAGATAAACAAGTGCACGTGTTTCAAGCGGTGTAGGCGGCGCAACGGTCGAAAAAGGAGCGCGAAAGAGAGGAGAAACGAGGAGGAGGGAAGGCGGAGGAGGAGAGTGTCGCTACTTTTTATATAGAGGGGTTTTATTGACACCAGAGCCGCTATTCTGGACATTCCGCCATTTTCTTCGAAGCGTGACGTACGCGCGACGCTTACAAAATGGCGCCGATAACCCCGATTTGCTTTCGTAACGTGACGCAAATTTGACGTTTCGCCTAAGAAACTAATGTAGGCATTGAACATAGCGTGGTTGATAAAGCAAAACAGTTTTCCTCCCCAGTAAAAATAAAGCAGCTAGCTCAAAGCGTACGATTATTCGATCGAAATCGTTTCTCGCTTCCGTCGTCTGCATGCGCGCAGGCTGTCGTCTGCTTCATTAGCTAGGATGCGTGTCCTCGGGAAACGGAATGAGTCATCGTATATTGGCGCGCACGCGCTTGCTTTCTACCTTGAGACAACATACGCGACCTGCCAGTGATGATCAGCGCACGCTCTAGGCCGCGTTATCGCTATCTCGTGATCCGAAAGTGACTCAGCCCGACTCGTCTGGCTGAGAAGCGGCCGAATATCATCGATAGCGTTGCGCGCGCCACAGGTATCCGCTTGAGCGACGCAAACGCCGGCACTGCCATCTCTTGTGCACTTCGCTGCTTACTCGCACCGCGAGAGGAAACTTCAAGGCGCCGTCTTGCGTACATTTCTTCTTGTAAATTAAAAAGTCACCATTGTCATAGCCTTTGATGACGCGAAAAGTCATTAATATTGATTACAACACAAACACAATAGTGAGAAGTGCGAAATGTCGCAGAAAGTTTGCTAGTTTCAACCAATATTATTTCAAATAAACGTGTTTTTAATAGAAATGATGGTTCAAAACACAAATGCCAACACCACCCGAGAGGGATGCAAATGCTATGAGCACGCGTTGTGAACAAAAGATTTTCATGGCCCCAAATGACAGGGAAAATGCGGCGATACGCATGCCTCTCGACTGACACTGCATATGGCCGCTCATTACCATAATTCGCGCGGCTCGTCGCACCACAAATTATGGCGGAAAATCTGTGCAATTGCAGCCCAGCGCAACGTCACGCAACGTCAAATTTACGTTTACGAAACGGCCCTTCCTGTGACGCTCTTCACGGGATATTCTTTCAACCAATCAACAACTGACATGCCGGCTATCTTGAAACGCCACCACATATTCGCGAAATTGCAGATGCATTCCACGGGCTTCTGCACGCTACCGTACACTTTCTTTTTAAAGCGCTAAAGTCGCAATATAGGTGCTAAGGACCACACAAAAGTATTAGTCGATAAAATTTGCAGCTCCACGTCACGTTTCGTCATTCTGACGAAAACGCAAAATAGCATTTTGCAAAACTTCCGTTTCCCGGCACAAATTTCAAAACACGTGACCTCTGGACAGCCAATGAGACAGCCAAGATGGCGGATAATGGCGGCCGTGCAGCCGCCATGCGTGTCCAGAATAGAGCCCCACGTCAGGCCTCGGAAACTCCGCTGGTTTGTTGTCCGCGCGAATTGCAGCGCTATCCATGAGGTGGATGCGAAACCAAAATCGCTTTTCCTTTTTTTTTTTTTCTTGTCAACCCTCTCTCAACTTTGTGGTTTCCCTCTCACCTTCAACTATCGGCGGCGCGGCTGGCGCGGCCCGCGCACGTCGTCGGCCGTGCTGACAACGGCCAAAATGACAATTTTTTTTTTTCTGGCATTACGCGGTCAGTTTTGCGGTTTTCGCCTTCCGCGCTAGCAGTGTGCATGGTCCATGTGGTACCCTACCGTTGCACGTTTGTCGGCTTTTCCCCGCAATGTCTCGCAGCTGTCGCTGTTCGTGTATGGTTCAATGGTATGCGAACACATCAAGACGAAGTGAGCCATGCGACGTGAAATTCTACCGCATCCCTAAAGACAACAGGTGAGCACTGTGCAGTTTACTTCCCGGTTTTTATTCTTAATAGCAATTGTGCGCAGTCATACATGGCTGTCCGGTGGTGAGACAGCAGCTAGCTGATTTGAAAACACAACGATGCAGTAAATCGTTATGTCAACAAGCAGCGAACATGAAGCTCCTTATAAATATAGTAATACCTGTGCGTATTGCAATAAACGTGTGTAGGTGTGCGCTTTGCACTTATTTCTAGCTAATTGGTCGCCATCGTTTAAAAATGCGTTTCTGAGAATTAAGGTTGACATATCACAACTAGTACTCTGCCGCGACGCGAAACGAGCTCAGTTTTGTATGTTCCAACTGCGATGTTATAATTTAGGATCTTCACTGTTCTTCAGGATGGAAGCGTTTTTAATCTACGCTGGAAGGATGGACCTAATGGTTTTGCCCAGAGACAAGGTCAACAACGGTAGAATATGCTCGGCACACTTCACGGAGGCGGATTTTATGAACCGAGCGAGAAGCAGGCCGTGAGAAGCTATTCTGCGCATTGGCCATTAGAGCAATTACAATAAATGTTTTCTACATGTGCGGACATACATGAAACACCATCCGCGTTTTATTGCATTCTATGTATAGTGTGTTGTGTTGTGAGTGGAATTATTTTTAAATACAATTTGGCCACATGCTTGATTGACTGTAATAATGAACGCAACTGCGTGCATGAAAACGCAAGAAGTATCCACTGCGCACAAGCACGCAGCACGAATGGCACGGCCGGACAGGAGAGGAGCGCGGAGCGCGCGCTTCGGTCCGGCGGTGCGTCTGATAACGCCCGCGACAGAAAGAAAAAAAAAAAAAAAAAAAAAAAACTCGCCATGGACAGCTAAAAAAAAAAAAGAGCACTGCGCGAGGCATGAGGGGAGTGAGGCGAGGCATGGGAGAGGAATTGGAAAGTCAAGAGGGAAAGGAGAAACGAGCGGAACAACGTTATCATAAAAAAGGAAGAAACAAAATGCTATAGCGAAAAGGGGAGGGGGGGGGGTAAAAAAATTGCGGCGCTTTTTTTTTTGCTATTTTTCGCCACCGTGGTACCGTCATCCATCCGCTAGGGCCTAACTGAAGTGCGCCTTGTCGCTAGCGTCGACTGAGCGTCTGCTATACGAGAACCAATGGGAGGTATAGGAAGATTCACCCCCCTGACCACGTCACCTTGCTCTCGGAATCCTGTGTTATCCGCGCGTTCCTTCACTGCGCAAGCTTTCGCCTGCGCTCTAAGTGCGCCTCGGTAATCGCTACAAAGAAATAATTGTATGAAAAAATTGGGACAGTTTCACACTAGTGGCGCGAAGACTGGGCAAACGCGAAGCTGGCGGCCCCACCTATAGCTTATTCTTGGTTCGGCTAAGTTTCTGCGTGGTTATGCTTGAGACTCGGCCAAGTTTTCTGTGAGGTCACGCTTCGATACTCGGCCAGGTTATGCGTGGTTATGGTACATCATGTTCATGTTCACTTGCCGCTGGAAATTATCGAGGACTCTCAGGCCTGGATCGTTTGGGCGACGCTTCTGGTAGCCCAAACGGGTTTTCTCCCTATAGCGGGCTTGAAACTCAATGTTCTGTCATTCGCTGTCGTTGAATCGCTGCTTCGGCGGCGCGATACTCTGGATCGGCCCGAAGTCGTCGCGTCGTCTTTCGCGCCACGCTTCCTCTTCCCCTGGAGTGACGATCTTCTTCGGTCGCTCCATTCTCTCCACAGCAATGCTCACGCGGCGCCGAGGCGGGAGCCATGTATGTATACCCCGCGGCATGGAGGAAGGAAAGAAAACAGGAGAGGCCCTGACGTCATTTTTTTGAAGCCAGAAGTGCAGCCATGTTGGTGTGCCACTTCTCTTTGCGCCTCCAATCAGGGGTTCTGCAGCTCGTCGGAGCAGATGGGCGCGAACTTTGAACTTACATTGTTACGAGCCGCCGGAAGTGTGTGCTCCTGACGCGCGTCAAAACAAAGCCTACAAAACTTCTGTAGCAGTTTTAGTGAAGCAGACGCGCTCCTGTGTTTTTCCGTGGCACGTTGAAGAAGACAACGAAGACCCGCGCCGTGATTGCTTGAGTGTATCTGTTGCTGGACGACACTCACAGACCCAAAACACAACTTTCAAGCTTACACACCACACTCCAAAGTCAGCTTTTCTCGCGAACAAAAGGTGCTGCGGGAAAGACAACGGCGGAAAAATCTTATCTCACTTTTCAGAGACCGAGAGCAGCAGCGAAAGCTTCAGGAGCGCGGTTGTCACGGCAACGTTGACACTTGGGGTACACATCCCAGTGCTCCTTTGCGAAAAACATCACGTGACTTCCGCCACACCTTCTCCAATACGTTCGTGCTGGCCAGGGCCTCTCCTGGGGTTTCCTTCCTCCATGCCCCGCAGTCACTGACGTCACGGCTTAGCTCTGCCTCTGCACAACTATGGCGACCAATCCGCACAGCGTGATGACGTCATGGCTATGCAGGTGAATCGATGCGGCTCGCGCGATGATGTCATGGCTCGGCTCCGCAGTTGTCGTGAGGCTCGGCGCAGCTGGTGCGAGGTGTTGCTAGGCGACGCATGTGACGCAATCGCTCGGAGATGTTTTTCGGCGTACGATCTGCGGACTAACCTCCGGCATAAACAGCTACGCTGCTAAAAATTTGTCGACCCTTCCCCTACCGGGAACAGAGGGGCACGCAAAGCTTGTCGTACCCTCAAAATTGGCTGTCGCGTTCCCTGACCTCGGATTTTGCTGCCCTTCGTTGACGCTGGGATTCAGTAAGACGGGCTTTAACGTGGGATCAGCTGCCAGCCGCTGTAACCGAGCATGGGCTTGGGCTGCCTTGAACGCAGGATCCGCACGGCGAGCACGAGCGCGCTGCCGGCGACGTTGACGGCGTTTCTCGTCGAAAGCGGCCTGTTCCGCCGCCGACCGAACAATGCGGCGCCTACCCATCCGTTTGCCGAGAATGCACTGAAAAGAGGACCCGACGCAACGCGCGAGAGGCCGTTCCCTTCCCTTGCCCTTCCCTAAGCGCACGCCCGCTCCTGATTGGGTGCTCCCGTCACGTCTTACGGGCGCGCGCCGCACGTGTTTTACTAGCGTTATTTCTTAACCTTTTCCGCCGTTTTCCTTCGCCTGCGGGAGACTTGCGCGAGGCGGGTTTTGTGAGGTCACACCTTCAACGGCACCGACACTTGTGAGGCAATACAAGCTTCGCTTGAGAAACACAGAATAAATTCGAAAGGAAAAACGTTGGCAGTAGGGAGTTTCGAAACTGCGACCGCACGCTCAAAAGCCGAGTGCCTTACCCACTGGGTTAAACCAGCACCTTCTAGGTAACTGGTATGTGCACTGTTCTTTATGATATCATGCTACTTGAACCGAAATTTCCATTGCCAAGCTCGGATGTGACAAAAGCGGGGACGTCAAAACCAGCGCGGATTACTCAGCAGCGTCCCCATCAGAATCTATGTCAGTCGAGCAAGGTAGCATGACATCACAGATCGAAGTGCACCGGCCTAGTGCTATCTACTGCGTCTGAACTCGCTCGCTTGCCGGCGAGGAGTTCATAACTCGAAGGACCGCTCAGCAGCGTTCAATTGGACATTAAGGCTTTCGCATTCACAACTCACAAGAAGCACTTAGATGTCATCGGATTCTTTTTTTTTTTTTCAAAATGTTGAATCACCAACTAGGCCAGTTGATGAGCTTGTTGGACTTCAGATGATTCGGCTCATTTATGCAATCTTTGCATTTTCCTATTTGTTTTTAAAGCGAAGCTTTATATGTCTAGGTGAAACCGTATATGGCTAGGCGAAACTGCCTGTGTACAGAAAACGATCAGCATCAGCATTGGCTCGAGCATCGTCGTCTTCCTCCGCAGCTGGCTCGTTGGCGCCCCTGGGTTTGCGCTCGTGCTCGTGCTCGGCACGCGCTCGTGCCACTGCTCCCGCGTTCGTCGTCGTCGTCTGCTTACACAGCTGACTGCGTTGCCGCTAATCATTCCTGCGTAGAATTTCACTTCTCTTCTGTCGTCGTAATGGGGAGGCCGCATTTACGGAGGTATGAGCAATTGCTTACGGGGGTATGAGCCATTCATTGTCTTAAGTAATGGACAAATTTAATTTAGAAGCAATTTAATTTCGAAGAATCGCAAGCGGCAATGGCGGGCGAATGCTGCTAACCACGCCGCCGAGCAAATTCGAGACATCCAACGCAAGCAGCGGACTGCGGGCATACCGTCAGTGACGTCGTTCTCTGCGCCGCAGCCGAACGTGTTTGCAACCTCATAATTGAGAAATACTTTGATGAACCCTCGGGATTAACCCAGTGATAAACACCGGGGCCGCACGTTTGAACTTCGCTGTTCCAACTGTGCTAAAATATGGCAGGAACACCCATACAGACAGCGTTGCTGTTTCCCAATTTGTTTTCTGTACTTGCATTTATATATAAAATAACTTGCTCCCATAGTTCCTTCTATCAACTAAAATAAATTTCTGCACTGTGCACGTGAAATTGGCTACGAAAGTTCGTTTCTTTTCCGTATATGCCGCCGCAGTGTGCAGAAATGCTACTTTACTAAGTCTGCTCGATATATTGCCAATAATAAGGAGACGAAGGCACGGCACCGAATACAGCAACATATTGGGCACTTAAGAGCGGCCTCTTGTTCATTGCAAGCACCAATGGCCTAATTCATGAAGAGCAAAGCAATACCATCACATGAGTAACGCACCCTGTACGTGTTACAGATAATTTATTACGCACTTGTACAAAACGAAACGAAATGAAAGTAAAATACAGATGTCAGAAATGTGTGTACATACATGGTGGAAAGAACTTCCTCATATTTTAAAAGGAAGCTTTCCTGTTGATAAATATGCCCAGCATGTATACTCCCCTACAACCACTGCTACAAATAAATGTAGTTGTGTCTGGTGTGCTATCCACATTGTAACACTGCCTCATAGTTTAAATGTTGTGGCGTGATAGCGGAAATTCTCAGAACCGGTGAATGTAAATGCAGTTACACAACCTTGGGTACTACTATAGCAGTTTCTTGCTGAACTGTAAGATCTTAAAGATTTGTTGATTATCTCGATATTAACTTACATCGGCAGTTGTGTAGCGTCAGAGGGGTTTTTTCGCTTTGGCTAATGACATCACTTGTTATGCTCTCGTCTACCATTTTCGGTATACATGAACGCGCTGAAAGCTTCAGAACACGAATGAGTAGCGTATATTGAGCATGTCATGGTGACAAAAGATTGATGTACATCTGAGCTCGGCTCTAAATTATTTTACTGCTATGTTGTGGCTTCAGATAGAATGGTTGTACAAGCAACTGCCACAGTAGGATCTAGCTGTCCTACACGACTGCGCGATTTGTCTGCACGATTCCATACACACCTAAGCAGCACCAAATTTGATTCCGTTCAACATAATTAAACAACATTTAGTGAGTCCGGTCGGCCAACAGTGCTAACACTTCTGTTTAGTCCCTTGAGGCTAAATAGAAGCATTGTACACGATAAAAAAATTATACAACATTCGAGACTATAAAAGTCCTTGACAAATAGTCAGTAGTTGTTGACCTTAATTGCAGCCTCAAAACGCGAAAATGGCCTGCATTATCCACATTAACGCACAGCTTTCGATTGGACCCATCAATACATTCATAACTAGCGGTTGCACAAAAGTTTCATGGTGCACAACATCGCCACAAGAAGCAGTCGTTATGTACAGTTAGCACGTAATGGAGGAACGACACAACAGCACATCCATTGAACACGTGGTGCCAACGCGATTATTTTCAAGCTATATGGGATGCGAACACCGCAATGTCATTCCTCTAAATGTACAGCGCTACAGTATGCCCTGCCTCCTGCTTATATCTCACAATTCACGCCATTGGGCAATTTCAACAAGTACCACATGTTCGACCTTAAATAGCGAGTCGCTACCGGCATCGCATCGAACGATGACGTCCCTGTTTTGGCAGGTTGGGTTAACTTTGGGCAAATGTTGCATAATCATCGAGAATATCTTCAAAAATGTTTCGTTTCAACGCCGACATACCTGGCCTTTCGGCATTGCACAAAGACTCGATTTTTCAAGCACGAAGTTTCATATTTTTCATTCATCTATTGTTTATTTATGAATATAGGTCGCACTAAGAATGTTGCCCAACGCCACCACGGCAAACGCACGTGATGTCGTGAACTGCACTGATCCGCAGCACAACGGGTATGGTCTTAGACAAACTGGACAGGATAAATGCTTGAAAGTTTGAGCTTTAAGCTACTTCTGCAGATCTTCATGATTTCACACCAATTACGTAAGGGTGCCGCATGGGGGAGTGCTGAATCAGGTTGTGTACAATGGGTCCCCTTCGTTTGCTTACAATCTTTGATGTGAATTCCTTGGCAACGTCTTGCATTCGCTGTAGATCGTTCAATGTGTTTTTAGCTTCTTAGGGCTTAGTACATTGAAAAAAGGATGCATCTCGCAATGGGCTTTGTGGTTTCTGTTTTAATATGCTTATTACCGCAGCACAGGTGAGTCTACGCGAAGCGTTGTCTTTTTCAAGAAATGGTTGTGATTTCTTGACTACAAAGGTAGCAACCGTATGAACTAAAAAGTGGACATTACTAGCCCGGCGTTATTTGGTAAATTAGATCTAAGTGTATTGTTCCACGCAAAGACAATTAAGCATGGTAAGCACAGTCAAGAATACAGATATGTATTCTTGACTGTGCCTACCAGTGAGGAAACAATGCGGCTACGATCCCCAAATGGCCATTTCATTTCACGCCAAAATTTCGCTCTAAATATACATAGACCAATTAGGTATAAGTACGCGACCACATTTGTGGTATAGTTAATCCCCTCGGTATGAATACCTGCTGGTATCTAGGTGTTTACGGGCTGAAGTGGGTCATCTAGGCGGTGGCACCAGCTTGGATGGCTGAAAATATGTACAGAGAATCCAATGATGGACATAGATAATGCATAAATTACCGATGACAGTCAAGTTAGTTCATTTCACACGTAAAACGTGGGGCAATAATGGCTAGCTATGAAAGAGACCGACGAAGGAGGGAACGGTCTATACCACACAGCGTGGCTGTTTAACGATATAGCACTGACGAACATTAAGACGTGTTTACAGTACAGGTCATATATGCACTTGTAAAACCCGTGGGGTGGACGTGTGGAGTCAATACCCTGTCAAGAATAGTGAATATGGCTGTATAAAGTTATGCACAATTGTGATCGTGGATGGTAACGTCATTGATGCCATAGGAGCCAGGCATACTTCTACAACGCTGGAAAATGATGGCAGGCCTTCAATGTTCGAGCCAGGGGAATGTCGCCTTACGGCTCAACTAATTTGAAACCATTCGCCTGAAAGAATTAGTTGCAACTTAGTCAACGCACATGATATTTAGGCAACCAAGGCCATTAATTCTCAAAATTAAGCAATGTGGCCGGATACATTTCATGTATGTAACTAGCACATGTTGAATAACAACTTGTTGGCTATTCAACCACAGCCGTCGTTATCAACATGAAAGCATCTTATTTCAGGGTTAGTCAAGTTGGCTTAAACAATTTTTGTACTGAAACCATTTACAGCGCGAAACGACAAGAACACACGATACACGGACAAGCGCTGTCCGTGCATCTTTTCTATGAGTTCTTGTCGTTTCGCGCTGTGAATAGGTTTCAGTATGAAATATCAACATGCCCAGCGTACCGTCCTTTTAAAGAAGTTTGCTGTAAATTCTGCTTACCATAAAACAGAACACACTAAAGCTTGCTTACCTTCTACATACAATAGCGTTAAAAGATTGCAAGCTGTTCATTAGTACATTGAGAACTAATACCCAAGCTATTAAATTCTGAGAACGATTTACGAGCGCAACATTCCATAGACAAGCGCAGCACTAAAATGTATGCAAATTTCTGATTTCTTCTTTGTAACACATTTCACACTTCTGCGCAATGTTAAGCCGAGAGTCCCGGTGATCTTGCTGTGCACAACGTTATTTTCGAGGCTATGCTATTTTACTCTAAGGTCACCCAAATGGTCTACTCTGAGATCAGCTTCGTCTTATAATAATGAATGAAAAAGGCAGTATGGGAAAACGTGAGATCGCATAACGCTTCCGTGAATTAGACTGATGTGCATGATGTATAACCCCTACATACCTGTAGGCTATCTATTGCAGCTTTCTTCCCCCCATCTCTGTGAGCATCATCAAATTAGATCTGACAGAGCTGCCTGTTGGTTTGCAAGAGGCATTTTCTAGCATTCTCTTCGCTTGGTGCGAGAAACATATGAAAAGATTTCGACTACATCTCCTTTCAGTGACATCAGGCAAGCGTGGTTCAAACAATTCGGCTACATATCAGCGGCCCACAGAGCATACTGTATACACATATTCACGACATGCTCCCCTTGCTGACATACACAGTGAACAATCGAAGGAGATCCAGAACAAGAACTTAATGGTTCTGTAGTGCTGCTGCAGATCCCATGTTTACAACCTATAGTCACGCGCTGCATACTACGCGTTGTGATGGCAAGCGACGCTTGGCAATAATGTTCGCTTGGCCCACCTTCACGAAACCAGCAAGCACGCCAAATTCCGTAATTGCTGAGTAGCGTGAGCATAGAGAAAGCAAAACACCATGCGTGTTTTGCCACATTGAAAAGAAAAACAAAAACATGGTCTTTGTCATCGACGTGGTAAGTAGCAGCAAATTCTGAGAGCGCTTTCGTCTTAAGACACCTTGAACGAAGCGAAATATACACTACAATATAAGGAACACATATGAAAGCACCAGCGGTAGTTAATTATATTACAGTTCACTTTCACTTCAATGGAAAAGTTTTGTTCACGTGCACTTTACGAACTAGACAAACTCCTGGAGACATTTGTTTTACGAATGGTGATCCTCGAACAGACATGCCTCTGTGGTGTACAAAGTTACGGAAGCTTAGATAATGCAACCTCATCCTTTCTATGTACAGGGTGTCCCAGCTAACTTTAGCCAAGCTCTTAAAAATAAAACATAGTCCTATACGAGGACACAGCCAATGGTATTCTGTCAGCAGTGACGGTACCGCACCAGGAGGATTTTTAAAAATAATCGACCTATAAATAATTACATGAGAGTAATTAACAAACACTTTATTACTTAATTTTGGGTGAGAATCTGACAGAAAATTATTAATTATGTATTAGAACACCCGATTCAGTTGTTTTCAGTGTGCTATGTCGCATAATAATTTTTGCGCGTTATAAAGAAAACGCGCGAAATATCAAAATAGCCGCATGATTACGCGTCCGCTCGCCGCGACACCCGCGGTCCCAGGCGTTACTCGGAAGAATTCATTCTGATCAATGCCTCGCTCGGCGGCCACGTGCAAGGTGCGAGGCATCGGTAATGGCCGTGGTCACCGCGAAGTGCCAGCTGCCTTTTCCGCGAGTAGCGCGAAGCCAATGCAGTGCGCAACGGCATTGAGGAGGAGGACAAAGGCATTGAGCGGAGTTAATTCTTCAGAGTAACGCCTGGGGACTGCTGGTGTCACTGCGCGCGGACGCGTAATCATGCGGCTATTTTCATATTTTGAGCGTTTTCTTTATAACGCGGAAAAGATAATTACGCGATACAGCACCCTGAAAAAACGGAATAAGCTTTTTTAAAACACAATTATCACTTTCATATCAAACTTGGCGCCCCCAATTCAGTAAATAAGTTCATTATTAGGCTCGTCTAAATTATGATAGTTCAATTATGAAAAAACAATCCTCCTAGTGAGGTACGTCACTGCTGACAGAATACCATTGGTCGCGTCCTCGTATATTCTACGTTTTATTTTTAAGAGCTTGGCTAACGTTAGCTGGGATACCCTGTACAAGTATTCCATAAGCTCGACCACTCGGCGGTTCACGTGTTTCTCAATAATTTTGATAGCAAAATGAACATAGTCATTGCTCTTGCTCGCTAAATGAGCATCAATATATCAATTTAAGCCGTGTGTAGCATCTAGCATACATTTGGCGCCATTAAAGATGTTCATTAAATAGTGCCGCCTCGTCAGCGACATGTTCTCATCTTGCAAAGTGCTCAGACGACCACGCGAAACATAGAAGACAAGCAACAATGATGCAACGGCGTACTCTTGTGACTAAGAAGCAGCGCGCACCCAGCCTGGTACAGATCATTCTTGTCTTCGCAGAGCCCGTCTTGAGGGCATGAACAGTGCATTGCTTTGTCAATGCATTTGTCACTCCCGGAGTCTTCGTAAAACTTGCATTCTTTTACAACCACTTGTGCCGTGAGGCCCACATTTTTCTAACGAATAGTTTTCCCGAAAATTCGAACTCACGGACGCTCGCTGTGACTTGATAGCTTGAGCGCCTAATAAGGCCCATCCAAAGCCAGCGACACATCGTCTCGAGTTAAGCGTTGAACGACCTCTTCGGTCTTTGCTAATACACTTCTTAGCGACTATGCAAATGAACACAACATCCTCTGTCTTCTCAGCTAAGCTGCACCACCCTGGACGTGAAAGAGTCCCGAGCTTGTGTGCGCACGTAGCTGTCCGCCGCTGGCACAGTCTAGACCCTTTACCGTCGTCTCACGTATTGTGTAGACGCGGGAGGAGGGAGGACAACGTATGTGTCATGACATCAGTTGACAACCGCGCTGTTTCACAGGCGCAGTTCAGCCCTTCACAGAACTGTGTCGTCGGCCTCGGAAGACTCGGAAAGCTCGTGTATGGCGGCGATTGACTGGCGAGCCATGGGATGGTACGAGCCACCAGCCGAAGTGCAGTCCGTTGATGCGGAGGCTATGTCGGTGCCGGTCAAGCTCTGAGTGGCTACTGACGACCGGGGAGTCCTATTACCTGCGAGGGAAAAAACGAGTACTCATCATCACCACACCCAGTTAGCCGTAACTGTAAGAGAAAACAGTGCTAACAGAAAGCTGCGCCGATGTGCGACCTTCTCCTAATTGATAAACAGTGGGCGGACAAGGGAAAGCTGAGCCCAGAGCAAGAACGTCAAGAAAACTTGTCTTCGTCAGGGCGACAGGCGCAGGTCGTTGTCATGAGTCATGACAAGTCTCCTTGTCAAAACATTGCCGGCAGGTTGAGCATTCCCTTTCGACAATTGTTGATCAATTCAATTTTCCATCGTCCTGGGAATCTTTTGTCTTCTTTAGGCTTCTCGTCATTAGGACATGGGCCTAATTCACAGAGGTTTCCTATTGTCGGCCTTCCTTCGCTAATAGTAGGTCATAATGATTGATTGACTGGTATTTGCTCTTATAGAACATTCTAAAGCAAATAAAAAGCATTTTTTTCTGAATACGTGCTTTGGTGTCCTCGCTCGGAACACTATAGAAATGACTTTACTCTATGGAAGTGCCTACATACGAAAAGGTGTGAAGTGGCTAATAAATCTGGGCACGAGCGTATTCCCAAAAATTTCATCGCTACAACTGTTCGTAAGAGGAAATTTCAGCCAACCCTGATGCTGTACATATAATTATCGAAGGCGGTCGGCCAATGGCAAATAACACTTACGAACGGAGAGCTTTATGAGTTCGACTCTGAATCCTACGTTTGATAATATGATAAACACTCAGTTTTAGTGACTTGTTACCTCTTCTTCCTCCTTAAAAAAAAAAGTGGATATCTCAATCCCCCCCCCCCCCTCCCATCCCCCCGGTACAGGATTTAAACGCTGTAGCGCACAAGGCATATCCACGGTGTAGGTGTTCCGAGATGAGTACCAGCTCTGAAATACCACTCCACAAACTTCAGGCGAAATGTGTTGCTGTTCCACCTATGATGTCCCAGATAGACATTCTCAGGCGCTATCGGCATAACAATGTTGAAAACAAATAGATAACATGGCAGACTTCACAGATTAATATCGCAAAAGTAGTGATAGTCTCAGTATTTATACTAACTAGACATGCCTGAATTAAGCACTTGCCGGCTTTACTTCCACTACTTCCGCAAGTGCACCACGTTGCATAAAGTGACCATTTAATAGCCTCATTAGAAAATTTTAAGAGTTAATAGTTAATCAGCGATATAGCATCATAGTATATGTACGCTGGCACAAAAAGTTTACCGTCTAAAAAATATTTACCTGTACTTTGCTATTACAGCGCATTACCTAAATTTTTCGGTAAATCTCAAGTTCTCGTATTGGTAATCTTGGTGCAATTATTAAACCTATAATAATGCGAACGCATTATATGCCCCATTTCGCAAAAATCCGACGGCGCCGTGCCCAAAACAGGGCACCAAAAATGGCCGATATCGCAAAACCACGTCAAGAAATGCTCGGATTGACGTCAAATTTCTCAGTGTCTAACACAACCCGGCATCGTGTCTTCCTTATATGCAAAAGCTCACGCAACACTTTTGATGGTGTGCAGGCCATCATCGTCATTGTCTTCTATCACGTGCTAACGATCCTTCAATACAAAATAGCACCGCTGCGCTCCGCGTATTCATTTCTTGGCCAATCCCCCATAGTGGGTAGGAGCCACATGCATGACAGGAAACAACCAGAACACTCTCGACGCCAAATCATGATTGTATAAAATGTGGTGTACCACCATCATCACGTCTCAAAAGGAACGCCGCGCAAGTTTACAACGTGCCCGACGACATGCGGATGAATAACTAAGCGATAACATTTCACCAAAGCGACTACAACGCTTTCGCAGCACGCCATGATATCTTAGTGGCTATGGTGTTGGGCTGCTAAGCACGAGGTCGTGGGGTCCAATTCCAGCCACGGCGGCCGCATTTCGATGGGGGCGAAATGCGAAAACGCCCGTGTGCTTAGATTTAGGTACACGTTAAAGAACCTCAGGTGGTCCAAATTATTTCGGAGTCCCACACTACGGCGTGCCTCATAATCAGATCGTAGTTTTGGCATGTAAAACTACATAATTTAATCAATGCTTTCGCATTCCCACATGTAAGCAGTAATAAATGTCTGTCATTTGTTTTTGTATTTCGCTGTAGGTTGAACGTTATTAAGATAATACAACAAGTGTTTTTTTTTTGCATATTTTATTCAGACCTAATATGAAACCTTAATTTGGTTCTAAAATATCAACGTTGCTGAGCACGAGGTCGCGGGATCAAACCCGGCTTCGGCGGCCTCATTTCGATGGGGGCGAAATGCGAAAACACCCTTGTACTTAGATTTAGGTGCACGTTAAAGAACCCCAGGTTGTCCAAATTTCCGGAGTCCCACAATACGACGTGTCTCATAATCAGATCGTGGTTTTGGCACGTAAAACCCCATAATGTTTTTAAATATCAACGTATAATTTTCACTAGTTCATGCAAAGTGCAGCCATTAAATGCGGCACGGAATAAATAGCGAGAAAATGCGGCAAGGAACAGATTTCTACCTACTGGTCAACATGCACTCGATTTGCTTGTGGCATTTGAGGATACGCTGGGAGAACTTCTCGATGCGGCGTCTCAGCTCCGTCGGCGCGGCAAGCGTGTAGATGACCGGGTTCAGAGCGCTGTTGATTGGCAGGATGAACACGACAACCCATGCGTAGACGTTCTCTGCAATGAACACGACAACTTTCCCTCAGTGATACAGCTATGCGACGGTGTTGAATTAGATATGTGCACTACTGCATTATAATTAACATCACCTGCTTGTATGCGAAGAAAGGAAGTTATTAGTTTTTAGACATATGGTGTTAAGAAAATTGTCTTTTCGTATCAACAATGGTTTTGACTTAGCTAGTTGGTTCATGATTACGGCAGCGTATAGACTAAATTTACGGACAGGATAAAAGAAGAGGCAACACCATACATGGCTGATCCGCGTGTCGTACTGCCTCTTTTTGGCTTGTAAGTTTAGGGTGTATGCTACAGTATTTCTTTCAATTCCCAAGTAACAGATGAAACAGTTCCGAACAGCTTATTAATATACGTTAAGAAATTGGCAGAGTTTATCAATCCGGATAGTGTGAACGTTGGTGTTTAGTATACGCAGGACTAGCAAGTGTTTTACGTATCCCAACGCCGGAAAGCAGAACAAATTTACCTTTAGGTTTTTAGCTACAAATTAACTAGCAGCCCTCTGATGCAGGCTGTAAACGCGAGCACCAACAATATGCGCATGCCAGCCCATTCCTCTATGCTAGCTCCGTTAGACCTTGACGTCACAAATATTCTGTACGTGTTTGACTTCTGGGCCTTTGTGCTTCAATACCAAAGGGAACGCTTACGACTCCTTTTGCTGAATTAACTGATCTTCCGACGTTCAACTGTACCTTCGAGAGTTTTCTAACTTTTCAATGAAATACGTTCGCTCTAACCGGGCACAGGCAGAGTGAACGTACTCAACGGAAAATTTGGTGAAGCTTGAAAATGTAGCTAAATATGCAGGAAAGCGGTTACACCTCGATAAATTAGTTGCTAGCACTAAATTTTCTTTAAGATCGTAGAAGATACAAGAGCAACGCCAGGAGACAGCGCGGCGGCCTGAGAACTCTGCGCTTCGACTTCAACTTCTTCTCTTCGTGCTGTTCATGTTTAAGAATCTCCACAGGCTGAAACACCTGCGCATATCACAACTCAAACCCTGCCGATGCCCGATGCATGTCTGAAATTTCTTAGAAAGTCCCTATGGGTCATTCTCTGCGTGTAAAATTGGACACTACGCCTTGCCCTTTGAACAGTCGTGGGGAAATGGCTGCTGATTTATTGTAAACTCGGTCGAGCGCACATTTCCTACGTGTTCATGCAGATTGAAGCTGTAGTGATTGGGAGCCATGTAGTTCGGTGTTACCGTTTAAAGTGGATATTGCGTGCTATCCAATGTATATGGGCGCAGAGACAATACCGGCTTCATGCACCATTCATTCATTCATTCATTCATTCATTTTATTTCGGCATTATGGTGCATGTACAAAATGCTGGGGGTACAGACTAAAGGCCAAAAAGGACTTGACGGGGTCTGTACCCAATAATTGTACTTTGACAGGCGCAACAGGAAATGTTCGTAAGCGACAAGCACACAATGAAAAAAAAAACTATACTTGTGAAATATAAAACTTAAAGTCTTGAAATTAACACTAAAAGGAAATACTTTACTTTTCTGCATGACATCAAAATTTATCAAAACTTGGAGCAACTTTCCAGTACAATATCAAAACTTAGTAGCAGCACTACAGAAAACAATGCTGGTTGTTTAAAACAGTAGCCAATGTATATGCGATCATTTGTCGGCCATAGTTAGTACGGGTCCGTGGGGAAGACCAAAAAGTGATTTCGCACGTGTCATAAACATGCACTCTTTCAGTCAAATTAACAAGTTTTGTCAAGTACAGGTTATTTGTTTTAATGCCTTGTTTGTAGCGTATCATTAGTGAAGAATCGTACAAGTCGACAACAGGTATTACGTTTAGATTTTTACAGATGTGTGTACAGATCAAACGGACAGCCGTTTTCTGTAATCTAGAAAGCCTCAGAATGTTGGAAGTTGTTGTGGTTCCCCAGACAAGGTAGCAATTATCACAGTTTTGAAAGGAAGAGTGAATTATGCAACAACAGTTTAACTTTCTCAGGCAAAAGAAAACTTGTGCGCGATAATATACGAACAGTGCGAGAAAGGCTGGAACAAACAGAATCAGACTGCAAATTCCAGTACATGTTTTCATTAAAAAGTATACCAAGGCATTTCACAGCCGGAACCACCTCAATTTTTTGTGTACCAAGAAAAAGCGCTAAATCAAAGTTGACTGTTTTTAGTTCTAAATAAAACCGCTTTTGTTTTAGATGTACTTATAGTTAGCGAGTTGCTCAAACTCCAGGTATGCAATGTCGCGAGTACGTTATTTGCTGTGGTTTGAATTTCCAATAAATCTGATCCTAAAAAAACTAGTATCGTCAGCATAAGCTATAAATTGGGTATTTTCGTCTATTCTTACTACGTCATTAATATATACCTTAAAAAGTAGAGGCCCTAGGATGCTTCCCTGTCGTACTCCGCTGTTTAAGAATCGAAAGCTTGATTTGTAGTCATTCAGTTGAACCTGCTACTGGCGATGGCTCAAGTAGCTTTGGTTGAGTGTGAAAAATGCTCCACGGAATCCGTAATGCTCTAGCTTTTTTAGAAGTGTGCTATGATTAATCCGATCAAAGGCGTTCGAATAGTCGATAAATATTACAACTATGTAAAGTTGACGCTCGAAACCGTCTAATATGATTTCTTTTTGAAGAAGTAACACGGATTCCGTAGATAGTTTAGTACTAACACCAAATTGAAACGACGCTATGACTTTATGGTGACTCAAGACTATTCATCCCCCCCACCTTATGTGTATCAACTTTTCAATAACTTTGGAAAAAAAGAGGCAGTGTGGAAATAGGTCTGTAGTTTGATACATTATTTTTGTCACCGCCTTTGAAAATAACGGTAACTTTAGCAACTTGTAGCTGTATGGGAAACCGCCAGAAGAAAAAAATAGATTGATCACATGTGTTAGGGCTGGGGCAATAATGTCAAGCACGTACTTGAGGGGTCGAACTTGGAGATCATCAGGGTCGGCGCAGTAGCTATTTTTGAGGGATAAGAACACTGCTACAACTTCTGGCTTGAAAACGGGAAACAAATACGCAGATTCACGTGTTCTCGAAGGCATAAATTCCATGCAGTAAATATGCGCACTGCTTGCTACAGAGACAAATTTTTTTTAATGTCTGCTATCTTACGACCAGTGAAAGTATCATTATCTAATTTGATCCAGTGGGACCAGTGTTATCTTTAGAATAACCTTTTAGGAAAGAATTCAGCCTTTTCCAGACATGTTCCGGTTTTCCAGATACTTCGCGATTAAATAAGTTGTAAAAGTATCGTTCTTTTTGTCTGCGCAAAAGGCTATTTGTTTGATTCCGATGTTTCTTAAACGCTTCGAAATCGGAGGCGATTTTTGTCCTAAGGAACATTTGAAACAGTGCATTTTATGTCTGATAGCTTTCAAGCATTCCATTTCAAGCATTCGTCGCCGAGGAACGTAGTGCAGGCACTGCTGTGCTGCTTGGGATGCAGTGGCCACGTGCTTGTATCTTTTAATGTCAATTATGTTTTTTTCCCCTTCAGAATATGTTCCAATGGTGTTTTTGTATCCATTCCTATTTGTCCATACATTTTCACGACCCCGCACTGTCGAAACACAAGCGGCATAGATCCTTCTTTTGTAATGTCACTGCCTGATTTATTATCTCTGTTTGTCTCTGATTTGATTTCTCTGTGTTACTTAAACGAGGGCTGAAAAATATAGTTTCAGCTATTGCTGCCATACATCGTTCGTGTGTTTTTTATATCGCCAATACAGAGCGGAAATCAGGTCCTCGACTTTCCTGCAGACATGTTCGCTAGGACCAAGAGAGTGTCACGTGAATCATCCAGCTCACCTGAGATACGCACTTCGCAGAGGGCCAGTATCTTTATGATCACGATGGGTATCCAGCAGAGGCAGTCTGTGAGCACAATGAAGAAAAACCGCAGCGCGAGCACGACGTCCTCTTGTTTTTTCATGGTGACAGGACGCGCGCGCTGCCTGTCTTCTCTGATGATCGAGAACATTGACAGGTATAGGCCCATGATAAGCACCATCTGCGCACGATGAGGTAAAAAAAAAAAGCCGCGAAACGGGTTAGATGGGACAAACAGCATACGCGCACGCGCGGCTTTGTAACTTGTTGCAAAATGGAACAATAGTAGCTACAATAAAGAAAAAAAAAACGATGTATAAACGTAAGCGGGTAGGTTAGCTCACATAAAACATGGAATGCAGACAGCACGTTAGAAGTCATAACACGTATAACTCTCCGTAACAGTATGCAACAAGTCGTAGATGCAGTTAACCTCCCATACATAAAACAAGTCGTAGACTTTTGTGACCTACTTATTCTTTTATCACACGCCGCAATCTTATAGGCGCGCTTCCTACACTTGTAGGTGGCACGTACCATCAGCACCAGTGCCACATAAACTTCTTTTCACGCCTCGTGTTAATAAATTGGCACCCTTATACAGAAGACTTTCTTCTCACCAGATCGAGGACGTTCCACTACGTCTGTAACGTTTTAGCCAAATATGCAGCCGAGCTGCGAACTTAGTGGCAGACGCAGTTAAGCCACGCTATCCATCTTATTGAATGCGTGGAAGCAAACAGTGAATATATGAAAATCAAAAGCCAGCTTGCTTCATTTGTTGTAAGAAATATCATGGAGAACGTCAAGAAAACAAGCTGTATAAACACGCTGCAGCTACTCTTTTTGCACACAGCGAAGCGGGCCAGGCACTCATCAGCATTACAAAGGAATCTTTTTAACTTTATAAGAAACTTCCGTTTTCGGAGTCACCCCCTTGGAATGCGCTCAGTGTAATTTGTTGGGAGCTTGGAAAAGTAGGTTTGGAACGATACTACTTTATCAAAACTACCAGACCGGAATATTTAAATGGGAGCAGAACGCACCAGTGACGTCGCAGATGACCCGGAATGCCTAAACTCACCAAGCCGCTCGCCATAGCGTTGGCAATGCTTTCGGCCAACTTCTGGTCGTTTAACGTTGTGGATGCAGCCATCGGAATAACAGCTCACTGCTAACACTTCCTGCTTGCTTATTTTAGCAGCGCGATTCGTTGTATATATATTAGCATGTATGTTTACTTACGGCACTATGCTGTTGCAAGTCTACTGCCGCATTCATTTTTTCACTTATGATCCCAAGTGTTACGAACTGCAGTGTCCTTTTCTTGCTTTATGCTCACCTCGTCACATTCTGTTACTGCACCTTTATACTCACTTCCCCATGAAAAAAGTGATGAGGTCGTTTGAGTTTCTGGCACTATTTTTACATGTCAGCCATAAATTATAAGTCAGTCATTCAAAATTTCTCACATTGAATTTTTTTGTTTCCCGAATAATCCTCTGCGTTTCATATATAACTAAAGCCACACGCTAACTTGGTTACATAACATGGTCGGGAGTTAAAATCGATGGTGGATTTCTTTATGCTTCCATTCAAGTCGTTTTCATTCGACTGTTGCAATGCACAAATACTTTATTAATCGCTCAATTTGACAAATCCTCCATCATGCGTTCGCAAAATTGCACAATTGACAATGTGCACCTGTAGTACTGGGCCGTCGAGTTGTTCGATGATTCAGACCAGCTGACACCAGCTGTTTTCAGTCTTGTATACTCGCTCCCGCTGCGAAGCAAATATTTCTGTACCGCTTATGGTTGGGAGTGGCGTGCGACTCTTGGCGATGGGAGAAAATCATTCTCTGTAGTGTACCTTTCCTCGACGGGACTACCAAAATCTGTCTGCAAACCGCGTTAAACCTGCTCGATTACAGAATCTTTTCTGAGTCTGCAAGATTTGGACTGCGGCCACGTTAGTCGCTGGCCCAAAAGCTATTTGGGCAGTAGTGCACCTTATGAAATAAAATCACCGACCTCAGCGGCCATTTGTAGTCCTGGTGTGTCCTCTTTTGTGCGTACAGTGTTCATTCTCTCTCTCTTTATTTTGGGCCCTTTTTTCATGCAGCCGGTATATAAGAGCAAACCTGACGCTCCAATGGTTGGCATTACTGCCTTTCCTCTCCTTGCTTTCTGTATTTCTCTCTCTCTCTCTCTCTCTCTCTCTCTCCATAATTTTCTCTCTCTTTTCTTTTGCTAGTCTTTTTTTTTACCATGTCATAGAGATGTCAAAGAACAAGGGATAACTACGATTTTGCAAACGGTGACTGTATGTTCCTTAAGAGATATTTCCTTCCAAGTCCGCGGATTAAGAGTTAAGCTGAAAGAAAATAGATGTAAGTTAGAAGCAGATCGGGTTTCATTTCAGACACGATGTTGCTTTTCACTTCTGTGCTATTATGAAAAAACAGGACAGGAAAACAAACTTGCAGGACGACTTTTCCAAATCCAACCGTCCATGGTAAAAGCATCATCATGTCCTCCCACTTTACACCGCTAGAGCTGAACCGAAGCTAACGTAATCTGAAGGCGTACGACCTCACCAAATACTTTCCTACTGCAAGGAAATGAGAGTCAACATTGGAGACGAGCACGTATTCTGCTTTTAGCATAAAGTTAGCTTTCGATCTCTGTGATTGCCGGCGAGTTTCTAAGAGGAAACTTGAGATTGATATTTGCGCCTCCACAACATCGCGCCAGTCCAAGTCCGAGTTTCTGTGCCATTGGGTACCGTGGCCTCGCATATTCTGTCGCGTCTATGGAAAGTTTCGACGCACGCCGCCTTTTGATTAAAATTCATTCTTAAGTACAGCTAACAGCGGTAACAAGGGATGCAGAAAAAAGACACATATAACAATTCACACACACACACACACACACACACACACACACACACACACACACACACACACACACACACACACACACACACACACACACACACACACACACACACACACACACACACACACACACACACACACACACACACACACACACACACACACACACACATATATATATATATATATATATATATATATATATATATATATAACATCTAACTGAAGCAATCTTAACCAGTAAGATTAGTACTCACCACAAAATCGCCTTCATTTGTGGCGCAGAGCAATGCTTTATGTTCACTTTTTGTTAGACATGTTGTCTGTCCTTAGCAATGAATACCAACCAACCGGTGTTTTTGCTACTTCCTTATTAAATAGCTTTAGCGTAGCGAGAACATTGCTAGTGTTGACAAGG
The DNA here is from genome assembly GCF_013339745.2 of Dermacentor silvarum. NCBI lineage: Eukaryota > Metazoa > Arthropoda > Arachnida > Ixodida > Ixodidae > Dermacentor > Dermacentor silvarum. Next base: position 30,223,881 of record NC_051157.2, read on the forward strand.
GAGGGAGCACGCGATGACGTGCCAGAAAGCAGATGCGATGGTCGCGACGTCTAGTGGCATTGTGATCGACACAGCGCGCATTGTGCCCTCTTTTGGTCTGCAACTCTTCTGTTCTATAGGTATGATTCTACTGCTTGCGTCGTGTGTCGCTGCCTGTAAAATTTCTATGCGTTTTTGTGAAATAACTTTCAGTGCGTGTAAGCATGCAGCATAACTGCCCGCGTCTATGCCTTCTAATATTACGTTATATGCATATTACACTATACGCCTCTAGTATGACAAAACACTCTATTCTCTAAGATGCCCGACTCATCATTGTGAACATCCGGCTGCAGTACTGACGGTGCTATTCAAATTTGAGTACCAATGTGGTACTGAAGAGTTGTGAAGCAGCCCTTTTCAACGGAACTGGCTTACCACCGGGCGTTGGTGGAAGTCCATGACGCATGTATTCATTACGAGAATTCTGCGCTAGGGACAGTCGTCTTTGGCGCTCAGGGCATCCAGGAAAGTGCGAAAATATCGAACATAGCCGTGCAATGTGACACCGCTCTTAGACCAAGCGCATTTGCTGTCCACCAGTTCAAGCGCGAACATTTTTTCATGACGGGTTGGTTCTTCCATGTGTGGCTAGTTCAGAGTTTCGCTCAAGTACTCCTTGTACGTCCTCCTCCCCCTCACGCCCATCCCCCTCCCTAAAGAAAAAGTTCAAATTGATCGGCAGCGAAGAGGAAAACCTGCTGATAACACCGCGACTCCCTAGCGCGTTGCTGACACCTGAACATCGGTCAACAATGAGGGAAGGAGGAGAAAGGACGGAAAGATTTGCACCCAAGAAGTACAAAGCATCGCTTAAAAACAGCGCGAAAGAAAGTCTTGCCTACCTAAAAAGAAGGTTGATTTTTATGCCCGGCGAAAGAATACACAGGCAACCGCCTGTATATTCCATGTATGACGATGATGACTATGTATGACGATGATGACGATGATGATCTTAACGACAGTGGCACCTACCCACTCAGGGGGATTGGCCAAGGGTTTTCGTAAGTTATACACTCACGGCGAAAAAGTTGACGCCGAGGAAGACGAAGGCCGAGTACTCCCATCCGAGCATGAAGGGGTCGTCGATGTGGAGGGGGAAGCAGAGTCCGTTGCTGGAGTAGAAGGCGCGCTGCTGCGGCCACTTGACTACGGGGAACACGGCCAGCCCCAGGCCCAGCAGCCAGACGATCGCCAAGCAGTAGCGCGCCGCCGTCACCGTCACGGCGCGCACGTTCGTCTGTAACGGGGCGCACGGCGTCAATCCGTTAATGCAAAAACCAATGAATAATATTTTGTGCGAAGGGAATCGCTAAAGCGGTATGTAAAGGCAGTAGAAAACTTGTCAGGAAAGATTCTCAGTCAAGTTATCTGCTGTCTTTCCATTTCACTTTAGCGCTTCCCTTCGCACAAAATATTCCAGCAACTCACCGACCAATTTACAATCCTGACGTTTAATATATGAATCATGAATCCTTGTGACCCTGCTCTATAATAAACACAGTGGAAGTGAAACGGCTTGCGCAATCAAGAGGACAGACAAGGTCACGGGACGAAAAGCACGGAAAAATTCAACAAGTGGGAGAAAGCGTGGTAAGCACAGGCAGCGCTATTGTATTTATCTAATATGGCGAGACGTTTGCAGTACTGCAGTGGCGGGTGACAGCAATATCCATGGACGTGCGCTTTCATAAGCGGAATTTTTGGCTTCTTTATATTTTGACTCATCTTTCATTTCCTCAGTTTTTTTCCTTCAATATCTTCCTTCTGTACCACATACCACGTCATTTCGAGACATTGAAAGTGACTTGGGTCTTTACTTTTACCCATTATGGAAGAAAGACAGCTCAGATGTCATCACAAATTATTAACTACTGGCAAACCCTGCAGGCAGTGCCCGTAATGCATTTGCAGTGTGAGGCCTTGGACGGAGCGCAGCGCATATTTATTCTGGCTACGTCAACAGGTACCACGAGCGCCGGCGGACACCTGCGCGAGCACATGCAGCTCGAGTCCGCGCATCTCTGCCGCTACGACAGTGACGATGCCTTTACCATGGTGCAGCCGCTACAAAAGGCATCCCACCCACAAAAGGCATCCCACCCCTTTGCCATTTTATTCATATGGCCACTACCAAAGTCTCATCCTATACAAAGTGAAAATGAACATGTTAGGCAAGCAAACAAGCAGGCATGCGTTTGGCCCTTCGCGGGCCAAACCCTTGGTTGTTCCTCGGTCTATATATGGGCTGGTCACCTTGATGCAGCGGTAGCGCTCGACCGTGATGAGGGATAGGATGAGGACGGACACCTCACAGGAGACCATGGCGAGCAGGCCGCACAGCGTGCAGTGCCAGGAGGACATCCACTGGTGGGCGTGCTTGTTGTACTCGTCGCGGAACGCTACGTCGAGGGAGCCCACGGTGACGAGGTAGACGCCCATGAGGAAGTCCGCCACGGACAGGTTCCGGATGAAAAGCGAGAGTACGCGGTCCTCCTTCTTGGAGAGCAGGCGCCAGGCGAGCACGACGCTGTTGCCGGCGCACGTGGTCAGGGCGACCACCCAGACGGACAGCCGCAGCACGGGCCACACCAGCAGGTGCTCCGTGGACGAGAGACCGTCCGTCTTGGGCGCGCAGATGCGCACGTACGGCGCGTAGCTGCAGTACTGGAACTTCTTGAAGTAGCTGCACCGATATAGACGAGGCGCGCAAGTTTTCCAGGCGAGTGGGTCCTCGTTACGACTTCAAGTATACTTTTATTTATGCGTGGAAGGGTTGATATTTGTTTGAACATGTTTGTGCGTATTCTGCTATTTTCTATGGCTCTCCTGGACACGCATGCAAAACATTTATGTTTTCGTGCTCTGTGACTGGGTTCAGTGTTTTTATATGCTTTTCCTTATTTCATTTCCATACCGCTGCAGTGGATTCGGGTTTGCCACAAATTAGTGACTTGTGTAGAAGTACGTTTAGCGAGACGATAGTGGAATAAAAGTTACAATGGAAGTATGTAAGGTTCATTATTCGCTGGCAGCAATGTTTTCATAGCGCCAGCGATAGCGTACTCAACAAAAAGGCATTTTGCAATATTTTATTAAACTGCCTATATGACAGAATAATCATTGGCGATGTTTTGGCTGAACAAAGAACTAGCAAGCTCATGGACCATGCATTGTTAAACATTTCCTGAAGGCTTATACCTTCCTCACACGTTGAAGAGGCCTAACTTATGTCTGGATATTGCCGAATCTGCTGTGGTTCAATACAGTCCTTTGAATACCAATTATTAAGGAAATGCTGTTCGTTCGATCTCGCTTCTTGTTTCAATTACAGCTAAAAAAGAAAGTAGGAAGAGTATAGAAATGATCTGTGAGTTTGTCTGCCCTGTCCCACTAGGAACTTGATGGTAGCTCAGGGGAAAATGTCCGGGACACGTAGATTATGTGTGAATAGCAAGAGAGTTTGTACATATATGCTGGTTTTCACAGCTTAAACATGAAATTACAAATCTTGATTCAATTGTTTACACGGAGCTACATCTAAATTTATTGTACAGCAGACGAGATTCAAGTACTTCTGTTAAGCACTAGATACATTGCTGTAAACATGGGCCTGTTTTGTTCTAGAGGAATAGCGCATGCAGCATCATGGACAAACAAAGAAATGAAAAAAACACACACAGCACGTCAATTCTCTAAACACCCATGAACCCCAATATCCATCTTGGCACACTGGCTGTCTTGTTTAATGAAACTTCCGGATAATGCTTTCGAGCACTTCGCGTTGTTTCTTCTCGGTAAACAAAAACAATTTCTTTTCTTTCGGTGCTCCGCGAACGTAGATTTTGACACTGACGGCTAGGCGCCATATTTTTTGGCTCGAAACAAAAGGTGTAGGCTGTGCCACTGTATTAGCTGTCAGGTATCCACGACATGTATTGGGTGATCACTGCCTTGAAAAAAGAAGCGATGGCACCCGACCAAGGTGAAGAAACAATCAAAAGCTTGACGTCTCGCTCCCCACTTGGAAGCCTTGTTCACAATATAGGGTAAACATGGTGGGTGCGAGGTAATATGTGGTTCAGCACATGTCTTAGGGTGTGAGCATAGAACGGCTTAAGGTTTTTGGCTTTCGTATTGTTAGGTTGCCGGGATATGCACTTAATCAAAATAAAGGCGCCAATTCCATTTTATTTTTATTTTGTAAGAACATGTGCGCTATACTATAGCCTGTCTCGTTACCCGCGGTCTCACCATGTGTACGTAGCACCATTGTCTTGCGTACACAGCACTGTACGTCTTGTGCTGTTGCGCTTGATTACGTCAAATTATTATTTTTTTCTCCTTGAATATAATGAAAGAAATTCCACTTACATGAACTCCAGCTTCGGCAAGTGCCGGAAATGTCGGATCTCAATGTTGTTAATTTCTATGCCGGATAGATTCCTGAGAATAGAAAACAGTAGGCGTAACTTGCACATGCAATATGACCACAGCAAAGCTATAGCTACTTACAGTGAGTTGAGGCTTCGAAGGTTGTGAAACAGTGTGACAGGCAGAGTCTTGATTGCGTTCGCCGACAGGTCACTGTAAGCATTTTTTTCTTATCAAATAAAACAGAGGAAAAGTAATACGCACGGAACTAATCTATTGTAGTATCGGGAATGCGCCAACTCACATCTTCTTAAGGTCTCGAAGGCCGTGGAACAAGCCAGGACGGACGAACGTTAAAAAATTGACAGCCAGGTCTCTGTAATGTCATACAAGAAAATAAACTAATTAGTATTTTAGCCTTCTTTACAGTTACTATTTTTGAACACACATTATTGAGCTCTTCATTAGTTAATGAGGATGACGAACGGAAGTGCACGCTACCATATGCCTTTGCTTATAAGTTATTCTTGTCTCTGGTTTAATGACGTTTAATGCGCGTAAATTCACTCAGTGAGTACAGTTCTATTATAATCTTTCGTGACTTTAAGAAGATTAGGATGAAATATTTTATGTCCTTTCAAAAAACGCTGTGCAATGTCGCACATTACATCACTTTACCAACTGATTTATTACATTAGTTTACTGACTATTAGGATCTTTACTAATTGATTTAATACTGTGTCATCTTGTTTTACCTATTAGCTCAACTGTGTAAAAATACATCTCAATTAAGTTTTCGTGGCACAGTCCTCACACGAATAGGTTCATCTTTACAAGGCCTGACGCCGCTAACACAGTGATGTAATATGCATAACAAATCCTACGTTGCTATCTATCCGGGTTAGTTGGAATAATGCACCTGGCATCCTTAGTTTGATTCATTTGATGATTTCACTACCACTTGAATATGGTGAGCTAAGTATATTTTGCAACAGAAGCCTAGCAAACAGCTTCTAACAAAATTACACAGACTTACATTTCCAGCATCTTCGTGTTATACCTGAACGCTTCTTCATGAACATCCATCAAATGGTTCTCTCGCAAAATTCTGCAATTTCCAGAGAAAAAATACTTGGTCAGAACGGTGATTGCAATAGGAATGAAGGTAACTTTATGACATCACGCAACCCAAAAAATAGCAGGTCAAAAACACAGCTGTATAAATTAAGAGACATGACTTCCGTGACAATGTAAAAACGTCTCCTACAATATTCCACCGCGATGCATCGCAAAAGAAGGCAGATTCTAAATTGTTATAGGTACCTGGTCATAAGGCTAGGCTGATCCGATTTTTCAACAAGTCTACACACATCTGCCACCTCTATCCCGTGTAACCATGAACAAGCACAGGGCCATCTATTTGGTTGGTTCAATATATGCCCATATGAAAGAATAGCCTTGTTTTATTAGTTTCCTCTGAATGGAAAGATCACTTTAAAAACCAGGAACTCATTTCCTTTCTGCACGAAGCAACATTACTGAGGTGTGAGCTAACGCAAATTGAAAGAGGACATTTCTCTTGACAACAGAAAAAAAACCTATACTACACTCGGTCTATCTTCGTACTTAGCACATTCCACAAAACGCGGAAACTAGAGTGAAGCAGCACCGAAGCTTTAAAGAAATAATAACAGTAACAAAACACGGCAAGAAAAGTCTATAATCTAAGAAAGTTCTTTATTCTCGAGCGTATTGACAGTCACCTGCTGAGAAGACAGGCGCTGAGGAAAAAAAAAGGAAAACAGGCGTAAGTGAAAAGATTATTCTTCTGCATTCACCTTTCTTTTTGCTAACTTGAAAACCACGTGTCGTCCTTTTTGAGAGGACATCGACCCCGCAGGTCGCGTATAAAGCCTTTCCCTGAACTCCACAAGAGGTTTAACACTTTTGCCTCTTCGGAAAGCGACCGCGCCACAAAAATAGGATGTTGGATACGATCTGGGAAACAGAATATTTTCCCTTCGGCAAGGAACCGGCTTCCTTGTTTCTTCTACATAATGTAAGCATTTTGACATTCTACTGCATTCGTAATAGAAATGTGGATTATCGGTAATTTCAATGAAGTTTATGACAAATCATAAAGTTTTCAAGGAAACAAGTGCTAACTTGCGTGAGGTCACTAACGAAAGTAATATTTTTGGTCCTTTATGCTCCCTACTTTACCGTCCATTTCAGTTATGGTCAGGCGTTGAATAAGCACTCGCATGTCTGACTAAAAGCTGTTAATCCTACGCCATAATCCGGCTTTTCACAAAGTTTCTGTTTGTGAGAGCATGTACATCCGGCGCACTTTGAACGGAAATGAAGCGACGCTCTTTAGCCATATGTCACCTTTTTATCACTTCATGCGCTTACCTGTCTTAAAACGCTGCAAGAAATTGTGGAACATTGACGTTATTATTCACAACAAACAGAAAGCCTTTTGTAGGCTTTTTAACTGTCGCTCCTAGCCCAGCAGATACTTACAGAGCTTCCAGGTTGAGAAGATTCTCAAATGTATCGGCGTGTATTACTTCAATCTCGTTCCTCTTGAGATCCCTGGTATAAAATATCGAGCATAAAGCGTTTGGTAAAGCTCAGTATTTCAGGATTAATAGTGGAGTTGCGGACAGCTACACATGCTCACAGATCAAATTACTATAGTTACGTACAGCCACGTGAGATATGCCAGCTCCGGAAAGGGCTTCGCTATCCTCTTCAGCCCATTTCCTTCCATGTTCCTAAGTGTAGAGGAAAGAATGACAGTGTAATACAAAAATGAGGACTTTACAAACATTGCGGAAGACACCTGGAAGACCACGACTTAAGTACAAGCAGTGAAACTTACAGAATCTCGAGTAGACGTAGGTCTTCAAGCACGTCAAAGTCGAACACGTCTAAACGGTTGTACTTCAGTGTCCTGAGAGATGAACACTGAACAATATATTGGCACCTGTCAACACATCTGCGTACAACGGCTTCGTTTTCGAACTTACAGCCAGACTAAGTTGAAGAGGCCGCTAAACGAATTTGCTTCTATATGAGAAATGTTGTTGTTTTCAATCGTCCTGCAAAAAAATGAAAATAAAACACTATATGCTTCACACATCTTCAAACACTCTATAGGCACCAGCTTAGAAAGCTCAAGATTTCTGCATTTTTTTAGGGTAGGTCTTTGCAATGGTATCAAATAAATGAAAACTGTTTACCCGAATGTGAAGACCGATAATTTATTTAATAAAATGAGAAAAACATTTATGAAGGCAAATATTTGCACGGTAAAGCCGTGCCGGCCCATACTGTCATGCTAATCTCTCCTGCCTGATGGACGCCATCACCACCAGTAAAATTGAAACAAGTCGCACTAATGACTGGTGTCTTACTCAAAGTGATTCTAATGGCAAGAGAAGCTTCGAGACATGCCTTTCTCGTGCGAGTCTCAGCTTATATAAGTTACAAAGACAAATATACTATACAGCTATCGTAACATCGGCACACTTCTGTAGTAATTTGGCTCGATTGAGCTTTTATCGCTACTGTGACTTCAGTCCTCGAATGACTGCTGCTGTTTTACCAAAATGAGCGAATAATGCGCCGAAAATAAAAAAAGAAAGGATGTGTAAAATGAGAGATTAATGCATCGAGCTTCCCCAGCCAAAGCATTGGGTTTCCTCGCTGTATACGTAAAACTAAATGATAACTATTGTTCCTGTTGCACGAAAGCTCCGAGACTAGTGATAACTTGAGAACCAAATTTGGTGGGAACCACTTTTAATGGTTGTAAGCCTTGATCTAATTTTTTACGAGATTTTTGACGTTCGTTTGACGAAAACTTCTTTGACGAGTGGGAAGAAGGAGCAGTGACGAACGCTTGTGTCATCATTGAAAAAAAATGAAATAGCGATCGAAAAATAATCAGGAACCATTCTAATGCACTATTAAGCATCACACCATTGAAAATAGATAACTTAAAAGCACATTACATGATTCGTAGCATATCCAGCCCACGAAACGCCCCAGGTCGTATACCGGTAATAGAGTTTACAATCATCCTGAAATAAAATGCACATGTTAGTACTATTTGCACAATAGCGCTTCCATGGGGAAATGTTATGGTCCTTCTGCTAAGCATAGTCGCACTCACAGGCTTGTTAAATTCGTGTAGCCGTAGAATGCGCCCGAAGGCAGAATTCCCATGCTGTTGTTTGTAAACGTACTGGAAACAAGAAAAGAAAATAGAATGTTCAGTTGTTGCTGCCGCTAATGCTGCTGCATCTGCTGTCGACGTTGAAGGTAATGATAACAATAAATTATTTGCATCAGAGTACACAATGAAGATCAGTTGCAGAAGCTGTCCGCAACGACAGCTTGACTATGCCGAACGCCCGAACTACATTAACGGCTTGATATACATGGTGTCCCAACTATCATGCAGCAAAATATAAAATTATGCAAATATCACGTAGCTGGACAGAACCAAGGTAATGTTGTTTGCCGTCGCTTGGAGATATCGAATAATTTTTTTGCATTCCGCCTAATTACTTAATTAGTCTTTACTATTAAATAACTTCCCAAATATTATAATTAGGTAAAAAGTGTCAATGAGAGCAGCACGAAAAACTCCCGATATAGCTTTCTGTTGCTCAATACGTGCTACATAACAGTTTTTCCGAGCGTAAAAGAAGCCCATGAATACACGTAAAATTGCCGCGAGACTGGCCGCTCGAGGCACTTTGCGTGCATTCGTGGGCTTTCACACACACACAAAAAAAAATAATACACTTTTACAAGATTACAAGAAAACTCTTGCAAGTTCTGTATTTTAGAACAAAATAGACGAAAATGTTTGTAATTTGTGATGTTTCACAAAAATGAAAAAAAAAAAACTGACACAACCTAATCACATAGATCTCTGAATATTATGCGCCTAAGGTCGGACCCGCCTTATTTTGGCCAATAATACGTTTAGTTTGCCCTTTTAGTGTGTGTAGGTCATATGTAGTACTGTATGCATGCAGCGTTAGCAAACTGTCGACTATTCATCGTCTCTTAAAATGAAGAACGCCGACGCATTAGTTTAAGTAGGATCCTAGATGTTGTGAGACGTTGCGGAAGCAGACTTAGTGGTTATTTAAAGTACATCATTGGAGAAGTAATATGTTGTAACGGCATGGTGGCTTAGACGACCAGTCTTTCAGATAGTAACAGTTGCTGAAAAAGGCTGTGTGTGGTGGTAACATATGAAAACATTACTATTTGATTAGTGAGCAACTTTTTAACAGTTATTTATCATCATCGAGCGCTGCGTTTCTCAGATAATACAACTTCCCACACGCGATGCAAGTTTTTCCGGGGACAGTGGCCTCTTCGGCAGGCAGTAGGACAGCCTCGGCAATTTACCGAACATCGGAGCGCTCAAGTGGAACAAACGGCACAGATTCTTGCAAGGTCAGAAGAATCGCCACAACAAACCTCGGGCATGGTACATAACCCATCAAACGGGGTTTCGTGAAGTTGCGAAGCAATATCAATATACAGTTGAAACTGACGAATTCAAACACTCGAGACGTGAGTGATCTCGGGCAAACGCTGCTTTTGCTAAGCATCTTGCATGTACCATTTTCTCGCGCTTTTCACAACTGTACACGTAGGCTGCACACGCACTCGGCACTAAGGCTCAGAACAACTTCAAGAACGAGCTATACTAATTATTTCGGTAATGCGGAACGCCGCATGTCAAAAGACAAATGCGATTCTAGCACACATTTCGCTCATGCAGCCTACCTCCTCCTCTTGTGATTTTGTATATTTTTTGCCAAACTACGCTATATAACTCTTCAGAAAGTCCTCTTAAAACAACATATAAACTTGCTACCCATGTAGTACGGGATCACAGTAATAGAAAAGTAGCACTCGGCGTAAACATTTAGATAATCTATATATAAGAAATCATAATATAATAAATTAAGATATAATCTATTAGATGTATACTTATATTGGATAAAGATAAAAGGTAATACAGAAATCGGATTTGGGATTGACATTCAAGTACAGTGCGGGTAGCTACTCAGAAAGCTAGCGGATGTGTCATTCGGCATGCAACAATCAAACAAAGAAACATGCGGAAACTCTTACAGACGGGTGACATCGGGTATCGCCCTCGGGACCTGGGTAAGGTTCGAATTTTGGCAGAACACTCTGCTCTTTGAGTGAAGATCACAGTAACAAGCCTTTGGAACATCGGTGCGATCTGCAAGTCAGGGAATGAAAATGGTTACTCAGGTAATCACCCGTATATTATTACAATCAACAAGGCTTAGAATCATCTTAGTACAGACACGTTCTGAAAGATGCGCAGCTGGTATTTGGTCCGCTACCATGATACGTTACGTGGTGAAGCCCTGTAAAATATTCTGACGAGCGATGGTCATTGCGTCGCCATTGAAACGTGGTTATTGATGCGAAAGCATCAAGTAGCCCACTGAGCGAAAAAGCCGGCGGCGTCTGTAGCAGCGAAATGGCACCTAAATTCCCCTTGACTGCGACACCACATCACTAGCGCCACGTCACCAGCGACTGAGCCCAGCGGGCGAAACGGAACACCTGATTCAGCGACAGCGCGCCTGGTGTTCTGTGAAGGCAGAAAGCTCTCGGAAGCAGGGGCGAGGTCCGTATCTCTCTCTCTCTCTCTCTCACCCCTACTGGGCTTAGCTGCTACGCGCGCCTGCCGGCCTTGGTGGCCGCAGCTGCTTCCTCGGTCTCTCGTCGGGCAGGACGTCGGTTACATGCGGCATTGGCACCGCAGGCTGCTGCTTGCAGGCTCGGGCAACACGTACCGCTATGGAGTCCGAAGCATCTACATCGTCGGCGGCCGCGAACTCGGTAGTATACGAAACGTGGCCGTCCACGCCAGTACACTACAGACGAAGTAAGGGAGCGGAAGAACGTAGCTAAACGAGCGGAGGGGCAGGCAGCGAAATTCGCCATCGTCGTCGACTCTCCCTACACACGGCGGGCGAAACGAGCATCAACGCGTAAATTACTAGCAGCGCAAAACTCGAGGGATCGCTCAGCGGCGTTCAGTTGGACATTAATGCTTTCGCATGCACAACTCATATGAAGTGCTCAGGTCTCCTCGCATTTTTTTAACGTTTTCGACGTGGATACAATACAATGGTGCTTCTGTGAGCTTTTCGTTTCCTCTTTCTGTTGTAATAAGACCCAGACCAACCAGGGGCCCTATAACGTAAAATGAATCCAAACTGTTTTGATTCCAAGCTCCTGACGTCAAATTTGCGTAACCACCGACGCTAGCATCGGGCAGTGACCCGCAGCGTTGTCTGAACAACCCAGTCCAACACTCTCCTCGTTTATAGGAGGTCACCTTCGTTCGCTTTCAAAACCAGTAACATTGTCTACACTCAGCTGTTTTTCTTATCTAATTGGCTGACAAGAGGCGAGGAGCACGCTCTAGTGGAGAGGCTTTCGATGGGGCCGAGCCAGCACAGTGAAAATAGATAACCGCATGAAGAGGGTGGTGCCGGCTTCTCCGATTGGTCCGCTTCGCCTTACTTAGCTTGCGGTGGCTGGTCGAAAATCGCGGCGGCGTGCAACGGAAGGATTAGAATGCCGCTAAAATGGATCCCCAGCAAGGAAGAGTTGGCAGAGCGAGGTCGTATGCATGCCGAAACGGCTCGACAACGTTTTACTGCCACGCAAGAAGGTTTATCATGCGCAAATAAATACATGCTCACCGGCAGGTGTGAGTAGCGAGGGCCTGAGCGATCGGCGGGCAGCCATCTTCTATTCCTTTCGGAACGGGGCAGACTGTTGCTATTTAGAAAATTTTTCAGTTTTGTTCACCATATTAATGCATTTTTTCGCGTACACGTCACTTTGTCGCGTGAGTTCACGCGTTTTTGTGAGGTCGCGCGACAGACAGGCGAAGTGGGCGTAGCCAGAAAACATTGGACCAATAGTAGATGGCTAATGGTGAAAAGGCGTCGAATCAGGAATGGTTATTTTTCCTTTGTGCGGTTTAATCATGCAGAATAAGTGTGTACACGTATTTTCATATGGAGAACTATTGTGGTTTTCGTTACGTCGCGTGAAAGACAGGCAAAGTTGGGAGTGGCCCGAAAATGTTTTGACCAATTGTGTAAGCTGATTGCAGAAATTAGAATCAAAACAGTTTGGAATCATTTTACGTTAGAGCGCCCCAGCAGTGCTTCGTCACAAAAGAAGTAGTAAGATTCAACGCAAGGTGATGCATTCCAGCGATTATGAAGATAAAAGCATGTGCTTACTGCAGGAGAACCGAGGGGACGAATCTTGTGTCCTGCTGATATTGTGCGCACTCCAGTTGAACAACACGCCTAGTACCGCTGAGAGACCTCCGTGCAGGTCAGCTGAAATCAAGCAGGCAATAAAAGCGCGGTTACAGTCGCTGCATTCGGTAAAAAACGCAGTTTCTGATCAGTAAATTTTCAAGCGAAGCTTGTATTGCCTCACAAGTTTCGGTGGTGGGGGTGTCACGCTAAAACCCTTCCGAAAACTTATCGAAAACTTGCGTCTCGTTCATTTGGTATATACCAAAATTGGCATGGAAGGGTACGAATGTATGACTAACATGACTGATAGGTTATGACATCAATAACATCACATGCTCGTCAGTTACGTCACGATTAACGATAATAAAATCACGTGTGGCGCATATTCAGTGCGCGTATGAGCCAGGGACAAGAAAGAAAGAAAGAGAGAAGGAAAGAAAGAAATCACGTGTGGTATAAGCCAGGGATATTTATTTAGAGAAAGGAAAAGAAGAAATCCACGTGTGGTGCATACCAGCAGGTATGAACCAGGGATATGCGGGTATGCGTCAGGGACAAGAAAGAAAGAAAGAAAAAAGAAAGAAGACCCGACTGCTCCTAGAGTAGAGCAGGTACGGGGAACGCTGCGCCGGCGCCGGATCACGTCACGCGCGCGGCCATTCAAGGTCGGTTGGTGTGTCGTGGGGACGAAAAGGGAAGAAAAGGGGGTTGGAGTGCGCGCTCCGCCGGGCTTCCCTCGCCTCCGATGAGTTTCGGCGCCCGGATGGGAAGTCCCCGCGTGGTGAGTTCTGCCGAGGAGCAGGCTGCGTTTGAGCAACGGTGCCGCGAACTCGCGCAGGAAAGGGCTCGTCGTCGACGTGCCGATTCTAGCGTGAGGGCTCCCGAAGCCCAGGCGAAACGTCAGCGAAGAGCCGGGGACCCCGAGTTGAGGGAGGGCGATGTTGAGGCCAAACGTCAGCGAAGAGCCGCCGACCCTGAGTTTAAGGCAAACGAAGCGGAACGCCTGCGACAGCGTCGTCTTGCCACAAGCTTCGCTTACCCCCATTTTCTCGACAGGGGAAGGGCTCTGAATTTTGTTCAAGCGAAGCTTGTATTGCCTCACAAGTGTTGGCGGTGGCGGTGGTGGTGGTGCTCTCACTGTAAAAAGTGTGCTGCACGTGGTGATAGTGCAGAAATTGTCCAAGCCCAATGACACATACCCCTGCGGGCTCAGGGACCTGTAACGCGCCTTTGAACTACCCTTGTCACACGTGGGATCCAAAGATACAAAATCACCAACTCTTCCCCTGTCGAGAAAATGGGGGTAAGCGAGAAGCTTGTCGTCCGATTCTAGCGCGAGGGCTTCCGAAGCCCAGGCAAAACGTCAGCGAAGAGCTGCGGACCCCGAGTTGCGGGAGCGCGATGTTGAGGCCAAACGTCAGCGAAGAGCCACCGCCCCGGAGTTAAAGCCAAACGAAGCGGAACGCCTGCGACAGCGTTGTCTTGCCGCAAGCTTCGCTTATCTCCATTTTCTCGACAAGGGAAGAGCTCTGAATCACCACCACCGGTGACACTTGTGAGACAATACAAGCTTCGCTTGAAAAAGAAACAAATTGTAAGGTTTTGCAAACGCGAGCTGACGCTGGCCACATTGGTCTTCTGGCTTATTCGTAGCTCCTACTCACCAAATAGCTTAGGAATATCACGAAGTACAACGCTCGCACCCATGTCGAGGATAAACATCGGTGACAATCTCTACGTTATCTCTTAGCAAAGCGATTACATAAAGCTTCGCGAGTAGGAGGCAACTACGTGCTCTTCCAAATAAATATTGTGGCCGCTTTAATGAGAGAAGCCTTTTAGGCCCTTAAGTTAATTGTCAATCGCATTTGGCCGAAGCTACGAATTTTTCTATTAAGTGGACGCTAAATACAAACACATAATGAGTTTAGATTGATAAAGTACCTTCAGTACTCTATCTTTGTTAACTTAGCGGTAGGGGGTTGATTACATGAAGAGAACATTAAGGTTAAATTTTATCATTTTTTAAATGTCGCTTATTACACCAGGGCCGGTAAGTCACTGTGACGTCATGAATTTGATTTTTTTCTAGTTTTGCTCATTGTAGCGGAATATCTAGAAACTTGGCCTCCCTCTCCTTATTTTTTTTTTCTTTCCCTATTCGCCTGTACGATGAAGGCCGCCATGACGCAAGCAGAACTCAACGCAGAAGCGACACTTGTCATTTGAGCACAAACAGTGACTGAAATGTATGTCGGCGATTTTTATTGTGAGGTGCCCATGCATGGCAAATCACATAAATTAGAGGGGACATTGGGAGACCAAGGACGGTGGGCACAGCCATCGAATCGCAATCCTTAACAGAGGTTGAAAAAGCTGCTCGATGCTTCTTATGATGCTCCAGACACCGGAAGTAAACCTAAGTGATGTTCTCCCGGTAACAAGTCTACGACATCGAATACGTGTTCTATCGAAACAGGGCTGCCGCGACACGAACACTCGCATACGCCCACGTATGCCCATTAATAGCGGAGGCAGGGAAGTCCGCTGGAACTTGATCAAGACCCTCCTTCGTAGTGCCAACGATCGAAAGGTCTCCGGCGCGGTGGCCTTTCGGGTCGAAGCCTTTGTCGTCTCCGAGAAGCCGTCGTCTCGCGGAGGCGTAATTGTCTCTCGCGCGAAGCGCATCTTGGCAAGTTGGTCGCAACGGGCATTAAAAAAAAAGGCAGATGCACCGACCAGGGCGCATCGTGATATACGACGAAGGGACGCCCCCGACAGACCACAATGAGCCGCCGGCTGGCCTCATACCAGACGGCAGCTGGAAGCGAATGCATGGGCTATAGGGAGAACGAGCGAAGTAGCTCGCGCGATTCCGCGATGGACTGGCTCCGATCCATCTTTAGCCTCTGCCAGAGCCGCGCCGATCGCGGCACACCGAAATACGCGGCCAGCGGCGCGAAGCCATGATGAATCGCTCTGCGCCGATATGTCCACAGCGAATACCCCTCGGCGTTTCCTCTCCTAGTGCCTTGTGTGTGCTACACCGCAACTATAAGCTCGATCAGTTCTTTCGATGACTATACGGCGCCGAATGTGCGCGCGTCCGCGATCGAGTAGCTCGGCTCCGAACAGTCTCGGGCATGTGTTCGCTTGTGTGTGGGGCTCATCAATCTCTGCCTGAGATTTCTGCATCTGTTTTGCGGCACCACAGTGACCGGCGAGTGTACGCATATATAGCGTAGGCGCCGGTCATTACGTCGGCAACAGCGCTCACGTGGTCGGTCGGGTAATGGAAAGGAGGCCTCCCGGTTATGCAGGGTGCTGTGGCCCAGGTGAAGGACCGCCTATCTCGTGCTATATATGCTGGCTTTTGTCGCAAACTGGCGCAATTATACCCGAGGGCATATGTAGTGTATGAAATAAAACAAAATCTTGCCGGCATTTCTTTCGCCCTAAGGGCGAAGCAATGAATGCGATAGCAACACAGCAATGTCATACGATGTAAGGTGAGCGGCTTTGGTAGCAATATGAATTGTAGTAAACATGAGCTGATTAAGTAAGCAGGTGTGCTGCGGCGTAAGTAGACCGACATGAAGAGAGACTCGATGACCATGCACGAGAAGGCGCGTGTGAAACGGTGGTGTTGATGAGAAGCGCTTCCCGTGGGCAGCGCGCGTGCGAAGGGACACACCTGTAGCGCTGCACTGCCGATCCGGGCAGCATTACATGTGTAGCGTGCGTTGGAAAATGTGGCCCGACTATTACTAACTGAACGAACAAGCGTGGTGTGAGCGCGCACAAACAAACATGAATAGATCGCACTGAATGACTGCAGACAACGACTGTCAAAACGCTGGCAGCAAGCAGCGGGCGAAGGTACGTGCGGTCTATCGCTTCAACGGAAACTGAGCGGCCAGTGCATAAAGGTCACAGCCGTGTGGAGATAAGAGACGGTGCGGCGAGCGACGAGCGCGGTTGCTGGCAGAGGAAAAGAGCGCCCCCCTCCCCCCCCCCTCACCCCGCTCCCTCCGGCGCTGGCTTCCCGCTTCCTTGCTTGCGCGTGGGAGAGATAAGAGACCGTGCGGTCGAGCGACGAGCGCGGTTGTTGGCACAGTAGAAGTGCCCCCCCCCCCCCCCGCTCCCTCCGGCGCTCGCTTCCCGCTTCGTTGCTTGCGCGTGGCAGATTGAGTGCGTTCGCTCTCCGTGATAGCGCGCGTCCCCGCACGCTTCCGCTCGGGCATACGGCGCGCGGTGAAGATGTTATCTATACGGAACCTCACGGCGACGGCGACGGCGACGACGACGGCTACGGCGACGGCGACGGCTACGGCGACGGCGACGCCGACGGCAGAAATCCGGTTGAAGTGTCCATATAATTGCTATCGCAATAATAAAACAAAATCTTGCCGGCATTTCTTTTTTTCGTGCATGCAATGCGTAGAGATGACGCTTAGGTGCGGCTTTTCGTACGCGCCACGAGATACTGGAACCACCGACATGCACAACGGAAACACGTGATGCGCCTCTGTATGATTAGGCCTCCAGCAGTTCATCATTGCTTATGACACGACCTGTCCATGCTTTCTCAGTTAAGTTCATTTCTCGCTGTGCCTCGGAAGGTTATATAGCGGTCGAATACGTTTTTTGACCACGTGCGACCTGAGTTCAATGAGACGAAAGCCAAATATTTTTCGCAACTCTGCATTAAGTATAACGATCTGCTTATTTCGCAGACACATCGTTAGCGGCGGCGAACCTATGTAGTAAATGGGCGATAATCACTGATTAACTATTAATTATCTAATATTCCGCGTTTGCTCTATGAGGAAGTCCGTAGAGGAGGCGCCCGCACCTCTTTTCACCCTCCGAAATCGCCAAGCCTTAGCACACAGGTGTTTATGTGTATCGCCTCAACTTCAATACAGCAGCCTTGGTAAGAAGATGAACCGGTGGCCTCGTGCTCAGTCGCAGAACACCATAGCCATAGAGTCCCTCTGGTGGAGAGAGACCTCTCGAAATTAAAGCTATAGCTTCAAGATTTCTACTAAGCGGACATGTTATATGGACTGATCAGCTTCGATTGCGCAATTGTAACACATTAATGTTACGATCAAATTTGAAATCTCGTCGAGCGCGCTAAACTTTGCGCATTTCACTTCTTGTCAGCAACGACCACCTGAAGGAGGCGTCCTCTGTTATGAAAAGTTTGCAGGCTAGAACAAGAATGAATTTACCATTTTGTTATGTCGGAGCTTCCGGTAAGTCCTACTTCCGCGTGTGATACGAAAACTTCGCCGATTGCAACCTAAAGATCGATCTTGAATTGCAAGCGCTAAGCAACGAATGAAAATATTGATATAGGAATTTGCGGGGAGAAACAAAGTACGTCGTGATGATAGAATCCAGGAAATTCAATTTGAAGTTCAACGATTATACGAACTCGATTTTTGCCTGTACATTTTTTTTTTCGTGGCATGCCGCTCCCTTACCTAATGCCCTCAGATAAAAAAGAAAAGATAATAATAAATTTCCAGTGGAAGCGGGCCCTACCCTGTAAAGTCATAATGGAAGAAAGTCAATTGCGAAATCAATAAAAAAAAGTACAAAAGCACTTCACCACTTCCCGTACTTCCCGACATGGCTGATAGTTGGCAAGCCTATCTGTAGCTATTGTGACTGAAACATTTTATTTCTCCAGACTCATTTTGCAATTCCACACCAATGAATGGAATTGCACTTCCCAAAGAACTCCACTTTTGTGTGCCAGAAAAAGGGTCCCATTTCGTCTCACGTAGGCGAAAATGGAGGATATTTCGCAAAAGTTCGAGTCAATATCTACTGAGCAGATTGTTTTCCTCTCAAAGCTTATACCACACGCTCCTCTTTGTGACCATGTTTCTGCTTGAGGCTGACTTCATATCCGTCTGAATAGGGAGCTTATTATTAAGACATCTGAAGAAGCAGCTTGCCGTCCAAGCAGATGACCAGACCGCATGAAACCGAATCATCAAAGTTGAGTGGAATTGTAGAAGCCCTAGAAATGGTCTGGCCAGTGCAAGTGCTTTCGCCGGCCGTGTTTTCAGAACTGATGATGTCCTCTCTTTTATGGCTTCTGAATGTTATCGGCTCGTCGGTTTGCTTCCAGCTTGTAGGGGAGATCATATTTGGTGCTTCGTGTATGATAGCGTACTTTCTCTATCGTTAACCAGGTTAGCATTCGGGAGTGGCGGGTGCCTGTCTCAAGGATCAGAATTTGAGAAGTGCTGTGTGCGCGTGAGGTACGTGGTTGAAAAGGAGGGGAAGGGGGGAGGAGGGAGGGAGGTAGGGGAGGATGGGTAGGTGATAGGCATGTCCCAGAATTCTCAGGTTTTTCAAAGATAGTTCACTGCGCTCTCTGAAAGGGGGTAGCATGGCAGTAGTACAAATCCTAAGACAAATAGATTCATCTGACCAACGTAAGAATAGTGCATAGAGGAACCGCGCACCTAGCGAGTGCAGCCGAATGACATCGACGTTGAAGTTCAACGTCCCGGCAGATAACACATTTCTTCATCTCGCGAGCTTACACTTGAGTGTCAGATTAAAGCAGGAATAAACATGTCGTGCCGGAATGAATCATATGTCATGCTTCTTAAAAGCGATATCATGCTCTGCATTGAAACATTGGCAGTGTTAATTAGAATTTCGGGAGATGGGTAGCTCGTTAATAGTTGCTTGATCTGTAAGAAAGTAGCAAATTCTGGCGGCTTCTACACATGAATAGCGATAACGTGCACTTCTTGGCATCCACACAGAACGTCTCGCTGTATTTTTCATTCATAATTTTAATGAACACCATGAGTCTGTGCTGGTTGCTAACATCATAAATTTATGCTTTCTGTCATGGTGGCTCAGTGACTATGACGTCCCACTGCTTACAACAAGGTCGCGGGTGAGATTCCCAGAAGACGCGACCGCGTTGTGATGCGGGTAGAATGCAGAGATGCTCGTGTACTGAGCATTGGTCTTCTAATTAAAGAAGCCCAAGACCTTGATTAGGTGATATCTTGTTTGCACAAGCCAGTATAAGTGACAAAGATAGTGTCAGGGTACAAGCGGCACTTTTCTAGTCTATAAGTACAGTACGGCATACTACTTCGTCAACTTAGGACACCAGCTAGGCATACGCGCGCAAGGCACGTTTAAATTAACGCTCGTTTCACAACGCCCTTTTCAATTAGACGCTGAGGAGTGTGACACTCTTGGTCGTTACTCATAGACATGTGCAGCATACCCAGCGTTATGAGAAACTTCAGTCATCACTACTCTGTGAAAGAGCCAAGTCAGACGTCATATTTCGCCATATACGGGACCCCGCTTTCAACAAGACGCGTCAAGAAGCCGTATAGTAAAGCCCGCGCACGCTGAGCCAACCGTCTCGAGGAACACAGGAGAAATGTGATGCCATAAGGAGCAGAAATAAACGCGACCCTCGCAGCTTTATTGCCGAATGACCGGGCTGAAAAAGAAAAGAACATCCTCTCCGTTGTGTCCTGTCAGTATAAGCGAGCTTTTGCCGTCGAACTTGGTTTAATCAGACGACGCGCTACGAGCTGCAGCCTCGCGGGACAATGGTTCGGCGCAACGCGACATGAACAGGACAGGCCTGTTTACCTTTCCTCACGACCAAACTATAGTAGCAAAAGCGCCGGGTCGTTGAACGGCGCGGCCCGACGAACGCGGCAAGGGCAACGGACCGTGTTCGTCTGCAGGTCAGAAGACGACCCGACGTCGGGGCACGGTTAGGTGCCGTGTCGTGCGCCTCTTTTCCTTCCTTCCACTCCTTCGAATGGCGCACCAGTGGTCGAGCTAGGAATTTAAACCCAGACCCCTCGATCTTGAAACCAGCACTTTGAACGTAAGTAGACTCGAAGTCCGGAAATTCATACGAGTACAAAAGGAAGAAAGTTCGCAACCGCGCTGATTTGTGCGATCGGTGATGTAAGTTTAGTTGAGAAATTTGGGCGATGCAAAATACCAGGAATCAAGACGAGGAGAGTAATTGGCGAGTAAGTGTGACACGACGGAAAAAAAGCGACACATGATGACGTTGCGATGATTTTTTCCACCATGGCACAAACCCGCCCAGGGACTGCGGAACCGAGGAGGGGGGGGGGGGGGGGGGACATTTTTCCAGAGGGGGCAGGGCCCCCCACCCACTGTTTATGCTGAAATGAAATTTTTTACAGGAGCTACGGTTAAATTTTCAAACTGGTGGTTGTGTGGACCAATCCTTTCCAGAAGGCCGGTGATCAACAGGACGTACAACGGTGGACATGATGACCGGTTAAGAAGCCACATAATTAAGGCATGCCACTCAACGTACCAGTAACCAACCTCTTAATTAAATCACAACTACGCGAACAGACGCACAAAAAATTGGCGGAATATTGACTTACACATGGCGAGGGAACAACAACACATCAATGGATAAAAAACATTTCCCTCATGCCACCGCACTTCCCTACAAAATAATACACAAGCCAGGCAATCACCGGACACTGTATATTTCCAAACTACCTCTTAAGATCCAACAAAAATGACCATAACTCTTGCAATTGCGGCAAACCTGCACAAAAGATTTGTGACCAGCTCATAGACTGCCTCCTAACAAGACAGAAAAGACTTCTCCTGACACGCAAATATCCAAACACCACAGAATACAAACCTGAAATAAGCAAACACCAGGGTACCAGGTCGCAAGGAACTGCGACGTCGTCGGCGACGCCCAGAACATTGTAAAGGATGTTTCCAATGCAATCCTCGAATCGAAGAACAGGAAGACTGTTTATTCGAGCGTTGTACTTCCTCCGGGTAATGATGCCGGTGAGCAGGATTGTTCGAGGCCGAACGCTCTACTGCTACCACTGTGTCCAACGAGGTGGACAGTCCGAGCAAAATCAATGGAGAAGTCCGTTGAGAACTATGAAAGGGTGCAGGCGACTTTGCAGGAGCTGGTGCAAGTTCAAAGCTTTCTCAGTGGCACCAGAAAGCTAGACAGCCATAAAAGGATATGAGAAAGTATTAAAGAAGTTCGAAACTTTATTGAGTACCAACCTTTCTATAGCCCTGTTTGGCCCATGCGAGGAATTAGCGAGGATGCTTCAACGCCCAGTTTACCGCGCTGTAGGAGCATAAAAAAAAAAAAAAGCAGCAGAGGCTCTTTGTGACCGCTTGTCAAGGCTACGGTCTGACGCCTCATTTGAAGTCCTATGGCAGCGGACGAAGTCAAGAGCAATAGAGTTAGGTCTAAAGGAACCTCGTGTGCCCAGAGTTTCGCAGCCGCCCATAAGGCTTCAATTCACATACAAGCCTGAGGAGCCTGCAGCGCTTGACGGCAAGTCGTCCAGAGAAAAGAGTTTTTGCCGCTATGGATCGTATTACCACCGAGATCCGACAGCAACGAGTGTCGTGTATTCTTGTGTCTCTCCACTTTGTCCTGGTCAGTGCGCTGCTTCACTAATCCGACGGCGATTTGAACAGCCTGACATGGAGCAGCTGATTAGCCTCGAGCGCATTTTGACTGGCGCTGCTGAAGGTCGAAACTTCGCGGCAAACGACCTAAATGAGCATTTAGGAGCACACGCTGCAGATTTTGACATCAGCAGGCTTTCAGCGCCACTCGTGCTTCTTTCAACGCTCCTGCGTGACGAGGGTCCGGCCGAAAGTGTACGCACTTTACAAATTCTGCAGGGGAAAGTCTGCAGATAGGCGTAAGATGTATGAACCAGGTTGCCCGGTACCTGCAACTCGTGTTTTCTGTGCCTGCGTCAGCTGCTTCAGGAGAGCGATCTTTGAGTGCTCTGAGGCGAGTAAATACATTTTTGCGCAATCGAATGACGCAGAGGAGGCTGACACACCTTCTTCTCCTCCACGTGCACAAGAAGAGAGCTGCGGAACTGCATTTGGATGTCGTTATGAAAGAGTTCGGGCATATAACGGCAGAATGAACAGCTGCCTTCGGCCTCATTTGACAACCTCTCCTGCCCAACGCCCTCTTGTCATGCCAGCCATGCCAGTCATGCCAGTCATGCCAGCCAACTCGTCAGTCTGCGATAATAGCTTTGTACCTAGTGCCTACTGTCTTGTCTACTTGTATCACGCTTGTGTACTTCTGTCAGTTCACATTTGCTTCACTGCGGGAGCGAATGCATAAATATTAAAAATTATTTTTCAAAGCTTTCGAACCCGTTTTGTCATTTGCGCGGTCTGCGCGTGTTTACAGTACTTCTGAAGTTTCCAACCATTTTTAAAGTGTATACCAATGCAGAATAAGCAAGCATGCAAATATGTAAAATTTAATACGGCTAAAGTGAAATAAAACTGTCATAATTGATGTCATTAAAGTTATACGCATTATTAAAATAATAAAATGTATTGTAAATAAATCATAATGACAAATATTGAGAAAAAATAATAAGCACAATGTAGTACATACAAAGACAATACTTGCCCCCCCCCCCCCCCCCCCCCTACTCCCGAAAACGTTCCGGAGTCCCTGAACCCGTCACTGTATAGGGACCGTTGTAAGGTGTATTATTTTTTGAAGCGTTCACTCGGCAATGACTGCAGTTTCTAGTTACGGCGACCTGAGCTCGTCCGAGGAGTAAGTGCGTTTCGAGATTTATGGGACCTTTCGGGGACAGTAAAGGTCACTTAAGATGTATCCTGTTACCTCCACCTTTTTCTACGTCAGCCTTCATTGTACGGCATCAATAAAAACCCTTCTGTGTGGGTGTATGTTTGCGTGTTTGTGTGCGCGTGGATCCGTGACTGTAGGCACGGCGCTGGTGAAAAACATTACCGAAAAAAAAAACTGGGGAGATCGAATACCTAAGATCGTGTAATAGCCGTGCCCGTTGATAGATGGCCAGGCCATTTCTCTCACACGCTGTAAATCGATGTAGAGTATATATATATATATATATATATATATATATATATATATATAGTTCTTTCTTTCATAGCTTTCTCCGTTTAAGCCTGCAATTCTTACAGGCGTGGAGTAAAGGTTTTACTTTAATGGACGCAGTCTGTAGCTGATCTTGAATAGTCTCGCCGATTTTGTTGAGTCCTTGAGGCTTCAATAACCCATTCAGTCACGGTGCGCACATTTGTGTACGCGACTTATTTTTGACATTTCTGTGCAGTTGTGGCAAGGAATATACCACAAAAATTAATCTTAGGGTAAATTAAACGTTCTGCTTACCTCAAGTAGCTTCCTTTCACTTCTGAGGGAAATCTATCGCTACCGAAGATCGCCTTGGAGAAGGCACTACACAGTGTTTGAAGGGAGGTGTGATGTGAAATGTTTCTGTGGCAATTGCGAAATATTTTTTTTTCTTTCTAGTAAAGCTTGCAACCAATAATTAACTTGTGCAGGTAATTCACACTAGTGATTTAGTTCTTTTTTATCAAGAAACGTATCATTGCAGAGTGCACAATAATTAGATACTTAACCACTCTGTAATTATGGTGACTCATCATAAAATGCAGAAAGAGTCATTCTACCACCGTGACTCGCTCTTGATGCAGTCGGCAGCACATTGGCATAAAATTATGTAAATGTCATACATTTATCGCAGTCGATCATAATTCGTGACTGAAGTAGCCTGCGCCAGTGGCCGAGCTACGAATTTAAACCCAGACCTCTCGATCTTGAAAACTGAACTTTGAACGGAAGTAGAGTCGAAGTCCGGAAAATCATACGAGCATAAAAGGAGGAAATTGCACAGCCACGCTGATTTGTGCGATCGGTGACGTAAGTTTAATGCAGAAATTATAGTTGTTTGTTAGACGGGGCGATGCAAAAAGCAGAAATCAAGACAAGGAAATTAATTGGCGAGGAAGTGTTCCACGATTGAAAAAAAGCGACACATGATGATGATGATGATTTTTTTCAATAATGGCACAAACCCACTGTGAGGGATAGGCCAGAAACTGGATGATATTATAAGAAAAATATACATCTACGATTGGTGACAGTTAATTTTTATTTTTCCTAACTTCTGTCTCCTATTTTTCTATCCCCCGCTTCTTGATATAGCATGTAAACGTAATTTTTTTTCAGCAAAAACGGCAAGAACAGTCGCAAGATTTTGCAAGGCTGTCATGAACTGGGCAAGGGCCGGTGTACGTCGCTTAGAAACAGCCTTTGGTAGATTACATCACAAAATTTCCTTCACTGGCTTTACTGTCTGCTAGCGGACAGTTAGCAGACAGTTAAGCAAGTAAAGGAAATTTTGTGATGTAATCTACCAAAGTCTGTTACCAAATGCTGCTAGCAGACTCTGCTAGAGTTTGACACGAAGTTGTTAAAAGACATTAAACACAGCAGGTTGAAGAAAATTAAGCACATCTTCGGCGAAATGTTGTAGGGCCACATTAAAGCAAAGGCTCATTTCCGTTCTCCATGCACGCATTCCCGTTGAAAGCTGCTGCATGTCCACATTACAGCAAAGAGAAGAGAGTTTGAGCTATCCACTCATTTCGTTGAGGAGCTACATCTGAACGTCACCTGGATTTCGCAATTTCGCAAGTCCGCATTAGCACACATTCCAAGCGCTAGCACGCACGCCAAGTAACCGAGACTTACTGCAGTCTTTTTCGTCCTCGCCTTCTCTGCAGTCCGGGTATCCATCGCAGTGAAGCCGCCTAGGAAGGCACGAGGAGGAGCTGTTCCCGCACGGCACTTGACCAGGCGGGCAGCTCGATCCGGCCTCCATATCCTCGGGTCCGGAGTCGGCTGCTGTGGAGTAGAAGACAAAGTCAAGGTCAAGCCAGACCCACTCTAGCCAACGCATAGGCCGCCGGGCAATGAATGCTCGTTATCGCAAATCCTTTTTTTTTCTATTTCGCTGATCAGATAAGTTCGCATACGTGTGTTGAATACATGTACGGTGTATTAGAGGGACCAGCTGAAAAATCCTACTATATTTATACCGCCTGCAACGGGAGAGAGTAAACACAGAACGGTGGTATTACCAGCGTATGCGCCGAATGCGACCGCGAGCTGCAGAAAACGACTGAAGTAATTTGCGATACTTCGACACGGTCATGGTGGTTCTTTGTGATCCCTGGAGTCATCTATCGGTACGTGAAACGGCGCTTCCGCAGTGCTGTGTACTTGTACCTTGTTTGAACTTGACCATGTGTTCGCGCCGATCACTGAACTGTTTTACTAGTGAAGAAAGCCTCTCGCAATTAGCAAATTCTGGACTAAGTGAACCCATGTGCCATATAGTAAGGCAGTTGGTGAGAGAGGTGAATGGTCACTATCATAACTGCGGTCACGGTTAAATTGTGGTTCCTCAGGCCATCGCCTTGAATTCACGTACTTCTGGCATGGTAACCCCTTTTGTACACGATGTCCTTGAAGTAATCCCACGAAAATAAGCTAAGGAGAAGAACTTCCCGAAACCACGTTTCGAAAACGAATTAATGACTTAAGCAAAAGAGAGAGAGGGAGAGAGAGAGAGAGCAAGTAGAGGAAAGGCAGGGAGGTCAACCAGACGAGCGTCCGGTTTGCTACCCTAGGCTAGGGTTAAGGGAAAGGGGAACAGAAAAGTTGCTCGGTTAGTGAACGCAAATCTTTAGGTTTCGCGCTGTATGTGGCATTATTCTGATCAACGTTATAAAAGAGAACGGAAAATTTTGCCCTGCTACAAAAATACGGCAAATGCGTTGTGCCTTCTGTAATCAAATGTTAGTATCAAACGATTCTTCATTGACTACAGGCATGGGTGGCAATTTATAGGTGCATCTCTATACGTGATGAGTTATAAAATCCAAGCACGTACCACCGCTCGCTATGCGAAAAGAGCTTTGTGTAGACATGAAAGCAGCCCCGATTGAATCCTTCCCCTTAACCTTTTCAATGCTTATAAATACCCAGCGAGACAGACGTCATGCGCAGATTCTACTTCCACGTAAGGAAACAGCGCTTATGGTCATCTGGAATCGGCGCTGTTAACCTTGAACCTTTTTCGTCGGTTGTTGGTGCGAAACACCCGTTCATTCGGAAGAAAGGCAGTGCTTTTGACAGTAAACCTTTGAACTAATGCCTGCCACGTTGCTTTCATCTAAATGGCAATGGAACCAAACTCTTCGTCTTACGGCTTGGTGGGACCCACTTATACAAGAAAGCGTTTTCCTTGCGACCTTTAGGTAAGAATCGCAAGCCATTTCTTTCACCGACTTTTGTCAGTATTTCAGAAACACCCCACTATACGAAGCAACGCGATGTAAGCCTGTCGTGCAAGACATTACGCTGTCGGGCATGATATTTCGCGAGAGCAGTGTTTGTTTGAGATGCCTCATTTATAAGGAAAGTTCCGGTTAATTTTCTCCTAGTTTTATTACTGCTACAGAATTTGAAATCTCAAAACTGTGTTTGCTTTGTCCCTCCGAGCATCCAACCTTTTCGTTATGCCGACGAAGACAGTGATGGCCTTCATCGTTGAGTCATCATCATTATTGTGTCGTCATCCGCTCACTTCCTCATCTTCGTACTGAAACTCGCCATAGGCAGAAATAAAACTTTGCCGAACTGCATTGCTCGCGCTGTGGAAAGTGAAAGTAAAAGTGATCCGGTAAACTTCAGTAAACCGACTCACATAACACGAAATTTTAAGCCACATGCTAAAGTCAGTGAGTGCATCTTTGTTCTGCGCAGTAAAACAATTAATAACGACATATATAATGATTGTGTAGATGTAGTCGCCTCAGGTATTTCTATGGAGCACATATCTGCTAATTTAAGTACGCGTGATATTCAAAAGTTTTACTTGGAATTGCTACACGTAAGTTGTCCGAAAACTTTAGGTGTTACATAAGAATGTCGGTTTAAACACACAGAGGCTAGCCAAATATGCGCTCACTCGTTTAAAATAACATTTTGCCCCGCACCATACAGTTTCGAATTCGTGTCTCCATGGCAGTGTTCGCTTGCAAACCGGATGGGCTAATCATAGTACTTTCACGCAACGTCCACTCTCAGTAATGCATGCAATGTTTTACGCGATACACAGACTCAGAGAGTGATAACATCCGGGCACGTATTTCGGAGGCCAAAATAGGGAGCTCTACAGAGGACGAGAACGACGTGGCGTGCATCGCAGGGTTGTTCTTGAGAAGATGGCTAAGAACCCGCTGCTGTCGCAAGAAATGAGTTCGACCCCGGAGTAATCCGTGAAATTTGCGGATTTTTTTTTTCTTTCGTTGTTGTCGTCGTATAGAAGTAACTGTTCTCGTCGTCGTTGTTGTCTCGTTGTCTTTACCGGTGCTGTTCTTTTTTTTGTTATGTTTAGCTGTATTCAAGGAGACGTTGGTGCCTGTTAGACGGCGCTGGCTAGTGCTCTTAATTCATAAATGTGCCCGAAAGAAGTTTTAAACAAGGAATGTAGAAAAAGACTATAGTATCATCAGTTATAAAGTTCACGGAACACACGACAACAACAATTGCTTCTGGGTAGTTCACAAGCATTTGAATATTCATGTTGACGGACACACGGCGACCCTCGTTGGCGGAAAACACACACAGGGCACGATAAGATCCACAGAAGAGCCACAGGAATACCATAACAAGAGTGAATACGGAAACACGTATATGTAAAAGTACTTGAAAAATGAATCGCCTCAACAAATACAACATCGTGATCAAAGTTACAATAATAAGATTTAGTAGCATTTTTGAGATGCGTGATTCTTTAAAAAAAGTTGTCGCAGTTTCACCTGAAAGGCGAAGCATCAATTGCGATAGCAAATTTGTAGAGAGCTATACGTAGTAATGATATTAGCTTTATCAGCTGTATAAACTTGGACATGCAGCAGCACCGGCAACACGCAGAACTGTTGTCGACGCCGTCGGCGTTTTGCCCGCGTTCGCTCAAAATGCGTGCGGCGTTGGTGACTGTTGCCGGAGCCTCTGATAAAAATAGGCACTTGGTGCCGCAGCTAAACGTCGCCTCCCTTCCCTCCCCCTCCCCCCCTCCCCCACGGCCTCTCGCGCGTCGGAAGAAGGCGCGTTTGCTCTACATATATGGTGATTGTAAAGGAGGAAAGAGATGCCTACTTCTGCAGCCCTTAAGGGAGCACGGCGCAGAACGCGCGTTTGTTCTCCGCCGTGCGTTCACTCCCCGTGAAAGCGCGCGCCCATCGCGCCCTTTCACTCGCACATGCAGCGTTCGGCAGCTCGGCGACGATTTCATCTCCATTGACGTCATACGGAACCTCACGGCGACGGCGACGGCGACGCCGACGGCAGAAATCTGCTTTTGAGTGTCCATATAATTGCTATCGCAATAAAACTATACTAATACACGTGCTGCCCTGTGTTACAGGCTATACTGCTGATCATGCAACCAGGATTTAGTCTAGTGATGCTTTTCCTTCTATCGAGAGTGTGTATTTTCGCAAAAAACCGCTTACGGTGAATAACATAATTTTGGAGTGCAATAGGAGATGTTCTATGTCTTCTTCAGCCTCGTCACAAGAGCACAAAGCACTGTGGGCTTTTCCTATCTTGTACAAGAGGTACTTAGTCTAGGCTGTGCCAAGCAGGAGTCTGAATTATTGTTACAATTGAGCGGCTGGGTTTCATAGGTGTATATAGTAAATTGCCTGTTAAGGTCTATTGCATGCAAGCTGGAGCTTTCCGCACCGTTATTGAACCAAGTTTCTCTGGACATTTCACCACAAAGTCGTTGTGATGGTTTGTTTCGAACTTGTGTTTCTCGTCGTAGTCATTGTTGTCATATCCACTCGAATTATTCTTCCAAAATTGGAGGACGCTTAAGCTTCGCCTTTAAGAGTGGAACGCGATAGCGTTATCGGGCCCCGTTCGCATCGCATTTTTCTTTCAGTGGGCTTCACTGCAACACAGAACGTGGGAAAGCCAACTTACAAAAACCAAGCTTACACCAGTCCCCTTAAAGTCGGCTTCAGTTTTAAACAGAACTGAATTGTTGGGAAGACGTCTTTCAAGGAGCAATACAAGTCGTCTTATGCTAAAATGTGAAGGCCCTAGCACCTTTTTTTATTGTTTTATTAATTGTTTGCCATTGCCCCGACGCGCGCGCGCGTGTCCAAAACGCATTAGGCAGGCGAAGTCCCAATTGGACCTGCCGAGGATGCGAGTGCCATCTGGATTGCATTTTCGCAAGTAAACTACTCGAGTGCGCCGCTGTTATAAATGCTGGAAAGGGGTTTGTGTTTGAGTTTCCTCGTAACAGAGTTATGTTTTCTCGTACATTCAAATTACAATCCGACGCCGCCATGTCTGTAGGCTGTGGTTAAGTCATACTTTACCATTTTTCTGACGTGTTTCACTTGAGAAATTCAATTTTCGTTGACCAAAACCTTGCACCACGTGGAGGGCCTGCGCGGTCGACGTGGTTGGGGATGATTTTCTTCGCCACGGACGCCGACATCCACGCCGACACCGGGCTTTCTTCGACACAGGGCCCTTAACGCTATCGCGTTAAAATATGGCCTAGAGCTGCCATGCCAGCTCTATAGACAAAGTAAACACGTCGCTACCACTGCCGTCAAAAGTCGCAGCACTCAGCGCTGTCAATGTCGCCCGAGCTAAGCTCGTGTACTCGCGCAGACGTTCAGCTACAGTACTGCGCAACGTCTAATCTCAACACACCGCCCATTAATCCCCGCGCATAAGCTAGGATGGTTCACTGCAGTGCCGAATCTCACTGACTCAAAGTCAAGTTCAAGCACCTTCATCTTTCTCGAACCTGCCCTCAATTATTTTCTATTCCCGAAAGGCGGAGCTTCAATTCGATACGAGTTGAGAATTACATTAGCCAACAGCAAACAGCTTGGAACGGACGAATACCTTTAGGAATTCCATCCCGGTTTGTTCTTTTCTTCTGTTTCCAAAGCATGGCATGTGAATGATCAATCATGATTTAGTGCATTCTGTAAATAAGTAAAATACGTGCGTCCGTGCTCCAGCTTGAATATAAATTGCGTTTTCGCTATTATGCAGTCTATGTTAGGCTCGTAAGAACAAAAAGAAGAGAGAGAGAAAGAAAGTTCTTGTCAGTCTGAACGCTGAGCCTTTCTTGCCAGCAGCTGTCAAGAGTCGATAAGCGCGTCACAGACAAATGCGCCGCGACGCCGTTCTTTCATCTTAAGAGTCAGCCTTGTTTTCGCCGGCTCGCTACTGGAACACCACGAGCTTCGGGCTTGTTTAGCGAGACAGCGATCCCGGCAATGCCATCCGAGTGGCAGCTGTTGCGAAGCTCGTACTGCTCCTCATAGCTCTTTCGGCAGCAAGCGCAGAAACGGATTCGGTATACAACCAGACGAAGAAATACGGGCTCTCACTGAAAGAAGGCGGGGGCCGTCGACGCAGCGTGGTACCTTCGTGTAGAGTTGGCAGAGCGTTGGTAGACGTGAGAGCGTGCCCGACGGTGCGCCGAAATCTGACTTTATCCCACCTCGAAGAGGCCGACGCGGCTCACCGCTCAACCCGACGTGATTGAAGTAGAACAGAAAGTAAGTCTCTAATTTATGAAGATTCAGGGTAACTAAATGAGTGGGGAGCAAGTTTCATGAAAAGGAAACTTAGCATTCGCCCGGAAGCAGCAGGAAGCTACAGTGGAATCCAACTTTCATAAAACATTCACAACTCCCAAACTCGCCAAGATAGACGCCACATTTCGCCTTCTCTCTTTCTGTGGTTCTCCTATGTTGCGTCGATTCTTACTTTTTCAGACACAAATTACGGCGGGATGTCGATAAATGCGTGAAGTTACGTAATTTTATTATGAAGTGTTCCAGACTCCAGTGAAAGAAAGTCAAGGTGGTAATGATGAGGCTTTGTGCATTATCAAGTGAGTACCCATAATTACATAGTAATCAAGCAATATGTTTATGTACAGTCATTCATGTCACGTTTTTTATTTTAAGAAATCTTCCATGAACGTTTTCAAGCACATTAACAAGTTAGTTATGGCTGCAAGTATTACTAGAAGGAACCAAAAATAAGACATCCTTTCTCCCTTGCTAACGGAACGCGTCACGTTGAAAATGGCGTCAAACATGGTACGACTTTCCCCAAAGTGACCGTGTGTTGCAATAGCCAGCACACTGAATCTAATTGGACCGATATTGCGTAAGCAGAGCGTTTAGTTGACTTGCAGCATGATCCGAGGTTCTTCCCTTGGCCCTACTGGTCATAACTGCAAAAAAGAAGTCGAGTACGCTTATGTCTACACCGTGCCTGAGGGAAATAATTAAGAATAAGAATGAGTCAATCAATGGCACTTGATTCCAAATGTTAATTTGTCCATGCCATCAACCACGCTGGTACTGCAATGTCACCTGACATCGGACGAGGGATATCCTGTCGAGAGAGAAAGAGAAACAAACGTTTATTAGTGAAACAGTGTCCCGAGCGAGGCCCGGTACCACCCTGAGGTGGGAAGGTTCCTTAGTCCAGGAACCATCTGGCTTCGACTGCCCTCTTGGCCCTGGCGACGAGTTGGCGTTGGTCTTCCAGGTCCCCGAGGGCGAGCTTGGCCTCCCACCTTTCAACTAGGTGGTCTTCGTTTGCCTGCGGTGCTCGGTTCGCGTCCGTTTCCGGCTGCATTTCGCTGTCTTCATGCCACGGGCATTCCAGGAGCAAGTGTGCCAAGGTGTCGGGAACGTTGCAGAGTGGGCAGAGGTAGCCGTGGGGTGCCGGCTAGAGGCGGTGCATTATAGTTCCGTGAGTGTATGTATTGCTTTGTAGGCGTCTGAGGACCACGCTTTCTTCTTTTCCGAGGTTTGGGTGCGGTGGAGGGTACACGCGGCGCTCGAGCCTGTAGTGTTGCAATATCGCCGAATAGTTGTTGGGTACGGCTTCCGCCTCTTCTGTATCCCATCGAAACCTTTTTTTAAAATTAATTATGGGTTTACGTGCCAAAACCACCATCTGATTATGAGGCACGGCGTAGTGGGGTACTCCGGATTAAATTGGACCATCTGGGGTTCTTTAACGCCCGTCGAAACCTTGGACACCACATCGATTTAATATATTTCACAAACATATGTGGTTGGAACCGCGAACACTTCAGTTGTGTGTAGTCGGTTGTTATGCACCCGTTAATATTCGTCATTCAGTAAAGATCTCTCCCCGAGATATATACTCTGTTCACAGAGTTCTAGAACAAACAAAAATTGGCCTGGCGTCCTCGTTGTCTACTTCCATGGCGAACGGAACTGGCGGGAAACCGCCACGCACATGGAGCCAAACCACCACGCACATGGAGCCAAAGCCCCGCACACACGGAGCCAAAGAAACAGTTCCACTCAACGTGAAAGCTGGGAAAGTGCGGAGCAGCCGGGTGTGTTAGAAGAGATTTTAACTAATTTATGTTAATTAATTCGATGAATGCATCAGTATTCCTGTATTTTCTATTATTCTGAATCTAGTTAGTTTAGTTTTACCCGGTTTTGCGCTGGTATTGGCATGTTCTGGCCCTGTTTTGCGCTTGTGTTTTCTGAGCGTGACGACATGACACGTGGCACATGACACATTACACGCCGACAGCCCGGGCCCCTGAAGTGCTCTGCACTTAAAAAAAATTAACAATGGTATTTCTAAACTTCCAACTGCGTAAAGAGAAGTGGGTGGTTCATTCGGTGTCCCATCCACATCTATCTTGCCGACCTCTGCCGTCAATACTTCCTCAAGTAAACTTCCGTCTGTCTCACTCGCCCACACAAACATCTGCCAATCTGAACAAACACACGCATTTCTTTTTTTTTTTGTGTGTGTGTGTGTGGTAACTCTCATTTCATCTCCTGCATTGGCCCATTGAAAGGGACGGTCGCATAAAAATAGCAAAGGCCAACGCGGGAAGTGTCAAGGGCGTCAGCGACAGGGTATCGCCACCGTGGCCGTGTCATCGCGACAACGGCGCTGAAAGATTTCTTCATCAGACGCCGCGCGGCCGACAGCTCAAGGGGCGCCGCGGATGCTTGGACGTGATGAGCTTATGGTAGCCCGAGCACGCGCCTTTGTTAATCACACTTAGCGCGTCCGGGCCTATCCGCAATCTCTTTCGCTTACACTAATTCAATGCGACGTTGTCCGTGGGCCGATGCGCACACAGGCCCGCCATGGATCCTCCGCGAAACGAAATAGTGCTACGCTTGGTTTGCTCAGTTCATGTGTAAGCCATTTTAATTAAAATGTCTGTTAATGTATCTTATATCCAATCCTTATAAATGGCGTTGAACTCAATGTGCAACCAAGGTACGGGTAATTCAAATGGAGTTCTCACACTGCAATTCTAACATCATCAGTTTTTGGCATTGCAGCCAAACGCCAACACGCGTGAAAATGCGTAAATATACATTTCAATGGCGTTAGTTATTCAGGATACCGACTTTTAACATCCTAAATTAAAAAGGTCTATATGTATATACAGGGTGTCCCAGCTATCACGCAGCACGATTTTAAAAACGAGGAATGGCGTTACGCGAAGCAAACCTAGTGCGTATTCTTTCCAGTACAGTGGAGTAGCCGCCAGTAATTTTTGGGTTCCTGATATGTAATTAGGTAATTGTAATTAATTATCTAACTCGAAAAGTGCTGTCCTAATTATCAAAGTGTCAATGAGAAGATTGTAGAACAACATAGAAAACTCCCGATACAGCTCTCTGTTGCTAAATACGTGCTACATAAACGTGTTTTTCCGAGCGCGAAAGAAGCCTGCGAATGCACGCAAAATGCCTCGAGCGGTCAGTCGCGCGGCAATTCTGCGCGTATTCGCGGGCTTCTTTCGCGCTCGGAAAAACACATTTATGAAGCAGGTATTGAGCAACAGAAAGCTGTATCGGGAGTTTTTCATGTTGCTCTACAATCTTCTCATTGACACACTGATAATTAGGACAGCACTTTTCGAGTTAGATAATTAATTACAATTACCTAATTAAATATCAGTAACCAAAAATTACTGGCGGCTACTCCACTGTACTGTAAATAGTATACGCACTAGGTTTGCTTCGCGTAACGCCGTTCCTCTTTTTTTAAATCGTGCTGCGTGATAGCTGGGACACCCTGTACATACATGTATATAACCAAGGTGATACGATCAAGTACTTTCGCATATTCCTGGGACTTGGAGCTTGCGACCAATAAGTTCTTTTTCATCTTCTGGCTGGTTATGGATGCATGATGCTACTTGGCAATAACGAGGAAGATACCTGTTTTGTTTTTTTACCGATAAAATTAGCGGCATCGTGTGAATGAAAACTGATGCGTCAGCGACATCTTTTACCGGGCAAAGCCTTAGTGCATCCTGGAAGGCGAAGGGTCTTATCGCGAGCCGATCATGCCTCACCTCCTCCATGTATACATGGTTACTAAATAGGGCAATCGCCACGGCACGAGTGGGCAAATGCAGCACGGAGAACATGCTCGCGGTCATTCCACGCCCGTGCAAGAAGGCGCAAGTCGCGCGTGCGCAAGAGCCCATAGAACATAAAAGTGGCAGGTCGCGCAGTGATACACTGGCGTAATGCACTCTATCTTCCGGCCGGAGCGAGATAGTCAGCACATCTCACCAACCCCCCTTCCTTCCCGACACCCCCACCAATTTGCCGCACAGAATAACCGAGACTCCGCAGTTTACCAGTCCCTGTTTAGAAACTTGCGACACCGCTGGGCGCCAGACGCGCCAGCCGCACAAAACGACACGAGTGGGTGCTTTGCACGCCGAATCCGCGCGGGGTCGCGAGTTAGGGAAAATCAGCTTCGTTCTTATTCTCTTTACTTCTTTTCGTGTTTGTGCTTCCGCTGCCGTCTTTGCAATGCACTACCAGGCTCTCCGACTGCCGCAGTGTCCGCGTATTTGCACAGACTCTGCAAAAGCTCCTGCGAGGCTGTTCAAAGTGCACGCGACGACGACGACGACACGTAGCGGCTGGAGTCGATTGCGGGTGAGGGTGAAGGCGCGAAGGGCGATACGGAGGAAGATTGTTTCTTTACGGCTTTCTGCATCAGTCTTCAAGGCGGCCGTTTAACGAAGCGTGACGACGCTCTCCGCTTGTCTCGTTCGAGGATCTCTCTGCCAAGGAGAAGCGCGTCGGAGGATGTGAAGCCGCGTGGGGCGTGTGAAAAAGGAGCAGCAGTTCAGCCGCGCCGGCGATCGCCGCCCGCCTTGCTTAGCGAAGCATAGCGAAGAAACTGTAAAGAGTCGTGGAAAGAGTGAGGGGAGGGGGCGGGGAGAGGGAGTGTAGTTGGAGGTGCAAGTTATGCAGAGCGGCCGCCGGAAAATAATTAGCATCACCAGGAATGCAAGAAAATCTAATTTTACTAAGCCGCCGTCCGATCTCTGTTCCGTCGACCAGAGGACGGTGGAGCGGAAAAAATATCGTTCAATATGGGCGAAGTCGTCGGAGGCTGGCTTCGTTTGTTGTGATATAGGGGGATCGCGCTCGTGGGGATCAATTTGACATTTACGTCGCCGAAAGAAAACCTTACCTAACAAAAAGCGGTCGCCTGCCTTAAATAAAGTCTTTCCTGTTCTATCAGCACTAAAAAATTAAAAAAAGAAACTGTACTGGGTCTGTTGCTTCAGACGACCATGAAAAGCTGTAAGAGCGTCTTGGGCAATCAACCTGGAGGTCACCATGTGTGTAGGAAGGGAATTGTTGAAAACTTCGCGAAAGTTTTAAGCCATTCGACTACTTTTCTTTCTTTTCTTTTTCCTTGCTTTCTTGGCAAACCCAATTTCAGAAAGTAAACGTGTTTCGTCGCAGCCAAGGAAGGGTGACGTGTTATTTTCGTCAATGCTGCTGACAAAAAGCGATCCTTTGCATAAACCGTACACAATTGAAACTGCTTTTTGTATTTCTGTCGGGTGTCCTTCTTAACTTATAATCATTTTGTCTACTTTCTCTGTTTCTTGTTTATTCTTTGTCAGAATTTTCGTTAGACCTTGTGGAGTTATCATTTCTGTTGCACACATGCCACCATATGTTAAGGTAAAGCATCAGTGTCGGCTTTGTCTCTGGTGTACATTAAGATGCATGTCGAAGATGAAAAACATGTTTTGTTAATGACTTCGTTTTCGTGCGCGTCTGCGCAGAGTGTTTGCGACAATCCTTCTTACTCTCACTTACTCTGCATGACTATCCAATCTCCGAGACCAGTCCAGTCCAACGAACCACGTAGGAGATTGCCCCTTAAATTTGTTATTGCCGTCACACTTTCGTGCGTGTTGCTGCGAGCAGAAAAAAATATATTGCACTTGTGTTTTATTCCTTACAGTCACCAAGAAATAAAACGAGCGAAAGTTGAACATATGCACAACTTTCAAGTATTCTGAATGAATCGAGTGGCAGGAATATACATACTTGAGTAAATGTACGAGCACGCAGACTCATTTGTTCTAAGGCTGCAGGCAGTAGCTAAGCTAAAATATTTACAGAGCGCTTGAACGCAGCATGTAGCCACGAGGACTACTTGGCGATTCTCAGACGAGGTCTATCGCTCAATAAAAAAAAAAAAGTTCAAGCCGTTTTCAGACGAGCGTGCGTGCAGACTTTTGTCGTGCGTACGTGTGTTTGTGTTCACGCCGGTGTGCTTGTTTGTATTCGCGCATGCGCGCCTGTTTTCTAGTTAGTTAGTTAGTTAGTTAGTTAGTTAGTTAGTTTGTGCGTGTGCGTGTGTGTGTGTGTGCGTGTGTGTGTGTGTGTGTGTGTGTGTGTGTGTGTGTGTGTGTGTGTGTGTGTGTGTGTGTGTGTGTGTGTGTGTGTGTGTGTGTGTGTGTGTGTGTGTGTGTGTGTGTGTGTGTGTGTGTGTGTGTGTGTGTGTGCGCGTGCGTCCGTGCGTGTACGAAGGCCGTTTATCTTAAATCAATAGACCACTCACAGAACGTGTACATTTATTGTTATAATGGTTGTGTTCGAACGCAACTTATGCTTTGGGCCTGCTACCTATACTACCTGCTGCCTGTTACCGGTTACCTGCTACCTGTTAATGAACTATCATCGGAGAAAGAACAGTTCGAACATCTAGAAATGGCGGAAGCACAGCGAATACCCACCACCAGTTTCAAGTTACTCTTGTCAGATGTGAAACTACTATGCGGAATTTTAGTTTGCGCCGTAAACCCCAAACCGCACGACCTACATCATTTCTCGACCTCGGGTTGCCTCCGGCATGGAAAGCAATTTAGGCCCGGCGTGAGCCGAGTATGAGTTGCCTCTGGGGATATTTGTACAAGCCACTATAGGGCTCTGCATAACTCGTGTTACGGAGCTGAACAAATAGAGATTGCGCATTTTATTGCGATGTTTTCTCGCCGTATGTCAACAACACTACCTTTTTGTTTTTGTATGCGTAGAGGTTGGTTGACGCGAGCAATTTTATGGTATGTGGCAACTTTGCCAAGCGCAGTATTTCTTCTTTCCTAAGCAAGGAGCGTGAAATCTCCATATTTAGACATTTTCAGCGGTAATACTTGTACCTTATTCTTTCTTCTTTTTGGATTTTACGTGCCAAAACCAGTTCTAATTATGAGGCACGCCGTAGTGGAGGGCGCCGGATTAATTTTGACCAGCTGGGGTTTTTCACGTGCACTAAAACGCAAGCACACGGGCGTTTTTGCATTTTGTCTCCATCGAAATGCGGCCGCCGCGGTTTGTACCGACACGAGCATCGAAGAAATAAGTATTCAAGGTGACGCTCAAAAAGAGGTATTCGTACATACACGAAACAACACTATATCAATTATGTGCTATTCCTATGAGGCCACATAATAGATAATTATCTTTCAGTATCATTGGCTTTTTGCGCAGCACAATGTTTCCCAACATAATCGGACAATTCGACAGATTTATAGCTTAGAGGATGACAGGTCTTGCAACGTGCAACGCGTAACATAGCAACGTTAATGGTATCTTGGTGTATCAGTCTTTCTTTTCTTTCTTTTGCTCTTGCATGAGGTTTGGCGTTCGTTGTAATTTTTTCGCCGCATATATTTCTGGATATAAACAGACAACCTGGGTCGCTGGGTAGGTACCCCAATGGACAACTGGCTGCTGGCTGCTGTCGGCCTAGTAGACAACTCGCGACACTAGTTATATAAATATGTGTCACTGGGCTTGTGTCCGAACCGACAACTACAACATTACAGGTACGTGCAACTGGGGTATGTGTCCATTCTCGTTAACTCCCCAAGACTAGATGTGGCACTTTGACACAAATGGTATGAAGCCTTGAATGCATTTAAATAAATCTCGTACTCCTCTCTGAATACACCTGTCATTAACATCCTTCCTGAGACGAGCACAACACATCGCCTTTGTTCTGGTGATGCAGGCAGACAGCTAAAAGCTACAGGTGACGATCGAGGATGTGCACGTGTAATCCGCTACTGCTGCTACCTCGCAAACGCAAAGCTAGCTATGTCTCTTTTATATTGTAGCATGTGTTGGATACGCGAGTTCCCTTTTCTTTTTTTTTCTTTTTTTTACAGAGATATTTTTGTCTTATTCGCGTCACGCTGCTGTGCGCTGCTTAGGAAAGATTATGTGCAGCACAAACCCGTGAAGAGAGAAGCGCAGGCACTGGTGCAAATGTTCAACTAATTTTAGTTCAGTCAGAAGCCGCTAATTTAAGTTACTGCATATGCGTGGTGAGGCAGAACACAAAAACGAAAGAGAAAGAACCGAAAAACAGAACAGGAACAGAAAAAGAAGAAAAGGAGGAGGAGCGAAAAAAAAAAAAGATCAGAGAAAAAAAAAACAGAAATGTGGTATATGGATGACATGATGTAGTCGCTGCCACATGCCGCCCAAGAACCCTTTTCTTTTTCCGTCCTATTCATAGCGATTAGGTGCTGCCTCATTGCGCATATGGAGTAACTTACTTGAACGCTCCTACGAGAAATTAATTAAGTTGAACCTTCGCCGCCAGTGGCGCGCCTCTCCCATTTCGTCCTTATCTGCGTTGCTCTGTATGTTTCCTTAGTCCTCATGAACCAACCAACCGAAGAGCAAACTCTCCCGTAGTCCATACAGGAGTGCCCGGTGTATTCGCGAGAACGCGGCACACCGAAAACGCCAGTTGGCCGCCGACGCAGGCTGGCAGAGACAAAAGGAAAGCCCGCCGGTCGCACTTGTCGGCGACGGCGGTGGAAGCAAAGGGGGCGTGGGCGAGCAGCGTGGCATTGAGTGGGTCCCCCGCAGCGACGACTCTGGTGGCGCGGAGAAAACGCAGGCCCCGGGGCCAGAGCCGCGGGAAGCCCAGCCGAGGTCGTGCACCCCTGAGCTTGACCAGCGGCTATACCAGCAGAGGTTAACGAACGACGCGCCTGCGACCACTGCAGGGCGCCGCGACGTCGTGTCGCCTTGCGCGGAGCTCGAAAGCTTACGGACGATATACGGGCAGGAAGTTGAAGAACCCGCGTATTCGACAGTGAAGGTGCCGCATCGGACGCAGTGGTCACTCTCACTAAGCGCGTTGAAGAACGTTATCTCGATCGCACGTGAGTTCAGAGCATTAACTCAAATAGAAATGAATTGCGGTCTCGATTTCTCTCCTTTGCATTCGACGGCCACGATCGAGTCACCCGGAGGCAAGTGATAGCAATATACTATTACACTTCACATTACCCAGGCGCCGAATTCACAAATCGTTATCGTTCCTGAGTGCTCTTTTCCTTCGGCTGGTAGCCTCCGCTCATAATATGTCCAGCATCAGGATTGGTCGCGATTTGCTCTTACGAAAAAGTCTAACGTAAGAACTTTTTGTAGCGATAGCTACATTACGCCAGGTTTTCGCCTCATCGCCGTCGCCTCACTTTGAGCCATGGCCACACTGTGACGTCACACCACGGCCCTCGATTCTCCAGCAACTCGGCTCGTCGCCGCGCGGCCACCGCTCCTGCCGTTGGGCGCTCGCTGCGCACTCTGTATGACGTCACACCCCACGCTCCGCAGCTGTGATAACCCGGAGTATAGAAGGGGAGAGCTCGCGTCGCCGCAGCCATAGTTGAGGCCGCAGTATGGATGGTGTCTAACTGCAAGCGAAGCTTAAGCACAGCCGGGGGTCTGTAGCTATCGCTACTCGACTAGGTTTAACAAGAGCTAAACCACAGCCAATTTTTGTACATGCCAACCTCGAAGAATGGTTTTTCCATCGTCCCCCTCTGATCGCCTACGTCAGATTGAACAGAAGCATCAAGGAAGGATTAGTAGCGCATAATGCAGCCGGTTCTCGTTGCTACTTGGTTGACAGAAGCCCCAGCCTTCGCTGCACTTCAATGAGTGGGTGAGACGGAATACAAATGCGTTAATTCCAAAGCGTGAGAAACATATTCGCCTCGCTTCATATATGAATAACGCTTCTAAGGAATGAACGCGCTTGGTATTTAACTGTGTATAACTATTCCTACCTCTCTCCATGCTGGATTTTCTAACCTTGTGACAAGTCTTCCGACCTTATATATATATATATATATATATTTTACTAGTGTTACGTGAAGAGAAACTGCGTTCGTGATTACAACATGCCCCAATCGAACTGCTTTACTCAAGTGTTTCTTTTGGTCTCATCGGTCACTCTGCAGTTCGACCATTTGCCGTAGTGGTCGTTGCACATGCGTGTTTATGCGTTTTTAAGTAGTCACCGTTTTGAAAGAGATATCTGGGGGTGAGCTTGACAGTGTAACTGATGTCTAGTGAGAGCTCAATCCGGCTAATCTTTGCCATTAATGAAGTAGGTGTGCTTCCCACACGCGAGCCAATTAAGACGCCGACGCAATCAAGGCCTTCCCCGATTTACCAAAACCTTTAGCAGAGCTGGTTATGTGACGTCCTGAAGGGAAAGGGGCCAGCTGTTCTGGACGCGGCACCTTTCACGTATACTGGAACATGAAGGGACCATATTGCGTTGCTGGCTTTGCAGAGGTAAGCTTGAAAGCTCTGCGTCGCAGCTGGTCCGAGCAGCTTCAATGCAGAAGTTTCGTGACCCGGCCGCTGATGTCTCAGTGGCTATGGCGTTCTGCTGTTGAGCACGAGGTCGTGGGTTCAATTGCTGCATATTCATGTGGGCGAAATGCAAAGACACTCGTGTCCGTGGATTCAGGCACATGTCAAAGAAGCCCATGTTATCAATATTATTAAGCCGTAGTCCTCGAATGTGTGGTTGAACGCAACTCACTGGGCAGTTTTGGGATGCTAACCCCCCCCCCCCCCTCACCCCCATTCCTCAATTAAATTCAGAGGTGTCGTGTTCCTTGGCTGAAAATGACTTAGTCCTGTCGTCACTACTCTTTATTTATCTCCACTGCAGGTCATTTTATTTCAGTACTGAGTGTAGTGAGCTGCGAAATTATAATGCTATCATTCTACAATCAATATTTACTCTCATATGCATATATTGTCGCGTTGTGGCTTCGAAGGGTTCTTGGGAATTAAAGCAGCTTTCGAAGCAACGTTTAAACACGAAAACAAATATTTTATTTTCGATAGCTGGGCATATAGCCTACACATTTTTGTTTCTATTTTTAATGGACCTAATTTTATGTCATTTACTTTTCTTGCACCAGGTGTCCTGTGTAATTTCCGGGCTACCCTGAAAGTAGTGCATATTGAAGCAATCCCTTTGCTCATTTGGATTAACGTTACTCGTTCTAACAATTATCGACTTCCTCTTTCCCTTTTGGCAACCACCTGATCATCGATGCTGAAGATGCGCCGATGGTAACCCTCAGTTTCTTTCGAGAGCGTGGGCTGCGATTCAGAAAGCGAGATTTGTTCAATGTAGCAAGGCAGCAATGACTTTATTTTGTGTGTTCGGCTTGTTATCGAGGTTTTGCCCATTTATATGACGATTCCCTTCCAGGGTTGCTTCGGATATTACGGGTGCGTCTTGAAACACTTGAACACCCTTCCCATGAGGCTCTACTTGAGCAGAGCAAGTTGGAAAATCAAGTTTGCCAGAAAGTAATCATGTAACATAGCTCAATCGTGATTGATTGGAGCAAGACCAAGTGACCATGTAACAGCAGTATAATTATCACGAGTCCATCTGCTTCTTCGCCGTCCCTAATTGCGTCTTTCTTAATCTTAGCTTCCACTGTGTTGTGGTAATAAACTACTCGTTATCCGCTTCCCGCGACACACGTCCTGCCAGTGGAAGTTCACTTCCTCCTGTTTATTGCGACTAAAATCTCATCAACTAACTCGTTCTCTCTGACCATGTTCTCACCACTTACCTTAACGCATATCGTT
Source organism: Dermacentor silvarum (assembly GCF_013339745.2). Taxonomy (NCBI): domain Eukaryota; kingdom Metazoa; phylum Arthropoda; class Arachnida; order Ixodida; family Ixodidae; genus Dermacentor; species Dermacentor silvarum. The sequence goes on from NC_051157.2 coordinate 30,266,957, forward strand.
TTCATTCCCGTGGCCCATTACTCTATCGCAACATCTCCCAGCTTAACCAGGCGGCGAAACTGTCCTCGACAGAGGCAGCGTGGAGTGAATGTGCAACACCAAAGGCAGCTTTCCAGCAGAGACTGCATAGGTAATTACAGCAATTTATCTTTGTGATTACACAGCTGCGATGATCGAGCAAATTGCAGCAGTACACTTTATGTAATCCGAAAAGAATCCGCACTTGACATTCCTAACGTTGAAATCAAGGCATTTATCCGCTCACTCGCTTCGGTTTCACCTCGCCATTAAAACGTTGCACAAAATAGCGCCCTTGCGAGAACTGACGGCCCGGCATCCATTAGCAGCGACACGCGCAGCTCGTCACCAAGATTGATCGCATCTCGCTCTCAGAACAAGAGCACAGGAATAAAACAGAAAAGAGCATCGCAGCTTGAGAGGGCCGTTTATACTCGGGTGCCATATGTCGCACTCCGTAACGCTGTCGCTTCTATATCTCGTGCTGGGTAATCACTTTTCGACAAGCGCCGAAAAGTGCGAACACGAAACTTTAATATCGTCGTGAGAAAAGAAGCATTCTGGTGCTCTTAAATGCTGCTTTAAAGATCAGCAAGAGCGGGAGAGGCACAAATCTCTCGCACAGCCTTTAACTCCCATTTCAGGCTACCTTTATTCTTGAGGCAAAAATGTACCCTCAAACGTTAAAGCAAAAGTGCCTCGATCAAGACTTCTGCAGTAACTTCTAACTTACCACTAAGGTAAGTTATACGGCGCGGGGGGCTGCAGGGTGCGCGCGGCTGGCGCCATGTCTGGTGGCGCTCAAGCGCTTTTCGTACAAGGAGGTTATAAAATCTTTCTTCTTCTTTCTGGGCTTTGACGTGCCAAAACCAGTTCTGATTATGAGCCACGCCGTAGTGGAGGGCGCCGGATTAATTTTGACCACCTGGGGTTCTTTAACGTGCACTACAACGCAAGCACACGGGCGTTTTTGCATTTCGCCTCCATCGAAATGCGGCCGCCGCGGTCGGGATTTGATCCCGCGATCTTGTGCTCAGCAGAGCAACTCCTTAGCTGACTGAGCCACCGCGGCGGGTCGTAGAAAAATAATTGGTTATTTTTGTAGCGTACGCCAGGTTTTCGACTCTTCCCCATCGCGAGGTTATAAAATGGGTATGTTACAGTGAGAAGCTGTTAATCCTGCAGTCGTCCCCAACCCTGTCCGTAGCGCTGAATGCCTGCAACGGCAAATCATCTTTGAGGGTTGCTTTGCCCGACGCTCCGCAAAATGTCCCGCGGGGCTATCTGCTGCCGTTCCATCTCCCATACGCAATGCTGCCGGATGCCACCACGATTGCATATCGCGGTAAGAAAAATTAAGAGCGTTAGCTATATCAGTACCGCAACCTTAGAAAATTTCACCTCGATTCCGGCAAATTTCTTGTGGTGCCATGAAAGACTTCATCATCATAGTACCGCCTCAATACAGAAGGCAATCACCAGAATATAATCACTTCAGCTGTGGCAAAGGTGTTCGCTATCGACAGTGTATAGCTGCGCACTGTCACGCATATTTCCCTGAACATTTACTTTAACCTCATTGGCTTCGCATGTTGTGCTGCTCGACTCATTCATCAGCGATGCTGAAGGTGGCGTCTGCGTTAACATTCCCTACGTAATCAGAATCTGTATAATAATAGCCGAAGAAGATGACAAAGATAAAGGGTGGAAGAACACGCGTTAACTTGCCCTCAGGATAGCTTATCAACATCCAGAGCAACACTACCGGTTTAGAAACCCCGGTCACCATCAACACCATCTTGGACACTGTGGTCACAAAGCGTTATTCATGATAGATTGCGTGCGCAAGAGGGCTGACATGGCGCCTCTTGTCTCTGAACAACATTTGCTTTGGCATTTTTGTGTGCAAGACACGTTATAAAAATACATTATGTACAGAGGGCTTGCGAAGGAACTACAGATTTTGCGTATTTCGTCCCTGAACTTGTTGAAAAGCGAATGCATAAAATGAGACGTCAATCTCCTTCCATACATCAGAAATCCATGCTGTAATTCATGTGTGATTGATAATACGGCCATTCTGACACAAATTATGATAATAATGTTCTATTCACCCGCGTTTATGTAATGGCCCAACGGGCCCTTTATGGTATTAAAAAATGTATTCAGTTAAAAAGAAATGAAACGGTCATTTCGCATTACGATGGGTTGCGAACTATGCCATTTAAGCATCATGTTGGTGCGTAAGAGCAGGCTTATACTGTTCGTTTTTCGAACTTGTACTTTGCAATTCGAAGAATCAGTGGATTCGTTGTTATGACACACGCTGTCTAAATGCCATTTGGCCATCAACAGATAGGTCAGATGTCACATAACTGCCACGTCATGTGAGGCAGACATAATCTTTCCAAAAGCCGTGGCTGTATGGGAAAGGCACATGGAGTGCCGCAGTCATGCGTTTAGTCAAAGGAATAAATGTTTCAGGAGAGCTGTCCCAGCCCTTCCATGAAAAATTAAGCTACTCGAGCTTCTTTTATTGTGCGTGTTTGCTTCAGAGAAAGCTTTTCCCGCTTTATCTTCCAAGTAACGATAAGCTATCTCCTGTAGGACACACATGTGTTTTCATTATTGAAGTGTGCAGACATGTGCTTTGCGCTGATTTCTAGAGAGAGAGAGAGAGAGAGAGAAGTAGAGATGCACCAGAAAATAGTTCTACTTGCTACCCCACTTTGTCGAAGGAAAAAATAAATCTACATAGATACAAAGAAATGAAGATGAATGTAGAGAGACGGAAATCAGCGCGCGAAAATCTGCGGTGGCACACATCACTGTCACATGAAGCCTATCTCGCTCGCGCGTAGACGTCAGGGAGTGAACCAGCGCTCTAGCCACTTTTAACACGTACGTCTCTTGTGACCACTGTCCTAACATATTTTGTTCGGGCAGTGGCCACCCAACCAGCATCTATAACGCAGTACACATCAGCTCTCTTTTCCGCATACTCTAACGGTGGCAGACACCAAAAAGATGTACGATTTCCCTGACGTATAATAATTTATTACCGTGCACCAACTGTCCTACAAGTATATTCTTGAACGACTAGAGATTGCGCTACAAGTAGGCGACCACAGTACAATCCGAGAAGCTACGAGTATGCCGAACAGCTTAAGCAGCGTACAAGTGGACCCGCAATGCCTTCTGAAGGGACTCATAGCCTCGTTGCGAATCCGAGCACGCTTGAGGAGTATTCACGATACTGCGCCTGGCCTGCTGCGTTACCACGACGCTCACCCATCATTCCGCTATTCGACCTGCGGCTGCTGCGGCCTGGCGATACAAGGAAAGGACGCTGCGTGGATCACAATCGATCCACACGCCACAGCGATGAGTTCCCAGGACTGCCCTTCAAGCCCAACGCGCTTGCTGGCTTGATCCTCCGTGAACCGTGACCGCGCGGCCACGATAGAGATCAGGCGAGAGAGCGGTGGGAAAGAGACGCACGCGCCGGCACCTTATAGAGCACGGCCATTCCATCCAGCGTCAGAAATAGCCTTCAAAAGCTACGCTGACAAATAGCCTCGCGGAGCCGAATTCACGATTCGCTGGCCCTTCCGCGAAACCAAGAAAGCAGGGTACCGCCATTCTCTTCTATACATTCAAAATTTCCTTTGGCATTTCATAGACAACGCATACAAAAGTAACATGAAAGGTTTTTTCGCAGCATTTGGAGTCACTACGCTCTCTTATTTTTCTTTTTTTGGATTTGGAAGTCACCGTTCAACTCTGCCCCACAACTCAAGCTTTCACATATCTAAAGTCGTGTCAAGTGTAAACCAATCGATGGCATTGTGCTGCCGTTCAAACAAATATCCTAAATCATGACGATAGATCCAGTGGATCCAGTGTTTCCATGGTTCACTGTTTGATATTCTGATTGATTGAGAGGGTGAAAAATTATCCGACCCAAGGAAAGAGGGTTCCCTCTAAAAGGCTGAGAGATATACATTTCATCACTGAAATAGCTTTATTGGCGACATTGTCGAAGTGCTGACAAAAGAAAAGTAAAACTTAAGAAAGAGTGCACAGGAGAATTGCAGTCCCCCCGGACGAACTAAGGGCGTGTTGGAGAGCCGCACTGACTAGCTCTGATCTTCAGTACCAACTTTGGGCCATCCAGCAAGCCCGGGAAGCTACCGAGAGACAGGGTCTCTCTGCTGCCCCCGGAGCGGTCTAGACCCATGCCATCAATTTGCAGGATATTCATTAAAGCTGTCACACACACACACACACGCGAGCTTCCGTGACCCCATCGACGTTTTAAATGTTTACTCGGCTATTTTAACTATTATTTTTATCATCCTTATGGCAAAAAAATTGTGGTTCTTCTTTTTTCTATATCTATGAAATGCAACTATAGCAGATAATTAGGTTTATGGTGGGCATGCAGACTATGCAGACGAGAAATCTTCTCTATAGGAACTGAGGTTGCGTTGTGGCGATCCCTTGAACTTCGAAGCTGCTAAGGAAATTTTCAATATACTCATTGAACCTAAACTGGCATTTCACTATGAGATCAAATGTTGTGTTCCATGTGGTGTTGGGCAAAAAAAATAAATAGAGCCTTCAGTGCAACAATGTACTAAGACAGGTGCGTCTTCATAGACACCAGACACCTTCCTATATAGGTGAGTGAGTAAACATTATATCATGCTGTGTGACTTAGCGTCAATCATTACCCTGGAAACGCCTACGACTTTATACTTTAAATCACCCTCTTTTCCAGACAGCTGCAAAACAAGCACGGAAATTCTGCATAAGACATACCGTTCTCACTTTTAACGGGATAAAAAAATTCAAGTTTGTTACTACTCGCTCGGATAATTCACAGCTTCTTAAGCTTATCTATTATTTAATGACAAAATATTGTCGTCAAGATGTCATATCAAGTGAGATTGCTTGCTGAACGATTATAGACGAAGTCAGCAGAGACTTCGCCTACTGAGTATATGAGACACCATGACTCTGCTTAATTCGTGTCATCGTCATCGACATCATCATCATCATCCTCATCACTATTGTTGTTGGTGTTGTTGTTGTTGTTGTAGCAGCAGAGCCCACTGCAGGCTTTGTTTCCTTTTTACATGCTACTAATGTCACGCTGACGCCGTCAGAGCAACTAAGCAAAGCTAACACATTTCTTTCGGCGCCCACAGGCCTTTCACCATCGCCGAAACATAGTAGCGGGCGAATGGGTGTCCCGGTACACAACGCTGGTCCTTTCAGTAAACGGAAGTAACAGCCCCTTCACTCAAACCAAAGCGATCCGCTTTCACGTGACGCAACCGCACTCAGTATAACCACTTGTGGTCGCGCCTCCTGAATTGCTGCTCCGCGGTGCCGGGGGTCGTGATCAATCAACACAAACAGCGCACAGAAATTGATTGTAAACATTTGGACGGATGATCTACTCGCTCGTACCGAACAAGCCCCTGAGCAAGGAGGAAAAGATAAAGAAATAACCTCTGACAAAAAAAAAGAAAGAAAAAAAAAGAAAAAAGAATGACGCGCGATTCTGTGGTGCTCGTCAAACAGAGGCTGGTGCACTCGGATAGAGTGGACACCAAGGCGGCGACAAAACGCCGGACTCTCGCGAAGTATCGATTTCCCAGCGCCAAGTGCAATCTTTCCGGGGCGCCGGGCATGGAAAGTTGACGGAGCGACGACACGTCCCTATAGCGGCAAAGCACGATTCAGTGCGCGTATTTCAGAAAGACGCTGAAGATATGTGATGAGAAAAGCTATAGAGAAGACGTTATAGAGCAAGGTATAAAAAAGAATAATGTGTTTCTCTCGCGAAAGACAGGCGAGGGGCGAACAGGAAAGACGACACGCGTTGCAGCTTGACAGCGTCGCGTCTCTATAGCACACAGCAGAATGAAGCATGCGGGACAACACAGAACGTTCGCGTCGTGAAGAAGAGCAGCAAAAAAAAAAGCGAGTAAGCAGGTCTATTTTGTGTGAGCGCGTATAGTCTTCACTTCGGAGAGTTGCTCTGCTAACGCTTGCCAAATGGAGAGCTTCTAATAGAGCGTTTATTACCAGCCTGCAAGATACGTACCAACGGAAACGTTCGAAAACCATGAAAATATATGAGCTTATCAAGTGAAGAACAAGAAAAGGAAAAGGCTGGTAGGCGTCATCCAGTGCTCGGGGATATAGAGACTCCTGATATCTTCGTTTAATGAATGATAGCGGAATGTTTTGTTGGGAGGGCAGAACGCATATTTCTCCATTTATTCCTAATCGTACTCACCGTAGAATAGCACCAATTATCTTTGTTCACGAAACCTTCTGACGCGTTTGCGATAACTCCAGCGCTTTTAATCCGCTTTACGTTTTTGAGACATCCCCTCCTATATAGGTGAGTGTCTTGCAGAGTAACTCCCCCTTTTCCACTACCCTCGTGCAGGGTAGCAAAGGAGATTTGCTTCTGGTTAACCTCCCTACCTTTACTCTCTCTGTTCTTTTGGGAAGTTCCTTTATGTATGTGCGGAGTTATATGAATGACGCGTCCTTCAGCCCGACTTGCTTTGCAGGCCCGGGCACAGGTCGCCGATGACTTACTTCTTTAAGGACTTGCTTCTTGATTGATTGATTGATTGATTGATTGGAAAATTTGGTCACCAGCATTTTCCGCAAGATGTTATAGTTGAACGAATAGACGGAAATTACATGCAGGCAGTCGGTAACGTTGGAGAGAGAGTGCTAGGGATCGTAACAGAAAGAAAGGGCACCGGGAGCAGCTGCTTAGACAGGACCCTGTGGAAAATTATAACGGGTTGCAAGTGATCAGTAAGATTGAGACACTTACACAGATGCGCATGTCTATCTAAGGCGAAGCATGCTAATGGAATCCCGCGAACGTGTTTGTACGCTTGATCGTATTCCCAACTTCAGTTCTTTCATACATACGAAGTTCTTCCTCTTAGTGATGGAAGCCACAGGAATGGAAAAAATGTATTGGTATGAAATAAGTAAACCTCTCTCTACTACGAGAGAGAGAGAGCAAGGAGAGGAAAGGCAGGGAGGTCAACCAGAAGAGCGTCCGGTTTGCTACCCTTCACTAGGGGTAAGGGAAAGGGGGAATAGAAAGAGGAAAATAGGGAGAGAGTGAGTACTGAGTACATGTGGGACGATGTACAGGGACACTATAAGCGGTCTCTTAAACCGGTTCACTTCAAATACTGTACTAATCCATGCATCGCTTTTTGTGCCAGTGATGGGTGTAGCCACGGTCCGAGTATCTTTGACTCAGAGAGCGGTCTCGAGTCCAGTACGTTTAAAGTTGTCCTGAGAGAAAGGCGTTGTACGTCGTAGAAAGGACAGGTACACAATAGTCGCTCGATGGCTTCCTCGCACCTACAGGAGTCGCACATCGGGCTCTTGGACATTCCCCTACAATATGAGTAAGCGTTCGTGAACGCCACTCCCAGCCACAACTGGCACAGCAAGGTTGTTTCGCTGCGGGAAAGGCTAGATGGCAGTTGTAGCCGTAGCAAGGGGTCCAACTTATATAATCGGCAATTGGAGGTACTTGAACTCCAGAGGGCTTGTGACTTCTTGCGTGCAAGCAGACGAAGTTCCCTGGCAGTGTTCGTCCTCGCCAAAGGTATTGTACGCGTCTGGGTGTCTTCGTGGGCAGACTGGGCAGCCTGGGCAGACTGGTCAGCAATGTCGTTGCCGAGGATGCCACAGTGAGCAGGAATCCACTGGAAGACTATGTTGCGCCCTGTTTCCAGAGCATGGTGGTGTACTTTCCTGATGTCGGATATCATCTGCTCTTAAGTTCTGTGATGTAAGGCAGACTTGATACTGTGAAGGGCTATGCATTTTAACAATCGCAGGGTGGCTGGCAAGGGCACACCGCAGCAGGCTAGCCTCTCTGTCTCTGATGCCCTTGAATTTCTTTATTGCCATCACTGTGTGACTGATAAAAGAGCTATTGCCATGATTGCTGGTGTTCCCGCTCACACACAAAGAAAAAAAAAGAAAGAATTTTATCAGTCTGTAAAAAGTCTACAGGCTATTTCTGTGAAGTTCATATTTATTTTTATAGACAGCCTGCAGTCTTGTGCCTTTGCACTTTTTGTCGACTGATATCCGTTGACTTCCAGAAAACAATCTGGTCGCAATTATAGCGCCACAGTAGACAAAAGGAGAGTTCCAGTGAGTTATGCCTGTGAGCGGTAGACAGACTTCGTATACAGCCAGAATACCAATTAAATAAGGAATCAAAATGAACTATAAGAAGCCTACAGACTATCCATAGGCTCTCTAAGTTCAGTTTTACGAAGGTCGAGCAGTGAGCATAAAGCAATTACACAAACAGGCATGTTTCATCAAGACGTATTACTCTAATGGTATACCGGTAGAGTCAATGCAGTTAGGCTATTTCCATCACTTTAATACGATACAAAGTGGCAGAGCGGGATAAATGTCTCCGCCACTGTCCTTGAAAGTGACTCTTGTGAGTAACATAGAAACGTATAAGTATCAATGAAAGCAACTGGGAGAGGCCTAGGCATCCCTGGGTAGCCGGGGAAAATGACTCGGTGACCGGTCGTTAACTCAGCTGAGAATTACTCTAGCGCCAGCGTGAGCAAGAATGAGCGAAGCTTTGCTGGAATGGCGGCCTCCTGGCGCGCCTTGCAAGCATTTACATTTCATACGCTCTCCGGGTGCGCTCAGGGGCGATCGTTTACTCAGATCGCGAGATAGCAACAACCATTAGACGTCTATTTCTACTACCGTGGCATTTTTTTCTTTCTTTCTTGTTTTTCATTGATCATCGCACGCGTGGACATAATGTAGTGTGCTGCCCCATGGATGCATGCTGGTCTCCAATGGTGCGCAGGTTCCAGCATTAACGCAGCGTACCATTCTTGGCGCACATGGACTAAATTGGCAGCCCAGATATGTCCCCTTTGTTGCCGCGTGCGCCAATTACGGCGACACACGGGAAGAAATGCCCGTGGCTACCATGCTGGCATACGCGCTTTTACCCTGGAAGCGAGCAGGGGAAGCGAGATCTTCGGCGAAAATGTGGAGCACTTCGCTAACGGCCGTTTTTCCAACGCGAGCTGCGCGGTCGTTAGTCCGACACCGTAAATGGCAAACGTCCGTCTGTTCATCTGTCACCCGGGGGACGCTGGCTGTGTGCGCCGTTCGGTTGTTTATGTTTTGTGCGTGGTTGTAGCGAGAAGAGCTGAAAACAAAGGCACCCTGAAGGTAGGAAAGGGGGGGCTGTAGAAGGGACTAATGACTTGGAAGTAGCGTTGCATTCTCTATAGCGCCTTCAGGTATCTAATGACCAGATTGGAAGCGCCTGCTACTGTTTCTCTTTCTTCATTTGCAGCACGCTTTTGAAATGGAGCCAGTTAAAGAGCAGCAAGGTAGACGCTTTAGAATGGGCTGACGGAGCACGAAGCGTATGCAGTACGAAGAGGAAGCTGTTGTTGCTTGGCATGGCATTTTGGGACACGCAAGCTATTATTTCATTCAAAACCGTGAGAAGGAGACGAAAGGGACAAGGCAGGCAGGGACGTTAACCAGAACAGAAATCCCGATTTGCTACCCTACACTGTGGGACGTGGGAGCGAAAAGCAGAACCAAAATAAGAAAATCGAGAGACCTAGAAACAGCACAGCCACACGATCACAGTCAGTCACGGTCACTGCACACGATCGCGATATCACGTGCAACACAACGAACACCAATTACGGCTAAAGGCTTTTGTGCAGGTTCGTCGTCCTTAAGAATTGTAGCACTGCCTTTGTCTCCCTCTAGTGTGATAGCTTATGAGTTCGGCCTTCACAGAAAAGACATTTTTTTAAAAGCTTTGATTTAGGAGTTTCAGTAAAGATCCTATAAGGATTATAAGGAAGTACAGAGTAACTGTTTTTCTTCGGAACAGCTGACAGAAGCTCAGAGACCTGTCCGCACAAGATGCGGACAATGCTGACAGGGGACAGCATTTGGAGAAACGGACAGGCCGTAGACACTCACTCCATGTGGTATACCATCGCACTAGAGCCTCTTTAATCGCAGCTTCACCGAAGAAATACTCATGATTCTGCCACCAGCCTTAATAATCACTATCGCTTTCAGGGTTCATCTTTGATGGTTGTCTATTCTGTGGCTATTACTTCGTGCTCATCATGATGCGGCTAGCAGAGTTTCATCCGAGCATTGCGAATAGCGAGAGTGTGACCGGCAACCCCCTCTTCCCCCTGTACTGCTATGGTGTGAAGGAACATGTCGTTACTATATTTTGGCTAGGCGTAACGTTCACTGTGCTTAGATTTACATACTGTGCATTTTATTAAAGCGGAGGACAGACATGAGTCTGGCAGGCCGCGGCTATTATGAGGCAATCGCGCATTTCCGCATTACCCACCCGCTTCACAGCGTGGAGAGGTAAGCGCTGTTGTTGTGTTAGCGGGTGATAACTTTTAGAGATATATTCACATTTTCGTAATGAACCGCTCAGCGCTACTCGTCATTAGGGTGACCGGCATGTTTTCCTCCGGCTTGCCTAATCAGTTCGCACTGAAAGTGATATCCCGGAAAGGGGTCGACTGAGAAAGGAACCCTTGTGTACCATGCCTGGCGTTCGGCTTCCTTCAGGGGTGATACGCTTGGGAAAGGAGCCTGCGCCCTGAATTCCCGTCGAAACCAACGTGAGCACGGAAAAAAAGTGGTGACCAGCGGCCCACTGGACGATCTACCATTGTCAAAACAGTGGTCACAATGGATGTCCTTTGACAGTGATACAAACATTTGTCTGCGGGATACCCATGCCTCTCTCCTCTATACTTGATTTCTCTGAATACACCTGTCTTCCTTCCACTAATGTCGCTTAGCTAACCACGGACTCATGTCGGGTTAACCTCACTGCCTCTTTTCTCTCTCGCTCTCTGCCTGTCTCGTATGGTACCCATTTGTGTCATTTAGATGCATTCAGGTTGGTGGCAACATTTCCTTTCATAGACCTTGCGCTGTGCAACACCCGCATGCGCCTAAATCTAAATACACGAGCGTTTATTGGAGTGTGCCTAAGTCTGAATGCGGTCACTGAGGCAGGGAATCGAACTCATGACGTCATGCTCAGTTGCACAACATGATAATCGTTACCCGAACGCGGCATGTCCAGCTGTTCATGGCAACCCTTCTTGCTTCCGAACCTTTAGAAATCCAGGTCCTTATTCCGTGACCAGCGGTGCATATTGCAAGGTTAACCTTTGTACCTTATTTATCAGCTGCTTTTGGATCGGGGAAGCGGCACACTTCCAGTAATATTTATTTCTACTGAGAAGAATGTAAGATATTTCAATAGAGACATGCTGGTGGACCAGGAAGTGGAAAACCGCTAACTTTACCTTCAGGGTTCATAGCGCATGGCAGGTGCCTGAAGACATGCAGTCGCTGTGGTGATGTTCTACAGCTGAGGTTTAAGACCTCAAAGATGGGCACACAGCTAGAGTACTTTGGACACTTGGTCTTCGATCAATTCAGACACTTCCCACCGTTCGATCTGGAGATGAAATCAGACACAGTGCAAGAAGATACAGAGCAAAACGACAAGCAGCTCATAACATATTACCTGCATATATTCTACGTGTTAACTTCATAGCGTATTTCATAACAGGGGTGTGGCTATACAGAACGTTGGCAGTCCACGCGAAGCATTGCCTCGTCCTCGTCGAGACACTACCCGAATGCCTTGGCGTCGCCCCGTTAAGTTTCGCACCGACCTTCTCGGTGCGGTTGACCGCGCGAGTGTGCGCGCGCGCACGTGGGTTTATCCGCGTCTACCGCAACGTGAGTATCCGTACGTGCATACACACAAATCAACGGCGGTCGCGCGCTCCCACGGGTCTTACTGCGGGCCCACGTAATCGCAATCGGCTCGGCTTTTAATTTGACGCGAAAGTAGGCCGAACGATTTCCGAAGAGCTGGCCGACGTGCCGCCCCACGAGGAGCGAACGTGCACGTCCGAGGCGCCGTGAAGCTGGGGCCGGGCGCGGCCAATTTCTTCGCGGGGCTTCGGCCGGGCCGTGATTTATTTTCGCGTCGTTCGTCGCCCGCCATTGGATTCGAGCCTCTCTGGTGAGCGAGCGAGCGAGCGCTGGAGCGTTCACTGCCGGCCGCGTCTCACGTCGCTCCGCGATAGCGGCAATGTGACTGCCGCTAGAGAGATCCGGTCTACGGCGTCTCGGTCCTATTTCGCAGCCCGATAAGCAAATCTCGATCAGACGCTGCCGTAAATAGGCAAGCGGCTTCCTGCATACCGGAAGAACACGGCGCACAGTCGTTCCCTATATCGACGCCGTGGATTCTTACGTGAAGATTTCCAGTTTCATTTTGGGGGCGATCCGCGCTCACATTTCGCGAGAAACGAGGACCGAACCGGTGAAACATTGCTGTCATTACGGCGAGACAGTTTTTGTATGCTTATCGGGGGAGCGGGCGTCATTAATTACTATTTATTTGTGGTCGCACGTCTAGATGGCGTAATGAGTCTGGCGTATCTCGGCTCGAACCACATTCCTACATTGACTAAGTTCCGCAGTTGCTGTTTGTCGGCAGGCACTCAGAAGGCTAAAGATGGAAGATATGACCTTAGGAAATGAAAAAGAAAACAAGATATTTTGGCAGAACTAAGCTCCGATGAATTTCCTCTTTGCTTCGTATGTTGCACAGGTTTAAGTTACCTAGAACTTTGTATATACTCAAACATATGTAACATAAGCTGATTGATTAATTCATTAATTCAACCATCTTGACACCACAAAGCAACCCATCAGCTGGGATAGACGCCGTATACTGGAACTCGCCGGCTTAATTTTGACCATCTAACATGCGTCAAATTCGCGGTTTTGCATTCCGCCCCACTGGAATTCGGCTGCCGCGGCCAGCCATCAAACCCACGGCCTCACACACAACAGCAGACCGCGAAAGCCTCTGATTCACCACCGCTGCTTACCACGTATTCATAACATTACGGAAAAGACTACAGAGGTTACCGGACTTTCGAGCAGTCTACAAGAAAAGGCAGTGTTCGACAAAACTTGTTGATCGCATACGTTACAGGCTCCTAATATATGAAACAAATGCTACAGCATCGGCAAAAGAAAAAAAAAACGCGAAATAAACGAAACGATATGAAGCGTAATAACGGAATACGAACATTCTGTTAACGATTCCAAACTAGCAACTTTCAGGAGCTGACAGTAGCGCGTGTGAACGGTGCTTCGTGCCGGTCGACCAGCCGTGCGTGAAGGCTGTGATGCGAGTTTGATCACTACGTGTCGTCGTGTTCCGGTAATAAACGCACGCCGGCCCCAGAATCACTGGGGTTACTTTCCCATTACCTGGGAAATCATTTCCCGGCCTCGCTGCCATTTACGCGCCGCCATCCACTATTCTCTGCGCTTCCTTATGTCTTTTTTTTTATCTTCTGCGCAGGAATGGTCGTCTGCGGCTAAACTGTATCCTTCATAATGCACGTCGTTAGTTTTACGGGAACGACATTTGCTTTATTCGTTGACGTCACTCCGTTTTCAATCTGTGAATGCGTCACTGCGTTTCATTTCTCAGATTTCTCAGCTAAGCGACGCGAGTTCGAAACGCTTTTGTGTATACGCTTTTGTATCGTAAGGCTCAGTCCATATTCATCTCAAACATGTGCGGAACTTCGTATTTCGTGGAAAATGAATCGCTGAAGAACCTGGTTCGGTCGGCTCTGCTGCAACGTCTAGTGACAGCAAGAAAAAAATGAAGATAAATAACATGTCTGGCTAGAAATCTTAAGATACGAAGAAACTAGGGAGTCGTGATAGCAATGTGACAGGCTGTTTCAAAAGCTCATTTCGGAGCAAGGATGAGACATTAGGACATCTTGCACCATTATGGAGTCCAACATGGCGAACTGCGCAGATAGTGAGACAAGAGAGATGCAAAGAGAGTATGTGCTGTGCTTATCAACTGTTTTTATTCCGTTTCAATCTTATATAAGACACGCATTCTAAGCGTAGAGAAGTTCGACGTGGCACAATGCCCCATGTTCAATGAAAACAAAGTCGACTTTCCAACACTAGCCCCATAGCATTCACATTTTATTACATCGCTTATTCTGTGTCATATTGGTCCAAGGCAGCTCTTCGGACCTTACCAAACTGCAATAGTACGCGTATCCCATGAACATATCACTGAGAGGAATTCCCCAAAGGGCAGTTAAGAAAGGACACGATCATACAGTAGAATTTTGGACATTGCCCTTGCGGCAATGACAGTATTGCCGCAAGGGCAATGCTGCATCAACACAGTATTGTATATAGTGGGCGTGGACAGGCATCGTAAGCATTTCATAGAGGTTGTAGCGAGATTTCCAGCGTTAAAAAGAAGGAGACAGCAATTAAGCGAAACTAACAAAGACACAATGCACCATTCTAACTCAATGGGCAGAATTTTTTAATATAATATTTCAAAAGGCCACCCGAATTTTAGCAATTTTCAGTTAGCAACGTCGAGAGAGTTCGCCCTTCTTATAACATGCGTATGTTGAATACGTCCAAACTTGATGACGTCGTTGACGTCATCAAGTCGTCAGCGTTATCGTTTCGCCGTCGTAAGGCCACAACGACAAAGCAAAACTTCGCCGACTACAACGATTCGAGTTAATGTCCGCGCGGCAGATTGCAGTAGGGATGCGAACGCCCCAACCACTGCAATCACGCGACGTTTGCCATTTGGGAGGGTTTTCGCTCCCAACACTGACTCGGTCGTCGGAAGCCGCAACAGACAGTATTGTATATAGTGGGCGTGGACAGGCGTCGTAAGCATTTCATAGAGGTTGTAGCGAAATTTCCAGCGTTAAAAAGACGGAGACAGCAATTAAGCGAAACTAACAAAGACCTTGCGGTCATCTGCGCTTAATTAGCGCTGGAAAATTCACATTATGTCAAACCAACTCACTCGGAAGTCAGTACTGCTGAACCTCAAGAAATCGCTCTTGAGAAGAAGGCCATGTCTGCTATGAAAGCCTGCTGATGTGGCAGCAAATGGACTGAGCCGAAAAAATAGCTAAAGTCTGGTGCTTCTTTCTATTTTTTTTTTTTCTGAGCTCGGTGTTGCTTTATTAGCAGTGAATCTGATACTTCCGGTCTTGAAGAGGTTCACGTTCTATTTCTTCCTCTTCTTCTTCTTCGCTTAGTAAACGACTTTACCCGAAGGAGAACTGTTGAGGAGATCTCGTAAACAAGAGCTCTGCGTGTTCGGCGAATGCCAAACCTCGCGTCGCTTCGCGGAACTAGTTGGTTTTTGTTTACGAGTCGTTAACGGAGCGTTACCGCCAGCTACTGCATATCCACGCGATCTGCCTATACCCATCCCCGCCCCCGCCTCCAAAAGAGCTCGCGGGATGCAATTAAGGGTCAACCGCTAGTCGAGAGTCTTCGAAATGGACGCAGCCTCGTCGAGATAACGACGACCACCGGAAGGAGGGGGGCGAGTGAGCGTGTACAGCCACAGACCAGATCGAAGCGACGACGACGAACTGAGTGGGTACGCAAACATATCGGCCGTGTGCGAGGCAGAAGCGTGGCGAATCGATGACGGAAACAGAGCGAAGCGAATGTAACCAGTCATCCTATCTCTTGCAACACAATGCCGGCGAAAGCAGTTGGAAGGCCGGGTGCGTGTGGCTACGCATCGTGGGGCGTCGATTAGGTGTTGGTGTGCCGAGCGCGCACGCAGTTAGCGCAGTTAACCCCGTTGTTAGGGAGAGGACGAGCGCACTCCGCTCCGGTTAGTTGCGGGCAGCGCTGCGCGAACTCAAAGCGTGAAGAGGGGAAGGGACGATCGTACGCGTTGTAATTGGCTCGCGTGCGGTGGCCTTATGGTAGCGACATCTGGCGTGTAGTACGTGCATCTGAAGGCCGATTCTACAAAACGTGGAGTCTGACTAAATTACCAGTGTCAAATCATTGTCACCACATGTCCCCACGGCGCCGGTAACGTACCCTTCTAATGAGTCACTGCGATGGCAGAAAATATTTGGGTGAAGAGTGCAGAACCATATTCTTCGAATTTATAATAGCAGCAATTGATTCGTTAAGTACTGAATTATTCTGCGTCAATAAAAAAGTCAAAGCAAACCACCAAACCATAGGCTTTTCTTTGGGTGAAACTTATTATAGTTCGAAACTTCGTACAAGACCTTATGCTGCAATTCTAACCCGTAACATTAAGATTTCTAGCTTTAAGTCATGGTCAACCCTAACCGCTGATTCCTTTAGTAAATCATTAAAAGACGCGCATTTGATGCACCATTCCTCGTGAAAAGAATCTGCGCACATTGAAATGACCCGGAAAAAAAAAGAAGTAATGTCATCGCTCGTGGCGTAACGCTGATGCAGCAACTGGACAGAACCCGAGCAACATTTTAATGGCTTGTGGTAGAGCTTGCAACAGGCTCGCACATTATAGCAATATCACAGCATTCTGCGGAATATACGAACTGTCCGCTTTGACATTCGCAGAGCAGACGAATGGGCACCGTGCTAGAACACGCTTCCTAAATATGATATTAGGACTCGCGTGTAAGTGAAGATTATTTCACTATGCTCTTCCTCCGCGCCTATCAGGTTCGCCCTTGCGTACACTCCCATTCAAGATTAGTCGAAGCTATACCTTTAACAATACTGCGCGGAATTAGCGGGCCAAAGTGTAGCTGACTCCCAAAAAACTCTCGCTTTCAGCGTGCGCCGACGTGACGCCGTCACGAGCATGATTCGACTCCTAAGCGAGTGCGCGCAGCCGCTACCAGCTATCATTATTACGCACACGCAAACAAGCGTGGATCCCGCAGAGAGAGGCATGGCCACGCGTGGGCTTAACAGATTGTCTCCGGCCGTGTTATTCGTTTTACACCACACGAGCGCGGTAAACCGTGTAGTTAAACTTGTTAGCGTCCGCGAGGGCAGCTCTTAGAGGGAAACGAAATCAAGGCAGTGAAGAGCAAAGCAAATACAAATACCGGATGGGAACACAGGGCCTGCTGACGAGTAACCAACCATATATAATGCGCTGCGTTGTTAGTGGCCTGCCGAGGTTTGTAGTGAGCGCTGCCGGAAAGACGCGGCACTCGTTAGCTCCACTTTACTTCCGAGTGAACAATTTCGCTTCGTCAGCGAGTGAGGGAGTGAGAGTGACTGACTGAGTGAGTGAGTCAGGGAGCGAGCTCGCTTTCGTATGTGTGTGCGTGTGTGTGTGCAGGGGGGTTGTGTGTCCTCGTACGTGCGCGCGGGCGTACTCGGTCGTGAATTGGTGTGTGTGTTCGATTACGCACAAAGCAGATTCTGTTTAGGTGACTTCTGAGAAATAGAAAGAAGTAAATGCATCACAGGACAGGTCGGTCGGTGTTATCTTTGTTTTATGCATTCGGACTACGGCCAGATGCCATGGGAAGGTTGACTGATCTAGTCTTCAAATATGGTGTAGTCGTGACGCCCAACGGATAGTAGAGTTTTGTTACTCGCCAATAGTGCTTTCTGTACGGGTTACTATGACCATGCTTGTTTGGACTAAGGGAAGCTCGCAAGAATCGATATCCGAAGTAAGGTGTGCCATCAGATGCAATTTTCTTTGAGTGAACGGATATGCAACACGACTCCGATGGTCTTTGCCAAATTCACTGAGCGTCTTGTGTGCTACTAAGGCTTCAAGTCCGAGCAGTCATATCTTATTCACAAGGTTGGCTGTTAGACGCGGAATATTGTTCATGTGCTGAAACTCGACAGCTACAGTTCTTTAGTCTCGCTTTGAGCGCGTTACGATCGAGCGCGTTGTTGATCTAGCAGGTGAATACTCATTCAACAACAAGGAAAGAAAATTTGATAAGCGAATCAGGTGATCGGCAGAAGAAAACATGGGCATGCGCCCAGATTGGCTGTTTGACAAGCGCGCAGCTAGCAAAGTGGAGAGATATTCAACATGCATGATTCTACATCTCGTCTTTTCGAAGGGGCTTGCCTTAGTTGTCTTGTGCATACAAGTGTCGCGCCTATTGGCTGTTTTCCTTCGTGATACCGTCTTCTTCAATATTCAGGCACTCACCTTGAGAGAGAGAGAGAGAGAGGGAGAGATAAAAGGAAAGCAAAGATGTTAACCAGTCAAGAGTCTGGTTAGCTACGCTACGCTGGGGGAAGGGAGAAGGAGAATACAAAGAAGAGAAGAGAAAGGACACTTGGCCGCAGCCATAGTCGGCCTTAACTGCCAGACTAAGCCCGCCAGCAGCAATGCCAGCATCTCCGCCACATTACTTAGATAAGCAGCAATGTGGTGCGCTGTATAATTTTGACCTGCTCCTCTGCAAAAGTGTGAACTGCGTGTTTTCACTGACAATTTCAGGTATATATATTTATTCATTTATAGAACTGGGTGTGTTTGTACATGTTTGTACGTCTGAGGCTTTCTGAACTTATGTGCAGAACGTTTCATGTTTCGTGCTCTCTGACCCGGTTTAGTGTTTTTCGATGCTTTTCGCCGTATCTTTTGTTTGCCATGCGACGAGAGGTCGCCGGTGCCTCGTGAAGGCTCCAACTGCTGCTAAACTATTAATTAAAGAAAAAAAAGAAATAAAGTTTGTCCAGTAAATAATATCAAAACGCCTAAATTAAAGGAGCTCTACAACACTTTTTGGCGACTTCGCTTGCTTTAAGTTCCTTCTCTTGCTATTCAATTTCTATCACCACAGCAAATATATTTGTATTTGTCCGATACAGCATGTGCGGCGATCACAATATTCGACCAGTAATAAGCAGCCATGCTAGGCCTTCTTTTTCCTTTCTTTCTTTCTTTCTTTCTTTCTTTCTTTCTTTCTTTCTTTCTTTCTTTCTTTCTTTCTTTCTTTCTTTCTTTCTTTTTATACAAGCGTTAGCTCGTCGGGTTACCACTCATATAAACTCTACACTACTAAAAACACAAGATTTTAACAGGCAGTGGGAGGCGCGGCTTGCGGACGAGGACCAGGACAGCCAACTGGCTCTCCTGGACCAAGCCCAGCGAACCGCTCGTGCCAGTTGAGCCCTGGACTAGGGGCACCAACCACGGGACCTTGAATTACATTTTATCCATTAAAGTTTTTCTCTCTCTCTCTCTCTCTTTATGGTTTAGGAGCACCGCATGACGGAACATAGAATAAAACGTGTCTGAGCAGGTATACGGGTTATCAGAGTAACAATATACGGTTTGATAAATTGGTTTTTCGGGCGCCAGGGGCAAGCGTGGCCAAAGAGCACCGGGCTTTATGGTTTCAAGCCGAGCGTTCTGAACATTACGCTACGCAGCAGCCTGGCACAGGTGGAAGTATTACATTTGAGTTATTAAATTATCCTCCCACATCGTAAAATATTCATAATAAGAAACATTTTTTTTTAATATTTTGCATGTGACGTCACGGACAAAGGTTATCGCCGTGCTAGTACCCAAACGTGGCGGCCACGATGACGTGAGTGCGCTATATTTAATGTCCTTCGCTTTTAGGTAAAATTCCTTATTTGTGCCCCCCGAACAATATTTATGGAAATCGGTTTAAACCAACGCGTCCTAGAAAGCAGGCCTGTGCACTCTGCTTTATGACGTCATGCTACTTGGGCCGAAGTCTCCACTGTCAAGCCCGGCGTGACGAAAGCGGTGACGTCAAAATCCCCGTGACTTACTCGGGAGCATGCCCATAAGATTCTATGGCAGTCAGTCAAGGTAGCATAGGAATTGCGGTTAAACCCACTTTCTCTCCGAAGTTTGCCCTTTCATATAGAATAATAATAAACGCAGGTGTTACAAAACAGTCAGCACCACCCACCTTTTGTGAGCCAGTTCTCGCCCACTTGCCCTACTATTTATCGGTTACGCATAAGTTCTCTGTATCCTGGCCACCAGTATAGGCATGTGCTACGTCTGTAGCAGAATCGTTCCCCCAGTCCTCCCTCCCTCCCTCTCCTTTGCATTTGCATTACGGACAGTCAAGCTTCACCACGCGCTATTATTTCACATTCCTTCCGCGTTCCTCGACGAGAGATGCCGGGAGTCGCTCCAAGAGTAATTACGCGCACTGACTGTGGTCGATGTCGCGATTCGCGACGCAGAGAAGCTACTAATTCGTTCAAGGCAAAAGTCCGACGAGGTCGGTTCGTCCACACCACCTCCGTACATTAAACGGACAGCGCGAGCAACAGTAGGGCGAGTTGCAGAGACGGGTTGACTAAAGCACTACTGGCAGGGTCGTTTATCATTCGGTCCAGTTCGGCATTTTCCGATGTCATCAAGCAACCCGGCTCTCGTCTCGTCACTGTCGCACGATAGCTACACTGCGAGAAACGGGGCTACAGCTGCGAGGCCCAGAATGAGGAGGAGGGGGGGGGGTGAGGTGAGGGGGAGGTGTTGCACTCTCTGACAAATGGCCGGACCAAGGGAATGTCACACACTGCTACTGCGAACGCCTTCTCACCATCCCTTCTTGGCCAGATTCCAGCTACGGTATTATTCTTTGCCTTATCTTTGGTTCGCACAATTTGTTCTGTTTCGTACTATATCTTTGCTGCCTCAACCGCTCTAAACGCGTCGTTCAGCTTCTGGAGGCCTTGCGAGCATCCCTTCAAAGGGAAAAAAAAGAAAATAGGAGGAAGATAGCAAGACATCGCGGAAGACTGCGCGCGTATAGAACGAATAATAAATCAAATGGAGCAAATTCCTCCCTTCGGAGCTTTAATATCGGGTCACTAATGACAGAGTCAAGCGTACTTGCTTAGATATAAATTATTTAGAACTGTTCTACTTATGGAAGAAGCGAAAAAAAAAGGGGGGGGGGAAGCAGGAAGTTAAGGAGATGATGCGGAAGATGAAGATAAATGCG
Source organism: Dermacentor silvarum (assembly GCF_013339745.2). Classification (NCBI taxonomy): domain Eukaryota; kingdom Metazoa; phylum Arthropoda; class Arachnida; order Ixodida; family Ixodidae; genus Dermacentor; species Dermacentor silvarum. The sequence goes on from NC_051157.2 coordinate 30,287,950, forward strand.
ACAGCGGTGTGACCCTATATGCGTGGCCACTGCACTTGCATGACGTTGCATGAATTCGTCGGAAAGCGCTCGGTGCATTGGACTTCTTACCGTCCGCTGAAGAATGTCCGTGGAGCTTCCGGCTGACTATAGACGCATTACTTGTAAAATTCAGCGAACGAATGAACTGTGTACTTCATTTGGGGATGCTGGTGAATATATCTGCACCCCAACGCTATAACGTCGAAGGGTCGTGGCACAGTTGTGACAACTATTTCACGGGAACGTACGTATAAGGAGAGAAAACTATATAAATGCAGTCCCACAATGAACAGCGGATCTGTATCTTCGCAAGATAAGGCTTACTATGGCCGATCTCTTTTTCTTCTTCTTCAGTGACCGAGTAACTGCTAGCGGCCGGAAGAAAGATTCCCACCGTCTTCATCCCCAGTAAGCTCCTTTACAGATTGATAATGCACAACCCCATGCGACTGTAGTAGAAGAAAAAATAAACATTGATGAGGTTAATGTCTAAATGCGTATTCAGCTTGAAGCGAGATAAATTGGTTACTGAAAGCTAAAACACGCTACCTCTGTTATGTTAACCTCTTTTTATTTATGTTATTCATTCCGGCTCTTCTAAGGTGAAGTAATGATACCTAGCTGCTGTTAACCAATTGCATCTTTCCTTATTTTTGCGGTAACAAATATTTCTATCTCTCTCTCACAATATTCCTCGGCTTTGAAGTGAATGCCCGAAAGCTCTCCGAAATGAGTTTAGATCAGAATTTCAAGAGGCCGCATTCAAACGCGTTTTCTTTTTCATCTTTTTGTTCATAGTTTTCCTCTTTCTCTTTCTTACTTTCATTTTTTATATAACCTTTTTTTCTTCTTTGAGTTTCGAAAGAAGTTGAACCGAAGAACGAAAGCGTCGACCAAGGGAGTGATATTTGGAGCATAAAAACTGTTACGTCGCGTGTTTCGCAACAATCTCGCAATGAGAAAGGTGAAATCATCAGGGACGCACGCCGTGGGCGAAAGGGCCATTAGGCGCCGAATGCGGCAACCGTGAGGCGTCCATTGTCCGGGAAACGCGCTCAGGAGCCGCCATCAACGACGCGCCGGTTCCTTGCGAACGTCGTGGGCGAGGAACGAATGCACTGCGGCTTTCAAGTTGCCGCGCTGAGTAGAGTCTGTCCAGTAGCCTTTGATATTTTTCCTTTTCGTTGATGTTTTTTTTTTTTTTTGCTTTTTTTATAGAGAGAAAAAGAAGAGAAAAAGAGATTCTTTGTGTGCTGCGTAGCTGCGTGGAGTCAACCCTGGTACATGAAAAGAACACCTGGTATATAAAAAGAGCCCGCTTTAAACAGCTGCGAATTGAGTTCCAGCTCGTTGAATACGTAGTATAACATTCCCACTTGGGTGAAATTATGACTGCACTACGGATGAAGCTTAGAGCAATGTTATAGAATACTGGGGAGCTCCATAATACGTGTAATGGGAACGGCACCTTATAAAGAAGCAAGCTGAAGGAATTTATAACCAAGATAAAACACGACTGCAATGCGAACTTACCGTGCATGAAACAATCCGGACGATGCAGCTTATGTTCTATACTTAAACGGATAGTAGCTGAAAAGTAGCGGGAACCAAGCGGGAATCGAGATTACCCGCTGAGGCGGCGCAATGGCTATTGCTGTCTGCTGATGAGCACTAGGTCGGGTGTTCGACTCCCGGCCGCTGCGGCTCCATTTCGATGGGATCGGAATGCAAAAACGCTCATGCATTCAGGCTTAGGTGCATGTTCGAAAACCCCGGTGGTCAAAACAAATCCGAAGCCCTCTCCTACGGAATCTCTCAGAGCAGCAGTGTTGCTCTGGGACGTTAAACCCCTTCAAATAAATAAATAAATAAATAAATAAATAAATAAATAAATAAATAAATAAATAAATAATCTATCTATCTATCTATCTATCTATCTATCTATCTATCTATCTATCTATCTATCTATCTATCTATATATCTATATATCTACCAATCACCCAATCTTATAAAGAAGCAAGCTGCAGGAGTATATAGCAAACATCGAACAAGACTGCAATGCCAACTTGGCGCGTACAAAACGATGACGTAACGTTCCATACGATACAAGTCATGTTCAATAACGAAACAGAACTGAAAAGGTAGCGGGGAGGAGGCACATTACCAGTCGAGATCTTAAGTTTTCTACGTCGAACGAAATTACACTAAATCAGCTTATGCGTTACTCTTTGACCAAACGTACGCTGTCTTATCGATGTATCAACCTTTAAAAAATACCTCCTCTGCATAAACCACAGCACAGCTCTGTCCACAACCAAATTAGGTTAAATATCCTAGTTACGTAACAGGGTCAACATCTTGTCATAAAAGCCGCTGTATAGTAAAGAAGGGGGTCGGAATTATGTCTGCCAACCTCGATTGTAAACGTTAACACAAAACTTGCCTCCCGCTCCTCTCAAAATGGGGCCGCCGCATCCACTGATCCCCTGCTCACAGGTGATGCTTTGAAACAAGACATGTCACTAAAGCAAATTCAAGCAAAACAAAACAAAAAGTGGCTTAGAAGACAGCAGGTGTTGCTGAAACAAAGTAATCGGAATCGAATGAAGGACAGGCGTTGAACCTATAGTAAGCGCGACTTGTCAGCCTCGACTTACAACCAATCTTTGGGCAAGCTCCAGAGCCGTGTCCTACGTGTACCAGTGAAGGCGGAGTAATAGTTCAGCGCGTGCCAATGCAAATGTCGACCGACATCCGTTTTACTCGCTTTACGAGGCCATAAAACACGGCGCCCCGGTTGATATTGGATGTCGCCTGAGAAGCAGAACAAGCAGCGGTATAGGACCCCCCTCATGAATCGATTGGCCTCCTTCTCAGTGTCCTTGTCACGGTGCATTTCGCGGCGAATGCGCGTCGCCGATAGAAGCTTCAGTTCCGCTCGCGGCTCCGGAAGCCTTCCTCCCCGCCTCTCACTTTCTGCTTCCGATTCTGTCTTCTATCTTTCCCGTTCTCTCGTTTTCTTGTCGTTTCTTTCTTGCGTTGGTCGTAGTCCCGTTCCGTGTCCGCACCCCCCGCCCTCCGCACCGAAGTTCCACTCCACCCCGCTCCCCCGAGTCCTGACAGATGCGTGTGCTGCACGCGTTCTCGAAATAGAATGGCGAGCGTCGACCTCGGACGTTTCTCAGGTTTAGGTCACGGCGAGAATTTGTTTCCAATGATGAAAACAAAACAAAACGAAACGAAACAAAAAAAAAGAAAGAATCGAAGAACAGGACGCTCGGTGGGGGCCACGGAGAAACCCGGTGAAGCGCGTGAACTCAATGGAGACCTATGGCTCAGGAACCGGCGGAAGTTCAGGTGTGTGCGTAAGAAATGAACTGCGACTTCCCTGTCTTATACTGCGTCTCGCCAACTCCATACTGCACTTATGAGATTACAACTTTTTGCCTGGTTTTAACCGACGAGAAATAACGTTACTGTGCCGCCTGCGAATAGGAGTTTCTATCGCAAACGCCTACTCGTTCCTAATTGGAATGGTGGACAATGTCAATCGCAGCACAAGTGGTGTTGAAGAAACAACCAACCGTCTCCTGTGTGACTTCCCCACCTACAAGGATGACAGGAGTGCCCTTCGAATAGCTTTGGGGCACATAGATGATAGGCCTTTCACAGTGGAGAAGATCTTGGGCCCGTGGCCTTGCGCGTCTGCTATGTGCAAGGCCACAAAGGCGCTGCTGCGTTTCTTCAAGTGCACCGGCCTGTATGACCGCCTGTGAATGACTCAGCGATGAACGCTTGTGTGTGTAACAGTGTAAATAAAATGTGAGCTTCTGCCTTCCTTCTCCTCTTTCAATGCCCTTTCCCCCATCCCCAGTGCAGGGTAGCCTCACCGGGATCAGCCTGGTTAACTTTCCTTCTTTTCCCTTATGACTTTTCTCTCTCTCTCTCTTTCTCTCTCCATGCATTACAGCGAAGGCCAGGGCTCGTGTCAGCCAATCACTAACGAGAGCCGGCTGCGTGGTGTTCCTTAGAAGGAAGAATGGCTCGCCCATTGTGCTTCCGTGAAGCTTCCATTCAGTCGGCTTGTCTAATTGGGCGATCAAAGCGACACAATGCTTGAGCCTTTCTCCTGGTTCTCTTTGCTGATTAGCTGACACGACCAATAGCTTTTGCTGCATTGCAAGGAGTTGATGAGGTGAAGTACACTTCTTGGTGTATTGTACGTGGCTACGCAGATTAGGATCGATCAATCGTTCGCACTTCGCGTTCTACCATATTTGCTCAAACGTATATGTGGGACCACCAGCACGCAGTGTTCTGTCCTCTCTCTCCCTCGCGCCGCTTTCACGTGGTGAAGGTACTGGACATGGTCCTAGCTCCGTGGCCTCATAGCCTCTTAGGCAACTCATCCTGTTTCGCGGAAGGCATATTTCTGCTTTAAATGTTCTCCAGTACTGACCCAAAGCAAAGGGAACCTGCGTTGCGGTTAGTGTCGTGTTATACGAAATCGAATTGAAAAAAATGTCTCGGAATTGTAATGGAATTATAATTCTTGGTATGTTTTAAACGTATATACGATTACTTGAAGTAATTAAGTCATTTCCATTACAGTGTTCGGTGCATTCGCAGAACTATTGTCAAATCTATACTTCTAACTTACAGGGGGGCTTCTTGGGTTGCACTGTACACAAGGGAACCTTGTGGTGCTGCTGTGCTTGAGCAACCAAGACGATCTTAGCCTCCCTTCGGGATACTGGAATTTACCGGACAGCTTTGCTAGCTACCAACATAAGTTATTCTGCACGTTGTGCTTCATACAGGTATGCATCATTTCATGAGTTATTTGTGTAATCTGGAATAGCCTGCTAGAAATCGTTTCAAACCTCTCAAGATTCCTTTAAAGCATCTCCGTCTCTTTCTATGCTAAGTTTTTATTGTGGAGTATCTTTCGCGCCACACGATGTTAGTAAGCTGAATATGAATAGCTATCGTTAGAATTGGACAGTGCAACACAAGCGCGTGGATGGAAAAAAAGAAACTCCGGGCAACGAAAACATTAAGTAAGGCTGGAGAAACCTCCTGCGAAAAATGTTAACGTAAGCGCCGCAACAGGAACAAAGAGGGGGTGAAGAAACGCAAACGAAATGCACAATAGGCTGAAATACCACATAACATTGCTTCATGTGGCCATAATTCCCACGAGGAAGTACAAAAAAAGTGACATAGCTGATTAAAAAAGGAAAAAGAAACGCGAACATTGCACATTAGACTTAACCGGAAACAAAGTATTCCACGAGGTGAACGCGTGCCAAACATCATAGAATATTTTATATAAACAATATAGAAAAGCGAATATACAGCAAATTGATGTTTCCTAAAGCATTACCTAAATAGCAGAACGTTACCTAAATTACAAATTCGTACTAAGATAACGTCAGGAGCACTTTCACAAAAACTGGAAAACATCGGAACCATGTCACATTATCAGTATCTGAGTGAGAAACGGGAGCAGAATTGATGTGGGCAATCAGATCACGACGAAAATAGCAGGAGCAGTAATAAAGAAACCGGACCAACTTCGTGAGACATGTATTTCATTTACGATACGGGGACGAGTGAACGCATCGTCATTCGTTACTGCACATACGTAGCTCCTTTTTTTTATTTTCTTCTCTCTCACTCACTCTCTCTCTTCTTTATCTTTCTTTGCGGAGTTACACATAGTCTCCATCGAGCGCGATGCTCTTCTCGGCAAACTTGGATGCACAAACGGCCGGCACTTAAGAAGTAATGGGGCAAAAAGCGGCTGCGCGGACAGCGGACGGCCAACACGCATACGAAGCGCAAGCGGCTTGTGAGATCAACGCCGCGACAACCATCGCGCCTGTCTCGCATCCCTCGTCGCGAAGGACAAGAAGACAACACCCACGCTCAAAAGCGGCGCACACAAACGCAGTCGCTCAAACAGGACCGGGGCGTGGACAGGCGATCTCTCGCGACGCGCTCTCGCGGAAGCAGTTCCGCTTAAAGAAGCGGCAGCAAGCAGCAAGAAGAAAGCGCTCGGACGCCCGACTCGAGAAGAACGCGAAGACGCGCCAAACGCGAAGAAGAGATGAGCGCGATGGAAGAAGAAGGGCGGCTGAGGAGGGACTTTGCTCCGGGAGAGGAGGACGAAGATGCGATTCTGCTGCCTTCCGAGGCTTCTGCACGCTGTATACCCGGCGAATACGGCGGCTCATGAGCGGTTCCTAATGGCGCCAGCCACTCCCGCTGCAATCCGCTGCGGGCGACGCATGTTGCGTGAGCAGCGCGGCACCCGAGGCGACTTCATCGAGGGTCCAATCCGCGCGTACGACGACGACAACGACGACGACGACGCGGAATCTGGGTTAATGCCGCTGATGCCGTCGCCACGCTGCTATTGCTGCTGCTGCTGCTGCTGCTGACTGGCCGGCGAGAGTATCGCGTGGTACGCCGGGGCGGTTCTTCAACTCGCGGTGTTTTCAAAACGATGCGTAGTCTAGGCCTCCTCGTTTCGCGTGTCCCTGCGCGCATTTCGTAGAGCTGCTGGCGATATCCTGCGAGAAGGAAACAGGCGGCAAAAGCGCTGTGTGACGCCATCCGTTACGCGCGAGATTCAAAGTTTCGCTCGCGCGATTTAGTGTTTCCTCGGATAAAAAGTCACGCTTTCGCCACATAAGCCGCCTGTGGCTTTGCGATCTAAGCGTTTCACTATTTAGAAGTGATCTTTTCAAACATTTACCCGCCGTGGTTGCTTAGTGGCTATGGTGTTGGGCTACTAAGCACGAGGTCGCGGGATCGAATCCCGGCCACGGCGGCCGCATTTCAATGGGGGCTAAATGCGAAAACACCCGTGTACTTAGATTTAGGTGCACGTTAAAGAACCCCAGGTGGTCGAACCCCAGGTGGTCGAAATTTTCCGGAGTCCCCCACTACGGCGTGCCTCATAATGAGATCGTGGATTTGGCACGTAAAACCGCACAATTTAAACATTTCCCACGGAAGTAGCGCACCTTATTTCCCACGGAAGTAGCGCCCTTGAAAGTAGCGTACCTTATTTGAAAGTCTAGGGCCACGATTTTGTAGCGATGCCTTTTCCGATGCAACTTTTTCCGCTTCGTCAATGGCCAGAGCGACTGCTTCGCCCGTGTTATCAATGAGATCAGTGATCAGCCCGCCGTGAACGGTGGATATAAGACTGGCATAAAATCGAAGTGGAGGCAATTTCTACAAAAATGCTGCCCAGTTTATTCTCCAACTCAGATTATTAACTTTAACATTCCCAAGATCCAAAATTACCACTACGGATATTATTGCGATATGGGATTCATAAGTGACGAATGCCGACACCTCTCACCACATTTTCATTTTTCCTTAGCCATGTTGTTTGCGCAGTAGAACAGTTACGCATCCTTATATGCGGTCGCCCTGAAGTGGGCATGACATTGACTATACTACGCCGTTGCGGCACCACTGGCATCGACTGCGCATATGAAACTTCGCCGTCCGCCCATTGACACGCTCATAATCTTGTCGAGGACAGATTCCTTCCGGCAGCTTCGTTCGCTCGCTCAACCCGTGCACAATCAGCCTATTGTGACATTTAACAGCGTTTATTAATACTCAATTTCACTCACTCGAAATTCTTTGTTGCGACTATGACTTCAGTTAGTACTCTCACACTGCGACATCACTTTTATGTGTCTCTTCCGGCTGGACGTCGCCATCACTAATCATTATTAATTCCTGATCGCTGTTACTAACAGTGCCGTGGGCAACACTTGCGGTGATAACGAAGCTGTACAGCACGTTCTCTGTTTGCAGTGTCTTTTTCGGTTGGTGTCCAAAGATTCTCTTTCCGTGCTCTCCCATAAACCAGCGAAACATTCAACCATTCAGGGCATGAAAAGAACTGGAACCCAAGCGGCTCAGGGGTCTAATCAACAAAGATTTTCTTTCGTACTTGTGCTTTGCCATTGGCCGATCGCCAACACTAATAACATGTCCAGCGTCATGATTGGGGGCAAGTTAGCATAAGAGGTTTTTGTGAATATGGGCCCAGATTATCGTTAATGCGCGCAACTACACGATCGCTGTATCGGTTTCTCAATAGAGGTGGACCTTGCGGCAGCCTATGAGTGCGTGGTGAACGCCACGCGCGTGCGTGCCCTCCTCACACGCGTGCGTGCGCCTGCTCAAGCGCTGCCTTGCTTCTCGTGATCTTTGCGTGTGTCTCCTTTCCCCAGACCTTGTGTAGGATAGCAAACCGGGTACAACTATTAGCGAAGCTCTGTACCTGTCATTACTTCTGTCTTTTCTTTTCTATCTCTCTCTTTCTTTTACTCCTAGATTTCTCTCTTGTATAACGAAGTACTGCATGCACACCTGAATGGGGCAGCCACTTCAGTACGATTTCGCACTTTCGCGCTCTTGAAACGCACCGGCTGTCCAAAATTAAGCTTTACGAAATTTTTAAAAATCGCCTCTGGCAGGTAGCATAATTCTTATTGTTGAACTGGGTTATTCGAAGAGGCGGACACTAGTAGCATGGGAAATCGAAACACATTCAACTAATTAACAAAAATTCACTAATGAATTTCTTAGGTAATTACTTTACGACACATTTCAATTTACAAATTGTAGCCGGCGAGTTTGCAAGACGCATCCACTTGAAACGAATTTCCAGGATGACACCAGTTTGGAGATATTTTCCAAAGTGTTGGACGAAGTACATGGGCGTTCCAGTTATAGTTTTGCGCTTCAATGTATAAAACAGCATTTTAGTAAAAAATTAAGTTGAACAACAGTGCAATTTTACAGAGAGTTTGATGGCGCATATCTCCAAACTCGTGTCACTCTGTAAATTCATTCCAAGTGGATACACCTGACGCAATATGTGTCGTAGAGTAAATAACTAAGCAATTAGTCAATTTTTGTTCATTAGTGGAATATGATTTTTGATTTTTCGTGCTACTAATGTCCGCCTCTTCGAATAACCCAGCTCAACGATAACAATTATGCTACCTGCCACAGGTGATTTTTTTTATTGCGATAGCAATTATATGGACACTTCAACCGGATTTCTGCCGTCGGCGGCGCCGTCGTCGTCGCCGTCGCTGTGAGGTTCCCTATAGATAAAATCTTCGCCGCGTGCCGTATGCCCGAGCGGAAGCGTGCGGGGACGCGCGCTATCACGGAGAGCGAACGCACTCAATCTCCCACGCGCAAGCAAGGAAGCGGGAAGCCAGCGCCGGAGGGAGCGAGGGGGGGGGGGGGGGGGGGCGCACTTCCACTCTGCCAACAACCGCGCTCAGTCGCTCGCTCGCACCGTCTCTTATCTCCACACGGCTCTGACCTTTATGCGCCGTGCATTCGCCACTCAGTTTCCGTTGAAGCGATAGACCGCACGTACCTTCAGCCGCTGCGGCGTATCCGCTTGCTGCCAGAGTTTTGACGGTCGTTGTCTGCAGTCATTCAGTGTGATCTATTCATGTTTGTTTGTGCGCGCTCACACCACGCTTGTTCATTCAGTTAGTAATAGTCGGGCCACATTTTCCAACGCACGCTACACATGCAATGCTGCCCGGATCGGCAGTGCAGCGCTACAGGTGTGTCCCTTCGCACGCGCTGCCCACGGGAAGCGCTTCTCATCAACACCACCGTTTCACACGCGCCTTCTCGTGGTCATCGAGTCTCTCTTCATGTCGGTCTACTTACGCCGCAGCACACCTGCTTACCTAATCAGCTCATGTTTACTACAATTCATATTGCTACCAAAGCCGCTCACCTTACTTCGTATGGCAGTTGCTGTGTTGCTATCGCATTCATTGCTTCGCCCTTAGGGCGAAACTGTGACATTTTTTTTAATTCCGTAAAGCTTAATTTTGAACACCTGGTATATAGACAATGCACGCTGGCAATATAAGACCATGCGACCATCCTGTGGCACCTCCGGCGCTCAAAACTAAACAGCAGTCGTCACTCGTTTGCGACCCGACGACCTCTCCCGACCGCTATTACTTTTTTTTCTTTCTTTCGACACTTCGTCGGAGTTGCTACCCGCGTGTTCCAGAGGCCGAGCCATTCGCCCCGTTTACGACGGGGCCGACTTGCCGGTAATGTGCATCTTTACGAGTTCATAAGCGCGGGCTCCGGCTGGCGGCAGCTAGCTATGGTGTGTCGCTGTTTCCTCTGCCAGCACCCTGTTCGTTGTGTCATGTGTGGGCGTTCAAATTACGCACTGTTGCCGATATTATTAGCTCCGCCGTTTCCCTCTCTCACTCCTTCCCCTTGAGTGTTTATGCCTCGTTGCTCCTTCTCTTCCTCCTCCGATCGTTGGAACTTCGCTGTTTCTAAACGAGCTGTCGATATAGCTTTCTTCTTTATTTTCTTCCCTTTTTTTTTGTTCAGTGACTCGGCACCACGAGAAGTTGCGCCAGGCTCGAGAGCTGTTTGGAGGCTGAGCTGTTTGCCGTGACATAGGAACGATAACGAGAAAGCGAGAGAGATATAAAAAGAAACGCGATGAGAGCGTTCACATTTGGATTTACGGAGCTAACGCGCGAGGGCATATAAGAACACGCTATATCCCAACTATAGGGCGTGTTTGCATAGGGAGTGAAGTGCCGGAGAGGGCTTTCTTTTTTTGCCTTCTTCCTTTCGCATGGAAGCCCATTCGAGCACATCTAAACTCTCGCGTTGTTGACTAGTTTACTTACAGGTCCGCGATGCAGCACAGTTCGCAGCGCGGTATGTTTTATTTAACGATTTCAGCGGGAACCAGCGCTTGCCGGAAATAGCTCCTCTAACGTGCAAGCGGCGTGGGCTGTGCGCGATACTGGTCCAAGAAGAAAATAATCAAGGGCGAAGCGTCGACGGCATCCCTAATGCGGACGTGGAAGCCGTAAGCCCTACAGTATTAACACGTCCGCGATAGCGCAGAAAGAGGTTTAGCTCTTCCGCATTTTGCGCAAAAAAGAGAAAACGGTGGTGAACGACCTCGACACCTCTGCGATCCGAAACGTGAGCTGTCTGCGAAAGACGCCACCGCCTTTCAAGGTGACAGGCGCTCATCACGTAAGCGTCCGAGGTTAGGATTTGCACTGCCAAGGTCTTCACCACGGCTTCCTGTCTTCGAAAAGCGGTACGCAGGTTTGTCGTAAGGATCGTCCCAGCCTACGCGGGACCTTCGTATATTTAGTAATGGCTCGGAAGTCACGTTGCTCATTGCGGCAGGTAGAATTTAAAGAAACTGTTTCGTTAATTATCAAGTTCTGGGTAGTAATTTAATTTTGTTTGTTTGTATGAAGTCTTAAGGTTCTGCCTTTCCGTGTACTTTTGTAGATGACACGACTTTTGTACCGCTTGTGACGTTCTTGCGGCACAGATGCCTCATCCAGGTCTGGTGAATTGAATGGAGTTATGTGTTTTGTGCGGGTATTCTTGCTAGTATGCGGGCTTCATGGCTTTTCTTACAGCGAAGCTGTTAAAGGCTCAGTCTCCGATGGTAGTGTCCGCGTGTAGAAAAAAACTCTCATTGGCCGTATGCTGTATGTGCGAGTGAAAGCGCGCGAGGGACGCGCGCTTTCACGGGGAGCGAACGCACGGCCGAGAGCACACGCGACTTCTTCCGTCGCGCGAAAGGCCGTGGGGGGACGTAAGGAAGGGAGGGAGGGAGGGGAGGCGACGTTTAGCTGCGGCACCAAATGCGTATCTTGCGACCGGGCGCAAGGGGAACTGGCGACTCAATCACCCACGCGAAAGGAGGAAAGCGGGAAGGCAGCGTGGGAGGAAGGAAGTGCGGCTTTTTCTCTGCGAGCAATTAACTGCCTACTTGTACTTTCCGCGGCGTCGGGCGGTCGCGCGCACCGCATCTTGAAAGCGATCTGCAACACGGCTCCTAACTTTGTATGCGCTGTGCTTTCGCCGCTCAGTTTCCGTTGAAGTGATAGACCGCATGAACCTTCGCTCGCTGCTGCTGGCGCGCTTGCTCACGCCAGCGTTTTGACAGCGGTTGTGTGCGATCATCGAGTGTGATCTATTTTTTTTTATTTCGAAAGCTTGCCCTTAGGCATAATACCAAGTATATCAAAAATGTGATGTCTTCATGTTTGCGTGTGCGCGCTGACACCATCCTTGTTAATTCAGTTAGTAAGCGACTGTGTCGAAGTTTATACAGCCGATAAAACTACTATCCTTACTCCGTATAGCCCGCTACTAATTTGCTATCGCAATTGATGCTTCGCCTTTCGGGTGAAATGGCGTCTTTTTTTTCGCACTTTTAATATTCCAGTCTCAGAAGATTTACCATAAAAGGCATGCGCTGCCGGTGTTTTGTTTCATGACATTTGTTTATTGGCTGTCATTCTCAAAATTCTGAGGAGCTGTATAAACTTGGACATGTAGCGGCACCAGCAACGCGCAGAACTGTTGACGGCGGCGGCGTTTTGCCCGCGTTCGCATCGAACGCGCGCGGCGTTGGTGACGTGTTTACGAAGAACGTGCCAACCTTTGTCGTACACCCTATATGGCGGTGTACCGTAGCGACCATAAGGCCATGGTCCCTATGGTCACTAAATAAATGAAAACCACCGGATCATATATATTTCTCATTCTTTAATAGTTCAAATGACCAATTACACCTTCACATCTTAATAGTCATAATTGGAAATACTTAATTCCCACTATAGTACAGCTTCGCTGGTATTCCATCTCCACCCCAGTGGAAGGGCTGGCAGTTTTTTTTTTTTTTTCATCATCCTTCCACATGCTCATGATGCCTACAGTTAGGTTGTAAACTCCAGTCATAACTGTGAACAAAGCCGTCCTTTAATATGTAGATTCAAACAATGAATTAGTAAGTGTTTTGCCCATATTTCGAGGTATGAATAAGTGATGCAGACGCAGTGCATTACCGCTCACGTCACAAGGCTGTACGGATCACGTATTAATGGGTATTTATATGCAGGTCACTTTCCACGTTAAGCTCCTCTTTGACAATCTTACCTGAGTTTGCAGTCTATAAGTCATTGAACTTTATCTTTGGCCCCCGAAGCATACTCGTGTCGACGTTACAACTGTATCACATTAAAGCAACTACTAGCGTGCGATTACTGTAGCGTTAGAGTGCATACGAAGTGCTAGCAGAATGCGTTTCAAGTGCTTTATGACAGTTACAAATGGGGCCACGACGCCACACGTGCCAGCTTTACGAGATCGATCACATACGTGGCGGTGCGTCTGTCACTCAACGCGCCGACATCGTTTGCTCGTATACTCACATTTGCTCTTTCAGATGCATAACAGTAGCGTCAAAAGACGAATGATATACGTCAGCTTGTCGACAGCTTTCTCTTCTAGCTCGAACGCGCTTATACAAGGAACTTTAGGGTCGAGCTATATCTACCTGCCCACTCTGCCGGCTACAAAATGTTTCACTCGGGCCGCTCTTTCATTGCGTCCACTTTGATGTCACCCAGCTTCAGTCGTATACTTTCATTTTACCCGCCTTTCAGGTTTTCCCTTTTCTCCCTATAGATATACTATACTTCCGTACAGTGCTCCGGTCGTGATGTGGCCACGAAATATACGACCCGGAGCGGACTGGCTGGGCAATTTCAAAGCGATCCAGGTGACAACGGTATAGTGAGCAGGTATAAGGCGTGCCTTTTTTTATGCTATACCGTGCAACGCGTTCGGTGGGTGACATGCGAGTCTGGTTGACGAGCTCGGCCCACCGCCCAGGGCGCCCGAGGAAGTACTACGTATAGGAGAAAGCAGCGAAATCAATTTTACGGATCGTATCGCTTGGCCGGTCGGCTGCCGCTGGCCTCCTGCTTTATAGGCACGCGACCGAACGGGCTTGTCCATTCTCCCACGGCGGTGTTCGGCTGAGCGCTCGCGCAGGGTCAGAGACATTGGTCGCGCTGGCGCGGAAACTGTTTTCGCGGCGCGGCGCGACACGCCACGCCACGACGACGACGTATACGTCGTCTCGTAAATCTGGCAACCGAGAGCGCCAGGCGACGACCGACCTGGTCGCTGCTTTTTTCGGCCCAAGAACGAACATCCAAAGCGGCGCAGCTTGTGTAACGCAGGAAAGCCGGTAGTCGTCGTCAACGTCAGCGGAGACAGCTGGAAGGAAAGGAAAAAAACACAAACAAAGCTTCTTCCGCGCTATGCTCGCTCGAAGAACGTCGCGCTATGTACGACCGTGAGCAGGGGGCAGGTGTACGAAGGAGTAACCACGTGACGTCGCGGAGTCCATATTGTTGTGCTATTCATAGCTTCCACAACTTTTATAGAGATAAACGGATCAAAACAACCTGGAACTTTTTGCCGTGCAAGCTATACAGCATTATGACGGCTGCGATTACCTTACTGCCTACGCTAATGTAAGTGTGAAGTCACTGCAGAAATTCAAAACAAGACACGAGACCAGAGTTTACAGAGACACGTGCGACGTGATTCGGGAGACGAAGTTATCAATTTTGCTTTTTCAATCAGTGATGTATTAAGAAGGCAGCGACATGCCTGGTTTGAACTTATGATCTCGGAGTAACCGTTGAGTGAAGGCCGAATATACTGCGTTTACAATAATGTTCAGCTGGAGGGAGAGCCCGCTTTAAGTGATCATGAGCTAATTTGTGCGAACGATTGTTTGCCCTTCAGAGCAATCCCAGTATCGTCTGTAAAGTCGCGAGCATTGTCGTTATACATACATATATGTATGTATAACATACTGGGAAGCAAGCTTCCCAGTATCGTCTGTAAAGGTCGCGAGCATTGTCGTATACATACATACTACATACATACATACATACATACATACATACATACATACATACATACATACATACATACATACATACATACATACATACATACATACATACATACATACATACATACATACATACATACATACATACATACATACATACATACATACATACATACATACAGTACGTACATACGTACGTAACGTACATACATACATACATACATACATACATACTACATACATACATACATACATACATACATACATACATACATACATACATACATACATACATACATACATACATACATACATACATACATACATACATACATACATACATACGCACGCGTTAGGAACGAAGACAGATGTCTCTGTCTACCACTCTCCGAATCGTCTTTGACCCTGGGCAAACGCGGCCATCTTTCACCAAGCGACCGCTGTTTTACGAGGGGTGCAGCTCGTTATTGCCGGCCGCCGTCGCCCCCATAACAGCCTCACTGATGGGAGATATTGCCCGAGAAGATTATCGTGGGAGGCGACGCGGCAAGCGATGGAAAAAAAAAACGGGAAAGCGACGAGGTACAAAGCGATGTTTGCTGCTTCGAATGAAAGCCGCTCGCGAGTGGGCTGGAGAACCTTTCGAACTGCCAGTGTGTGTGGTCCGTAAGCCGAACTTGGATCCAAAAAAAAAGAAAAGAAATACAACTCGAGCATTCGAAAACGTGCCCGTCAAATCAACAATAGGAAAAAGGAAAGGTTTTCTCTGCTTTCGCCCCTGATCGAACCCTTCGTGTAAGCTCTAGTGAGCGTAAACACAGCGACGTGTTAAGACACACGCAGTTTGTTTATTGAATAGTAAGTATTTTTCCAATAATGTGGCTGTTTGGGCTTGTTGGTACAACATATTGGTGAATTGCAGCGCAGATATACATATACGCACGGACAGAAGAAACGAGATGGCAGACTTCATAGCGCTCGTCTGTCGTCTCGTTTCCTTTCTTCGTGTGCGTATCTGCGCTGCAATTCACTGGCATGTTTTCACTCGAGTAAAACGCATAAATAAAACGTGAGTGCACCCTGTTCATGCGAACTCACTTTCCACGTACCCTATTCAGCCCGTGGTTCTCATACAACTCATGGAGAAGAACCGCGAATTATTTGCGCTGTTTTCCAAGTTTTTCTCCTGTTTAGAGGATGAATTTGCGACTGCTGCTAATGTTTATAGCTTATCGTGTATCTGTTGTGTTACGAGGACTGTGTTGTTTTGAACAAACGCAATAATAAACATGAACACGCAAGTACATAGCCATTGGGAAACAATGTGCGCTTTTATCCGATGCGAGTGTCCTTACGAGAGAGCGTTCTAGTGCCAGCGCACATCTTCTTGCGCATTGCGTCAAACGTAGCATAGCAAAGCAGGTAACGTTGTTCTAGTAAGTTCGATGGTTTTTTAATAACTGGGATGCAAGTCTAAAAGATAAAAACTGCACGGCGAGAGTTATACAGGCGTGGAGTGAGACCCTCCGTCTAGGTGGCGACCGACTGCTGAGAGTTCCGAGTGGTGGCGGCTGCCTGCACTTGCTGCTCTCATGGTTGCCAGCACACACGAACGCACACACAGAGTGGAGGGAGCACTTCACAACAATTTCGAAGAAACAAAATCCAAATCAACATAGCGTCGCAAGGAGCGATTGTAAGCAAAATGAAGATTTGGCGTTTATCGCAATGCAGCAAGCTTCACGTTAATGCCCTGTAACCTTTTGAGCCCAGGCGCCTTTGGAAAACGCAATCCAGAGCATAGCACGACTGTGCAAAGGAAGAAGTACTTATTACTCATACATCAGTTAGTAAGTTGTAACCGTGGTTTGTGAAGAAAAAAACATGCTGAACCAGCTCAGCTTCAATATCCTTTTAGTCTTGTCAGTCCATACTCCTGCTATCTTGTGCCTATGTGGCCGCACTATACTGTACGTCGTGACAGGGTTATTCTTCGAAAATAGATATTCATCTTGTGCATTTTGCAGCAGTGCTACTCGGCACAGAGTGATAAATGGTCCGCCAGAGTTGTGAAAAAAAAAACGAAAATAGAAAGAACGTGTAAGCAGTCTATAGTGCTTTCCGACGTTTGTGCCTCATCTTAAATCTTGCCTAAACCTTGCCTCTGAAACCTTGCGAATCACTCAATGCGTCTGTTTTCGCAAAAGCATTGATGTAAATTTTGTATCGAGCAAAGTTCTGTTCACGTGCTGCGTTCTCTAAACATAATTGTTTAGCTGGCGGTAGTATATCATAAGCGCTTCACTATACTCGTAGTAGATGAATGGTGTGCTCTTAGAGTATTGTACACTGGCTTAGGTGTTCCTTGGTGGAGAACGTCCTGACATCATATTTAGTGAGACACGAATGCGAAAACGATATTCTTTGCGGGATGTGAGAGGTTTCATACTGGATTGGTGATTTTCGCGCATACTGCACAAAGAGGGAAAGGAAGACCATGGGCACAGTTTCCGCAAATACCAAGCAAGCAGTGAAAGGTAAGTCGGTCTTATGACATTTTTTTAGTTTAATTTATTGAAGATCTTACGAATCATAAAAGTACTGAAATTTGGGCGAGTTGGTAGCTTGTGCGTTACCTTTGCCTTGTGTCCTCGTTTCTTGTGTGCGCCCTGCAGTTTCATAATGAAGATCTCATGAGTTGACAAGTGGAGTTACGCCACATATCTAAATTAAGACAGTTTTATTATTATTATTAATATTATTATTTAATTTTTTTCACCTGCTATTCCCTCCATCTGCCTCCAAAACAGTGAATCAGCAGCATCCCGTCTGCTCGAGGTATTGTCATGGCGCTTCTGGCCAGGGTCAGTCAGCATATGTTTGTTCTTGTTCTGCGAAACATTCATCACATTGACCGCCAGGGCCCCGTGGAAGGTCCTGGTGACGAAAGCTTGAAAAGATTTCGTAAGCAACTCGTGACGTCGAGATTTTGCTATGCTGTTACCGCGTAAGAAGACCTTCTGGGCCGGTGTAATCATATAATATAGCGACTCATTGTGCTCTATTCTATTCCACTCTTATCATCCACCGTTCACGCCCGGCTGATTCCGCTGATGACGCGGACTCAGGCGCCGCAATGACTACTGACGGAGCGCGATAAGGAATGCCATTGAACACGCGCCGCTGTGGCTTAGCAGCTGTGGTGCTGCGCCGCTAAGCACGAGGTCGCGGGATCAAATGGCAGCCATGGTGGCCGCATTTCCATGGGGGCAAACTGCAAAAACGCCTGTGTTCCGGGCATTGGGGGCACGTTAAAGATCCCCTGGTGGTCACAATTATTCCGGAGTCCCCCAATACGGCGTTCCTCATAATCAAATATCGTAGTTTCTGGCACGTAAAACCCCAGAATTCATTCATTCAATGTCATTGAATAGTTGCATTATCCCGGTCCCGTAGACTAGCAATACGCAGCATACTCATCTATAATTCAGGGCGGGGGTGTTTCCATGGTGATGATTGTGGTGGCGATGATAATGATATGAGCATTTCGTTTGAAACAGGACGGCTTCCAAGCTTGCTGTCGACTTTTGCTTTCGTTTAGAATTTGTTTGATCTTCAACCTGCTTTATTTAACGGCAGTTATTGAATTTGGGCCATCATGTATCACGTACGCGAGCATACACAGCCGTTCCCTCCAAACAGGATAAAACATTCACCCTGTGAAATGTTTCTTGAATATGCGAACGAGTACAGACTTAAGTTTGATTTTTCTATTCATTCACTCCCGCAAATAAAATCTTATTGTGACAACATGGCAGTGTGCTTGCCTTCACAAATTTCAGAACGACCTTTTCTAAGTGCGACACGATGAAGCAGGATAAGGCTGAACTAAAATGAAATATTGGTACTCATCCAATATCGCTCAGGCATCGCATATTATTGGATTTAAGTCTGAGCCAGCAAAATTCACACTTCAACAAGGGCGACGCACGTGGGTAACCTAATTTCCTTTCTTTTTATCGGCTTTCCATTTTTTTATGCACTCGAACGAAAAAAAAATATAAAAAGTGAAGTGTTTTTCGAGCAGAGAACGGTAAACGGGGGACTAAATTGGAAGCGCTATCATGGTCCTCAGGAAAGCCGGTTACCGATGCAAGCCCCGGACAAAGCCTCGAAGCGACGGACAAAAAAAACAAAGTTCAAGCTGAGATTTACGGCCAGAATCAGGCGGAGAGTGAGAGAGCCCGCCGAAGGGCTTAGAGCGGCTCTGGCTCGGACCCACCGCCGTTTCCGACTGGTATAAGGTTCATATTCATCTCGATCTCTGCTTGCTTATCCTCCTATCTGCTTTTCAGCTTCGCGTGCTTTCAGTCAAGTGTGCTTGCGGGAAACAAAGAAACGAATGAGTTGTCTAGAAAGCAGCTTCGAGGGCAGGGTAAACTTATAATTCACGGGAAAGCTACATAATACAGCATACAGGGCAAAAGAAGCGTTCCCCTAGCGGTCATTTCTGTACGCTCCGGGGGAAGGCTGTAAAGGATGTAAAGTTGTATCAGCAACATTGTCGTTCTCTCGCTCGCACGCTCTCTGCTTATACTTATTCAAGCGCGGGGCTCGTTTGTTAAGAGAAAAGAAGCTCCATAAAGCTGGAAGAGAGGACGGTATTCATTCTGCGCCGCGCGAACACGCCTGTCGGATTGGGACAAAGGAACGCGCTGGTTGTTATTGCTTTCAGAAGTGGCCGGCATTTCCAGTTGCGCGTTAATGTTTCCGCTCCGGCTCCCTTTCGCACAAAAACGGGCTGGGGCCTTTGTTGAATTGATTCTCTTATTCTGCTTCGATGATCACTGCTGCTGTGCGCAAACGTTTTCTTAAGAGAAAAACAGTTTCGCGGACGGAACACGAGGATAGAGTCACGGCAGGTTGCGCTCGTACGCAAAGGAGCGACGCGGGGAGCTAGTTTCTACATTACCAGTATAGTGATGGAAGCCGCGGCTTTGTGGCCAGGAGGGGAGAACTATATGAATTTGGGCCCCTCATACGCGGGTTTTCGGCACTGAAAACGAACAAACGCGGTGTACAGAATCAGGGAGTGATCGCATTTGCAAGTGCTTGGACCCAGGGCCTGTCTTGATACAGAGAGGAGCTGTCAGAGCCTTGTGCGGTTTTCTTGTGAGCAGAGTTCCTTGTCAATAGCGCTGGACTCGACTACTGTATACTTTTTTTAAATATGGCACGCCCTAATTTAAGCGATTTTTGCGACTGGAAAATGTCGTGGAAATTTAAGTGCCTGGCAAAAGTTTCAGGAAAAAAAGGTGGATACCATGCCGAAAATTAAAATTTGTTTTGCCGGCCAGTTCTGCTGGCCGTACCCTCTAAAACCTGTTCACACTCGACTTACTTATCTACTCAAGCGTGCACTATGCCACTATGCCAGTACTCGGACGAGAAGTCATGGATGCATAAGAAGTTATGCATGAAAAACACTTGTGACGGAAGTGCCGCGTATAATCCTAAACAGACTGCACTGTTTTGAAAACGCAGGAATAGTTAAAAAAAAGACGACGCAAAGGAGCTTTTGCGGCCCAAGTGAGCCATATGGCACAAGCTCGAAATCGCAAAATTTAGTGGCCGCGAATATGGCCCAAGTTTTTCGTTCGCTAAAGTTGGAGCCACCAAATTATATGGTTTTGCAGTATTTCAGCATGATTAGAGACTACTCATGTTTGTCGCAGGTCATGCTCTTGTGGAACATTACCCACATGAATACCGGGTGTTTCAGTGAACACTTTCAAACATTTTTAAATGCTGCCTTTGGCGGATAGCACAATTCTAGTTCATGCAGCATGTCTACTCGAAGAGTCAGACATTACTTGAACAAAAAATTTATATTCCAAATCAACTAATTAACAAAAATTCGTTAATTGAGTTTTTATCTAATTACCTTGTGGCCCACATTGCAATTTAGAAATTCTAACCGTGGAGTTCGCAAGGCGGATTCACTTGGAACGAATTCTCAGCATGACACCAGTTTCGAGTTATTAATTCCCCAATTTTGCGGAGAATTGCATTGGCGTTCCAGTTACTTTTGTGCTTCAATGCATAAACGAACGTTTTGTTACGGAAGAAAGTGGAACGACAGTGCATTTTTACCGCAAAGTTTGGGAAACTGGTCTCATCCTGAGAATTCGTTCCAAATGGATCTGTCTTGCGAACTCCACGGCCAGAATGTGCAAATTGCAATATGAGCGATGAGGTAATTAGTTAAAAGTTTAATTAGTGAATTTTTGTTAATTAGTCGATTATGCATTTCAAATTTTTTTGCAAGTAATGTCCGCCTCTTCGAGTAGACAAGCTCATGAACTGGAATTATGCTATCTGCCACAGGCAACATTTAAAAAATGTCGAAAGTTTTCGCTGAAGCACCCTGTATATATTTTACGTTGTGCTATGTTCCTAGTATTTGGAGACATTTTCGTTTATTCTATTTCGAAAGCTTTTCGTTACTTCTGTCCATTTGTATCTCTCTATTTCTCTGGTGTAGTGCACTGATTTAGCTGTGATTTTAGGCTAGTGGTCTCTTTAGTAATCAAACTTTTTATTTTGCTGCAATTCATAGAAGACAAAATGCGCTCTGGGGTTTTACGTGCCTAAACTACGATCCTAAATCTCAAGTATGTTGTCAACGCGGCCGGGATTGAAGCCGCGACTTTCAGCTCAGCATATCGCCCAAAGCCATAGCTGTACCACGGAGGGTGGAATGTGGCTAGCAGATGCTAGCCGAGGCATTGAACCACTGCTGCAATGAGGTATATTAGATTGCCTCCTCATGCGATCACTTCGCGAAAATTTCACTTGCGTCTAAACCAGCAATATTGAACCCTTCTTTTTTTTTTTTTAAGAATATGTGCGGTAGGCGGCTTTCTGGACAACGCTTTACAAATTCTGGGGCATAAGAAAATTTCCGATGGGGCCTGTTAAGAGGACCTTCGGGAATGTAACATTTATTTAAACGCTCTCGTGGAGTCCTTTCCATGTACGCGTCTAGAGGCTTCACCATGTGTTAGGCTATGTCAAAGAAGGAGACAGCGTTGCGCAGTAATACTGATAATTACCGGGCTTACATGGGCGCGTGCCGACAATAAGATCGCTTGCCAGAATGAAATAAATTAACGATCGCTTCAGTCTCACTCATACGAATATTAGGAGATACAAAAAGTATACAATGATGAGGAGTGAAACCGCCTTCGTTGCGATAATCGCAATTAGAGACCTTCGAAAGCATGCTCGAAGTAATTTGGCGCAATTAGAACGGGCGAATTAATTCCTAGTGCGCATGTGTAAGTTAGAGGGCACGGGTGCGTAAAATGTGTTGTAATTTGTCAACGTGGCCGTGTGTGAGCCCCGTTTTCTCTCTCTCTCTCTCTCTTTTTTTTCTTTTTCGTGATGAAGGTAGCTCCGGACTGCTCGCAAAAAAAAAAAGGGGGGGGGGGGGGGGGGAAGAAATTGTAACCGGTACCAACTTCCGGCGACAGGACTCATTTTAATTGAAAAATATAAAAAAGAAGTAAAAAAAGGAGAGAGAGCAGCGTGCGATCTAATCTTTCTATCTTCTATCTCGTTTCTTTTTTTTTTCAGATTTATAAATTACGACTGGAATTGCGATGTATAAACTCTGGTGGGATGGACCTGCTAAACGGGGACACACGTACTCAGAAGTGGAACGCAGTAAAACAGCTAGAACTGTTTAACTTAAAGCAAGCAGTACGTTCCCTGCTTCGCATGCATGCAGTAGACGAAAAATACAAGAGAAAAAAATGGACATAAAATGTTTCAGAGCGCTCGAGGCTCAGTGAAATGGCTCCGCGACGCAACAAATGGAAGTCGCCAAGGCTTTCTAAAGCCTCTCTGCGCTCGTTCGTGTGAGTGAAAGGGAAGACGGGAGAGTACAGGATGAGAAAGTGGAGGAGAGTTGATTTATAGCGGAGGCGCCCCGGTCGGAGGAGCGCGCGATTCTCAACTGTTACACTGCATCGCCGGTTTATTCTCGCCGCATTCAATCTATTCCAGCTTCCGTTTCGGGGTAAGTGAGATTGGCGAGCGATCTTGACCAGCGGGTGGCTATAGCAGGGTCATCAAACGCCTCCCGCTGCCCCCCCCCCCCCCCCCCCCACCTCGCCATCCCCACTATACTTCCGATCGCCTTTGGCTTGCGGCCCCCTCTCGGCGATTTTGCAGCCGCTCTCTAGGCGCGCTGTGTGGCGTGGAGAAAAGAACGTTCGCCGACCAGACGCAACTCAATGCTTTCGGAAGGGAAGGAGAGCGGGGGGGACTAGAGGAAGGAAGGAGGCGAATGGGGTCAGCTTAAAAACTACGACACTGCAATCGCTGGAAAGTTACTTGCTTGTCTCTCTTTTTCTTTTTTGATTCCCGATGTTTAAGTTCAGCCCTCGGGCGAAGTGCTCGCGCGGGGCGGTATACGAACGACGCCGTCCGGCAATATCTTGGCCAAAAAGCGGCGCCGCGCCTTCCCGCTCTACATGTTGAAACTAGTGGCCAACGGAAACGTGGACGACACGCTTCCTCCCTTTCTCTTCGTCTTCTCTTTCTCTCTTCCTCTCTTTCACAGTGACACGCGCGCACTGCGCGCAGGAAGGCCTTGGGTATATACGAATGAAAGGAACGCGCAAAAGACAAGAAAACGATAAAGCCGCGCCTGCAGAATCGGCGGCAAAAACAACAAAGACAGTGTTCGTATCAACGGCAACAGCCTCAACTAGCGGCGTGCGCCTCTTCGTCTTAACTCCTTCGCCTCTACCCGCAACGGCCGAATGACAAACGACGTAGACCGGCGGCTGGACAGACGGAATGCCTGCATCGGGAAGTGTTTTATCCAGCAGCAGCGGCAGCAGCACTGGCCAACGCAAGTGTCTTTCGCGGCTGGTTAACGACGGGCCGGCGGGCGGGTCGGCGGGTACTTTTTCTTCGTTTCTTTTTCATCGGCCTTCTCCACAGCGTGAAAGAAAAGCATCACCGCCGCGCGGACATCGCTGTCTTCTTTTGGCTGCAGGCGACGGCGGCTCCGTCTCGTCAGCTCGGGCGCGTTATGGTGAGAGCGCTTTATTATGGGCCGCCGTGGCTCTAGATCTAACCAGCCCATTAATCTGAATGCCTTCCCCTCCCATTTCGGCTGCCTGTTGGTTGCGACGGCGGTTACAACTGGGCCACCCTTGGTTCTATGGCGCCCCCGAGATGGCGCCACATATTATACACACGCGCGCACCACTCGTCCTCCGGGTTTCCTTTCACTCGGGTCTCGTTGATATTGAAAGACACGCATTTCGGCTTTTGGATTCGGTAATCCACAGAAGCAAGAAACGAAAAGGGTAGTGGACAGCGTGTTCCGTACAGCACCGGCGAGCTTATTTACTGCCTGTAACGATGTTCTCCGGCAAACGACGTCAGCCTTTCGATGCTTCTAAGAGCCTTGTCCTTCTACATAATAGGGTCCATGCGAATGACAGCCTGTCAGCGTGACTATTTTTCGATGGACTGGCTGCGATTCAGCAACCGTCGTGACGTGTGTCGGTGAGAGAGTTAAGGATACGTGTGTCCATCTGTCAGGCCCCGTGTAGAATTGTGCGTCCCAGTTTTTGAAGTTTTGAATGAAGGTGAACGGGTGGTGGCTTTTATTTCCCCATACTATACACACAGTGAGAGGCCTTCGTCCTGCAGTGGACATAAATATGGGCTGATGATGAGGATGATGACTACACACAACGTGAGCTATTGTAGCTGCTGATCAGTGAACTATAGAAATGTGCCTAGATCACGCAAAGAGAATGTTACGTGTCTTGTTTTATTTTCCTCTTGTTCTGATTTTTTATTTTGTTAGCCTCAACAGAATCTTTGTAAAGACGCGAGGAGGATGATAGCGCCATTCGGCCTTGTCAGGGGTTTTACCTATTGAAGCGGACGTTACTTGCACAAGAAATTGCAGTCTTCAAGTAGCTGATTAAAATATTCACTAACACTTAATTTATTCAAGTTAGTATACGTATTGAAATTGCGAAATCAAACCCGAGGAGTAGTGAAGTAATCTCTTGATTTGCATAAATCCTAGGATTAGTGCCAGTTTTTATATACTGTCGTTAGAATGTGTTAAGAAATACATTGGCGTTGCAGTTAACAGTTTGCCAAAGGCCTCTTCCTAGTAGTCGTGATTTCTGTTAAGGCGAAATGACTTCCCTTTTTTGCTCGGCTTCAATTTCGCAATGGCATCATGTGCCCCAAAGTAAATATTTTAAAGTTCATTAATGAAACTGTATTTATTTACCTGGACATTTCTATTTTTCCTACAAGTATATTTTTTGTTTCTTCCAGAAATCCGCCTGAAGATGTGGAAGATCGTTATCTGTGAAGGTAATCTTTTCATCAATTCCGAAGAAAAGAAAGAAAGAAAGAAAGAAAGCCGTTATCACGTTCTCCTTCAGAATGGAACGATTTTCTCACCATGGTGTGTTCTGTTTATGCGTATCAAGCACGTTGCTTCTGTATTCAAACTAATTTATTTCTCAAATCAAATAGCTTTATCTTTTTTATCAAGTTCGAATGTAGGTGGAGGCCTATTGGCGAAGAAAACGCAAGCTTCCTAAGCGAGAGGCTAACTCAGTATATAGTAAGTAAGTCGAGAAATACCGAACGGTTAGCTGGCTCCTGTGAGTCTGTTCCAGCCTTCCTCCTTAACAGCGCTAAGCTGCGAACTGCTTGTTTACAGGCAGCGCATCAGACGAAACAGGAAAAGTGATAAGACGAAACCCTTTTCTCGGCTCGCCTTACGCGCTGTTTGTAAACACGAAACCTTATCAAGAAGCTCAGCGTGCGACATCTGCGCAACTCTCAAGGAGAACCTGTAGTTTACTGAAGCATGTATACGGCTACAGTTACATGCCTACACAAATGTGTATCCAGCGGCCGCAGTTTATCCGTAAAGCACAAAAGTGTATAAATAGTAACTGACATCATGGGTACTGCAGAATAGGGTTTCCAGTGGAAATTTGAGAGTTGAGCGGCTGTAAAAAGAATAAAGCAAGTATACACAGCGCGGACAGACAGAATTTAGTTTAGTTTGCTAAACATATAATTTAGTTAGCCTTGACCATCTAAGGTATTTAACGCTCAGAAAATTACACCAGCGTTTTTTCATTCCATCATTATCGGGATGCGACCGCTATGGTTGGGAACCAAACCCTCGACGTCATGCTCGGCTGTAGAATTTCATAGCTACTGAGTCACCACGTTGTATTCCAGTGACCGGAACCTCCATGACCAAAAAGCACAAAAAAAGAAAAAGAAAAAGTCGGAAAATGTACGTCATTGGGGACGTAAGCCTTTACTGTGTCTCCGCAAGTTTTTGGAAGGGGCAGGCGAAGACAAGAAAAGAAACGCTTCTGCGCTATAAAGGGAAATGCCGAAGTAGGCAATGAGCCTGAGTTTCGCGTTAGCGACCCGTTGTTTGCGAGTGTTTGCAAGAGCCGCGTCAGCTAACACGTGACCACTTCATGCACTGTCTGCCATAACTATAGATCTGAGCATGCAAAAACTTCGCCGCACCTACCTCTGACTCACTGCTCACACCGACCGGCGGATAGAAGCTCTAGCTGTTTCGAAAGCCCGCTGACTTCCGCTCAAATTCGCCCAAGAGTTGATACGTTTCGCTGCAAACCGCACATTCTTCACTTGCTTATTGACCGCAGGGGAAAGGAGATTTAACACAGAGGGTAAAAGAAGCTCCCGCAACTTAAATTTTATTGCCAAAGCAATTATACGGACACTCCAGGCGAATTTTCGCCGTTGTCGTGATGTTCCAGGTATATATAAGTATACATATACTTAGATAAATAGACAAAAAAAGGTCACTGCCCAATCACTCCGTACAGATGGTTAACCAGTGCAGCTCCGGTGTTTATGGCCATGGGTTAATCCCGACGGTTCAATAAATTATTTCTCAATTATTGGTTACGTCTTCGTGTTTCTTAATGAGGTTACACACAGGTTCGGCTGCGACGGAGAGAACGACGTAATGGACAGACGCCTTTAAAGCGAAGTTTTATATGGCTAGGCGAAACTAAAAAAGCGTCTGTCCATCGCCCGAGTGCAGAAAACTATCATCATCAGCATTCGTTCGAGCGTCGTCGTCGTCTAGCTTCTTCCGCAGCTGGTTCTTTGGTGCCCCTCGGGTTGCGCTCATGCTCGTGCTCGGAACGCGCTCGCCGTCGTCGTCGTCTTCTTCCACAGCTGGCTGCGTTGCCGCTCATCATTCCAGCGTAGAATTTCACTTCTCTTCTGTCGTTGTAATGGGGAGGCCGCGTTTACGGGGGTATGAGCCATTGCTTACGGGTGTATGAGCCATTCATTGTCTTGCGTAACGGACAGATTTAATTGTGAAGCAATTTAATTTCGAAGAATCGCAAGCGGCAATGGCGGGCGAATGCAGCTAACCACGCCGTCGAGCAAACTCAAGACATCGAATGCAAGCGACAACGGCGGACTGCGGGCATACCGTCAGTGACGTCGTTCTCTCCGTCGCAGCCGAACGTGTGTGTAACCTCATTAAGATAGACAAAGACGTAACCTTCGGTCGTTCGGTGGTTAGCCAAAACTTCGGTGGTTAGCCATCTATACGGGGTGCTTGGGCGGTGATTTTTTTTTTTTCGTTTCGCCTAGCCACGTAAAGCTTCGCTTCAATAAACTGATCGGACGGCCGTATTCGAAGAAAGGACCTTTAGCACAGAAGCCAGATACTCTAACCATTAGGCCACAGACGGTTGCCTCAGCAGGCGGAATAGCACACCGTTAAGAATTTCCCGCGTACAAGAGGCGTTCAGTAGCTGCCTGGGCGCTGTTCCTTCAACTCAGCACGAGTTGCCTTGCCTGCTGCGTCGCGCCAATATGTTTCACCGGCGTGTTTGGTTCTAGGAGTCGTTGTTGTTGCTACCTATTCAACTCGTGGCTCCTATCCACTATGGGGATTGGCAATGAAACGGGTGGATTATTCCACGAGGTAACCCCAAATTAACTTTCATGACTGCTATAGAGGAAGTGCTGTTGAAAGGTGAAATTACATGTTAATGTGAAAGCAACAACAGTAAGAAGAATCAATAATCATCACTTAAAAAGCGTACAAAAAGGGGAAAAGATGCAAATTAAGAGTGTATTCGGTTGGACTCCGTAAGATATTCTTGATTGCGGATCCCTGTGGCTGAATTCCACAGTATATATAGGCTTCAAACGAAAGAGTCCAAGCGCAACACTACGCCTTGCTATCGCTGTCAATGCCTCTCCCTTCGTACGAAACTGTCTCTTTTATTCTTTCAGTCAATGAGTAAATTATACACTCCACCAACGCACCAAATAGTAATGTTTTCTTGTTCTTGTTTTGTTTTCAAATAACATTATCACAAAGGAGGGGTTGACGCCCTTAGGTGTGGCACCGACTATTCCTCGTCACGTGACAAACAAAAGGAAACCACAAAATGTGCCGGAAAGCACTGAGTACAGTCAGAAAGCATGAACGCATACAAAGATCTGCACACGAGTCCGGGGAGCAACAGTTTTCTTGGTCCTTAACGCAATAAAAGCAGCCGCAGCCGTCGCCGAAATCGCACCTCTTGCCCCCACGACATCGTCTGCTCGCCACCAGCATAGTGACGTTGTGCAGCTTGTGCGGTTGAAACCGTACCTTCAAACCGTACCACACGCGCTCATCAGCCGTGCTCGTCCTCGTTCCCGCTTCTCTGTTCCTTAGAAAGCCCCGAGTCGGTGCTACTGTCACCGGAGAGTTGTGTAACGGGACAGTTCAGCCTTGCCTACAAGGACGCAACAAAATGAAGACGATGAAGGCGTGCCTAGCCTCTTGCGCGTATCCGCCATCCATAGCATATCCTCGTGGGTACGAGCCATGTTTTGAGGCAACAACAACAACAACATATTGAGTGCTCCTGTAAGTGCTCGTTGTAAATATATTTCATCGCTTTCCTTCCTCGCTACAATACTATGCGACTTCCCCGACATCCAGTTACATTCCACAGAGAAAAAAAAATTATGGCAGAACTCATCTCACGATGGCTGTCGATGGAAAAGTGATCAGCATTCAAACAATGTAAGGACCCACCGTGTTTCTGTAGTCACATTTATTTAACATCTGCAGTCGTCATTCTAAGACTTCCGTTGCTTCGGCTATATGCGAAATACTCCTGTATCGTCTCACTTTGCTATGGCCTTCACTTGTGAAGGTTACCTATGAGCATGGTGGCATGGTTGTATGACACTGAGGCATTGACAAAGACGAAATGACGAAGAATGGATGACGTCTATGGGACGACGAAGGCACTATGACGACGACGGCATGACGGCAATGAGATGACGATGCGTATACCGACGACAGCGTGACGACTGCGTGAGAACAACGGGGTGACGACTAGTGTATGACGAACCGTACTGCGACAACCGGATGACGAATCTGAAGTGACGACGATGGCACCATCACGACGGCTGGACAAGGCGGTACGACAACGGATAGCGGATAGCGATTGTCTAAACACAACGAAATGACGACGATGGCTTGACAACACTGGCGTATACCCATGCTAATCACATTAAAATTTACTAGTTACCGTTCTTGATAGTCGAGAGCCGATTAACGAGACACTGCTACCCTTCGTATCACCCCATCTATAAATCCAGGCTGTCGCCGCCGCCACAACTCAGCCTTCGTGCCAACCCGAAGCGATATATACCAGCGAACAAGAGCGGTTACACCGCATAAGTGATGCATCGAGCGGTCGAACATACGTAGGCGTAGCCTCGATAAATGCCGTTCGCGTGTTACTCGATATTTCTCCCCTCACGAGCTCTCCGCGGCAGAT
Source organism: Dermacentor silvarum (assembly GCF_013339745.2). Classification (NCBI taxonomy): domain Eukaryota; kingdom Metazoa; phylum Arthropoda; class Arachnida; order Ixodida; family Ixodidae; genus Dermacentor; species Dermacentor silvarum. Next base: position 30,317,701 of record NC_051157.2, read on the forward strand.
ACGAATTGCGTGGCCGAGTCATTGCCACGAAAGTGCACGGCGATGTCTGCCGCAGCACGTAAGTACGACCTCGGGCCAGTAGACCCCAATAAGGTAGAATGGGGGGGGGGGGGGAGGCAGAAGGGAAGGGTCACACTAGTGCCGCACGATTAGTCAGTCGCTGCGGGCCATTAGCGGAGCGTGCGAGCAGCCAAATGGTCACGTCATGAGGTTCAACCGTTCGCCAGACTGATTGCCACATCGTGTCGACTGCGGCGGACCGCACCCTCGCCTCCGCGATGGATTCGCGCCCAGCGTTCGGTAACCCGAGATGGTATCGGACGAAAGGAGACATGCCTGGCTGGAGCACTGCGTGCCGAGTTCTTTCGGACAAAGAAAGGACTGGTCGCTCAGCGGGAGGCCGAGCGTAACCGGAACCTCCCCTCCACCCCTCAGCGCTTTGTAAATCGACAACTGTATAAGCTGGTGGCTGCGCCGCGCGTATTCGCATTCGCTTGCTTACTACTACACTGCCATTGTGTAAGGACGAGCCGCACCTTGGAACGAGGCTAATGCGTTACAGCGGTGCATTGTGTTTCTTCGCCGCCGACCGGAAAAGCGGGACGCTAACTTTTCGAGACAAGCGTAAGGGTCTATAACTTCAACTCGTTGCTCGACTGTCAGTGGTGCGCAATCAACTACAGCGCTTGTCAATGCTGGGCCAGTAAAGTGCGGTATGTTAAAACGAAATGGCACTGTATGATTGGCAAAATCGGCTTGCAACCCTGTCATCATTGCCTGAATTTCGCCTTGCAGAAACGCCCCCCGCATTATCCTTGACTTATTTCGGCGCTACGGAAGAGGTCTAACGCGCAATATTTCCCTAACGCACTTGTTTTCTTAATCACGGCTTCACTTAGCGTAGAACGACAAAGTGCGAGCTCGCTTGTTTATCTTTCAAGTATAGGTTCAGGAGGCGGTAGTTAAGCGCCTGTTCGCACGCTCTTTTTGAACTCTTCTCTCAGCCTAATTGCGCTCGATCACCACTTCTTCTTTGCCGGCATCCACTTCAGCACATCTCGTTTCTGCTTCAATAACCCTTGATCGGAGCTGTCTTCTTTCTAATCTGTCTAATATTCTCTGCCCTTACCCTATCCCCTGTGCAGAGTAGCCAACCGGACACTTAATCTGGTTAACCTCTCTGTCTTTCTCCTCTCGTCTTCCTCCTTCCTTTCTACTGGCATTAGAAGCGGAAGGAGGGGGTCGAATGGCTGGAGTCGTAGGGCAAGAACTTCATGCGATCCTATTCCGCATTACTTGCGGCTTCCAGCATTCAGGTATAGAATTCTCTCCAACTTCTATTCGCATGTACCGACGTCGATGTAGTGAAAGCCGATTGCTTCATTGGGCCTCTGGAGTTGTATTATATGTAATGAAGAAGACAAGACGACGACGAAGCAGTCAGCAAGCAAGCCACAGTGTTGGTGGTAACCACGCACCCCGAGCTCGCGCTTGCCTGGATTTTGGCTGATGGTCGCCCCGCCGATTCTTGACGTTCGCCTGTCGTTTGTCGCCGTTCCTTGACGTTCACACGTCAATAAATCACGTGGCATTTTTGTGGAGGTGCGGGGTACCCACGCAGCCTCCGCACGCTGCCATTCCGCAAGCTGCCATGGTGATTAGCCGAGAGCTTCTTCCTGCAGTCTTTGGCAAGATCAAGGATTGCATAGTTCATGAAATCTCGTTAGGTTAACCTTAACATCGACTTCCCCTGTGCACCAATCGCGTATATGAAATTGGCATCCGCAAACTCTCACGGTCGCAAGACTCGCTCTCCACGCTCATAAGCACCGGCAGTCAGTGGTTCTCATTGGGAATGGCAACGCGAGTTATCACGCTGCCGCTGCGGCTGAAGGGCGCATTGCTAACGTCGCATTGTCTGCTCACATATGTCAAAAATGCGCGCTCTCGAGCGCTAATGTGAGAAATGCGCAGACTTACGATACACTAGAGAAAAAGAGAAAGAGAAGTGCCCATTAGACAATACCAACACAAAATGGCAATACCAACCTAACATAAGGTTTATATACCATACCCTTGTCGACGGGTAGCAAGCGAGACTAATCCCTGGGTAATCTATCTATCTATCTATCTATCTATCTATCTATCTATCTATCTATCTATCTATCTATCTATCTATCTATCTATCTATCTATCTATCTATCTATCTATCTATCTATCTATCTATCTATCTATCTATCTATCTATCTATCTATCTATCTATCTATCTATCTATCTATCTAATCTTGTCTACGAGTCATACTGTCATACCTCTGGATTTTTCGTTACTGCAAAGCCCAAGAGTCAGAGATGGACATTATTCCTCACTCACCTGAGCCTTCGCAGCGCCAGGCGTGTTATAAACGCTCCACAATATGATCCTGCAGCCGATCGTGCCACACGAACAGTGAATTCGGATCATTTAACAAAGGCTGTACAGTCTTTGTAATACGAACTCAATATGCGCAATGTGCAACACGCGAAATAACTTGCGCCTCTGGCATTCGCGTGCGCTGTTTCTCGTGCGGTGCCCGCCACTAAACAACGTAGACTTGGGAAACAGGGCAGTCTGCGCACTGCAAATAATTATCAAATAATTTCACCATGGTTTGTAGTGACGCAGAGATATTGGTATAAGCAACAATGCTGCGTTTTCCAAGAAATGCATGTTTCTATCGTAATACGTGAGGTTCACTACTGCGTCGAGCAACATTATCTATAATGCAAGGGGTTCAGCATCGCCTTGTGAGAACATTCTAGGAGATTTGTTCGTGCCAATGCTTTCTAGCGACATTCGCTAAGTCGGTTAATTGTCTCGTAGTGCTTGAAAACAATTTGCAACTATCGTAACTTTGTTATCTTCTCTTGAGAGCTTGTAAATGGTTCAGCTTTCCTTCTTACCTAGTTTATAAGCAGTAATTAGATATGCGTATAGTGCAACAAGCGCCTCGACGTACCCTAGTGTCATCGGCGCTGCGCTTTCGCGGAACACCAGCTCGGCTTGCGTTCCATTGGTGCGCATGGGCAGTAGCGTCTGTTTAATCTAAGTCCTCTGTTGCTAAAGGCTTCCTAAATTTTGACCTTTAGCTCTAAATTATTTGCACATTTCTTCAGTTTGTAAATATCACAAGACCTACATTCCAGACGAAAGACACAAGGAGACACAGAAGAGCTCGGTGCTTCCACAACGATCATGCGAATCTATCCCTATAGCTCCACTGAATCCACGTGTGCTACTAGACGAATGCCTTGCCTCAGCAACGCCCGTCTCAAGCACCGGCTCATTTCTTCTCCGTCTATAGAAGGACAGACACTCCTCTGAGGAGTGTGAGAGCGCTTGTTCGTAATTGACGCCCAGACAAAAGCGGCAAACAGATGGCGCAGGACATGATGAAGAGCATCAGCCATAGCTGTGAGGAAGTGCTTGACGGAACCGGTCGGATCTGGATCCGCCCTGTTTCGGCGGCGTATGTGACAACGAAGAGCAATGCATCTAGGTCGCACGCACTGCAGCGTCGGGAGCTGGCAAGTCAATGGTCGCACGTGGGTACGCGACCGGAGAGCCCGTCGACGTATGCACGTACGTATATAGTGAGTGAGTATATATATGGAGGAAGGCGTGCCGATGTGGAAACTCGACGCGCAGCCAGAGCGCGCGCGGCAACCCGGCGACTCTCTCGATAAACAGAGCCTGGCAAACTTCCGCTCCGCACGGGTCTGCGTGCCCGCTGGCCGTGAATGAGCAGCCTCGATCCATGAGCTAGAGCAGCGCGTCCCTTTTCTTTCATTTCCCGCTGCACGAGCACCGGATCGCGGCTCCGGTGCGGAAATATGGGCCAGCGGAGAGTCGAGCTGCCGTGTTTCTTTCTTTTTTTTTTAATGAAGAACTAGGCGTGGCCAAAACTCGTCATCTTGCGCTTCAAGCCCAACCCTTTGCTAGCTCTCACTGTTTAAGAGGATCCATCGCGCGCCGCACCGCTTAAAGGAGTTTAAAGGAGTACTGATACGACCCTTCCAAGTTGTAGAAACCTGCTCGCTTAGGACATTTAGCAAGATGACACTTAAGATGACATTTAGGATAACGCTTAGCAAGTGTGGGTGTCGGCAAACACTTCCCAGACATTTTACTTTGACATTGGTATGGAAATTCGAACCTCCATCATCAACACTATCATGATGCAGAGGAAAATTTGCTAACGTCGTCGAGAAATGAGGCTCGGCACGATGACGTAGCTCATTAAAAAATAATAATAATAAACGAGAGCGCCGCGTCTGTTTCTTTGTGAAGGAACAGAGCGAAAGAGTAGCCACTTGTATGCACACAGGAAGATGCACAGCACAACTACACCAGAAACCACTTTCCAGGAACGAAAAATTAAGCCAAGTGGCAAGTAAACTTAGAGGGCACGAAATCACGCGCTGTTTATTATGTTAGTATTAGCTATTTCACGCTACCTAAGTCAAGTATACCCGCCGTGTTTGCTCAGTGGCTATGATGTTGGGCTGCTGAGCACGAGGTCGCGGGATCAAATCCCGGCCACGGCGGCCGCATTTCGATGGGGGCGAAATGCGAAAACACCCGTGTACTTAGATTTAGGTGCACGTTAAAGAACCCCAGGTGGTCTAAATTTCCGGAGTGCCCCACTACGGCGTGCCTCATAATCAGAACTGGTTTTGGCACGTAAAACCCCATAATTTTAACCTAAGTCAAGTATGCATTACCAACTCGCCCAGCAAACCACCCTTCAGTAGTAAGTAAAGCTGTGTAAGTAAATTACAGTTGCAATAGCAAAACAGCCGCTGTTGTTGTGACAAAATGCTTGGCTAGCCAAAAAAAAGATAAAAAGTTGGAAAAACCGAAGATGGATGGTGCATGACACCGCCCTGGAGTCGGTACACCGGCTTGCCGTCACGCCATGGATTTCAACAGCGTCTGATAAAGCCCGTATAATTGTTTATTAGTAAAGAAGGGAAATACACATTGCATTCCGAAGGAACCGCAGGGCTCGACCTAGCAAATTCTCGGAAATTTCCCTTCGCCGAAACAGCTGTCCGTGACATCATGCCGGCTCTGCAGGCGCGGATATTTTTGTGTGCAATCCAAAGCAGCGAATCAGTGGCCCTTATTTCCTGCCCTAGCAGCCAATCTGCTTATGCCAAATTAAATAAAATATAGTTTTTAAATCAGACTTTAGCACTCTATAATGATAATAGGTTGCTCTTAAGTTTTCGTTTAAAGCGAGCAGATATCTCTGAATACGAAACCGATACTGAGCTTTCGGCAAAGCTGTCTATCATATGTCACGGGAAATTGAGCTCTCTTAGTCCTAGATGAGGCAAATACTGCGAGATATGTTTTTCATTTGTGCACATGCAGAAAATTTCCCAACACCAAAGTGTCACGTGGTAACGTGGAACCAACGCCGACGGCTCGGACAAAGAGTCGTATCGAAATAAAGTTTATCTCTCTTCATCTCTTTCGCTCATTTATGCAGTTTCCGTGTATCGCATAAGTAGCCCAAAGAAACATACCAACGAAGTTATAGGGGACAGGTGAGCAGTAGATTTCGCCGTATACTGCTCGCGTTATGCATGCATTAAAGTGCAGTAAATAAAAGCGCTCCACTTTGAATCACCTCTGGCCACCCTTTCCCACGGCTTAGTCTCTCGTGATATTTCATCCTGTCTGTACAATATGGCGTCTGTGTGCACGCTATCTCGTTAATAAATAGACCACAGTCGGCACTTTTGTATAAACGGCTTAGTGCAGCGCGTAAAAGAAAAGACACAAGAATGGCTTATAGTTACAGGGCGTGGCGAATGCCCCATCAGGCCTGATCGAACGCGTTCTGCAATGACAATGAGAAACAGGGTCGGGCGAAACGCAAGAAAATAAAAAGAAATCATCCACTTCTTTCTGATACATTGCAGAGCTCCTTTGAATTCAGAGTGATGGCGTGGAGATATAGAGGTAGGACATCGGGGTTCTATCATCAAGGTCCCAAGTTTGAATCCTCGACCAGGCCGCTACATTTTGAAGCTTGAAATGGCGCCTGAAACTGGAAGAAAAAAATCGCCTAAATCCAGTGCGGTTGTACTCGTACGGGTGCGACCAAATTAGGAATGTCCACTGACCTTCAACAAGCCACTCCCTCGTCAGAACAGGAACTGACCTCCCTAGTGCAGCATTTGGCCACTGCTCCCCTTACGACTCTTGTATGACATTTACAATTTGAGTTCATGCACAGAACACCGAATGAGTGGAATCAACATGCCAACAATATTTCGCACAGCGGATTCCCTACATTTGTTCTCAATGTTCTAAGTACAGTTCAGCAAGCACAGCTCCGCAATGAGCGGGAACAGCAACTCGAATAGCATGTTCCATCGACCCATATGCCGTATGCGCGAGAGCTTCTTGTCAAACCAAACTGCAGAGAATGCAAAGCCAGGATACAGTTTAAATATGCTAGTTGTAGCAAAGAAAAGGTGAAATGAGCTGTACATGAAACTTTTACTGGCATAGAAGAGTCATCGTTCGCCGCCGTATGAAGCTATGTTTCGCAGAAGTCAAAAACAAATCTCTCAATTCTACTCGCTCACTACATTTGGCAGCCTTTACGCCAGAAGGTAGCATACTAGGGTTTAGGAAAGTTGCGTGTTCTTATAACCTCGCGTACTATACGTGACGCCTGCGCTTAAAACTATTTCCCACATCCACCGTCTTGGCCGTGAGCACCGCTGGCCAAGACTACCAGGCTTAATATTGTGCTCGTACGTGATCGCATTTGTGCGCATACAACATACAAGCCGCAAAAGGGAAAGGAAGGTGGCGTTGTGGTTGCTTGAGTTCGTACAGCTTTGTACGCGTAATGGGGAAGATGTGCGTTATCTTCTCGCTCACTTTCCTTTCCGTTTACTTTATTATTGATATATGTTAATTGAACATGACATTTAATTTTCTTTATGCTTTCTCTGGCATCATGGTCTGTTTGCATCATGCACACTCTTGTGATTCGATGCACAAGTGCGGACAGCGCGATTGGACTCAGCAAACGGAGGGGACACCACACAATTTACTCAGCCCGTATCGATTTCGCCCTGTTGCAACCATGAAGCTATATCAACTCGCCCGATTTTGCATCCTGCGGTTTAACGGACCGATAGGTAGTTAATTTTATTCTGAATGTAGAAAAAATTGGAGGTAGTGAGATTCGACGAGTTTCTAGCTGCTTCATAAATTCGTTGAACTTCTGCATCAAAATACTCTATCTGAGCTCAGATAAGCTCTACAGCCTGCAAAAGCTGCTCGCACATTGCTATGGGCTTGTCGGAGAGGATACCAGCGTTAGGGGCCAGAGACACGAGACGAATGCGACAGAAGTTTGTTCAGCGTTGTGTTGTGGAACTTTCGTCCCGTGTCGATCTGCCCTATAGCGCTGGTATCGCATCTCTATATAAATGCTTTAGTATACATCTATGCTCATTTACGGACAAGTGGACCCCACGCGTGAACATTTCCCGCGATGAAACCGTGCATTGAGAACTCGAGAAGGGTAGATAAATCATCGGACACGTGCCTTCAGTGCCGGAGAATGCCAAGAAGACGGCACGGCAACGCTCATTCTAATCGCTATCGAGTAACAAGATCTCGTTCCACATCACGCTTCCGTACATCTCTTTCAATAGACTTACCCCACAGTGCAGGTCGACGGAGCTCGCAAGCGGTTCATTAAAGCGAAAAGCCACGGCACGCATGGGGCCGGGAAGGGGCGTGATCTTAACAGCTATAGGCCCGAATAGCGAGGCCGTAGACGTCAAAGAGGAGGGGTGTAAGGCCGTTTAAAACGAGAAACGAGGTTTCAATAGCCGCTAATTAACGGCACTATCGGCGTAAGATGGCGAGCCTCTTGCGGCACAAGCGAGAACAAATGTGGCCGCACGGCGACTACTTATGCAAATGCGCACGAGGCGGGCGCTGGATGCAAATTTTCGCGCGCCGTCGTCCACGCTCTCTTCCTCGCACAACTTCTGTGCAGCACCACCGAGGCTGCGAGATGGAGAAGCGGAGTTCAAGAATTGTATGACCGTAACTCCCCTCTGTTCTTAGTAATTTGTCTTAGTGTGGTAGTCCCACGACAATTAAACTCGGCGATGCTATATCATGTTTGACGCAAAATAGCGCCAAGCCCCCTAGCAAACATCCCAGAATCTCCAATGCGACGATGTGGCGTCTAAATAAATGCAAGCGCAACATGAAGCTTCGTTGACGCTATTACGGATGGATGAATTAATGGATGGATGGTATGAGCGCCCTTTTTGAAACGAGGCAGTGTCTTTATATTTTGCCTAATTACTACCTATATTTAAAAAAAAAGAAATAAACAATGAATTGCAAGCATCAAACTTTCTGAAACACTATTGGGATCGTTTTTTTTTTTCTACGCCTCCGTTGTTTGTGGTCTCCCTACTTTTCTGCCACCAAACTTCCAATCGCCTCTTGATAATCTCCATTGCGGACATGTTTACTTTCCCTCTGCTATCCCTAAACCCAAAGATTTCGAGGAGGCAGGAGAAGCCTAAACCTACATCTGGGCGGATATATTAACAATCTAATAATACATGTTCAATCGTTTCCCTAGCTTCTCCGCAGCAAGTACATGCTTCTTTGTCCTTGATGTACCTCCCTTTATAACTACGCGCTCTAAGGAATCCTCATCTCGCTTCAAGAAGTAAGGAGCTTCCCTTTGAGTTAACATAAATTGTTTCTTTCCTGATTTCATTTTCCCCTCTGAGGTAGTTACTCATAGTAGGTTTCTTTTCCATTTCCGCCACACATGAGATTGTCTCAGCCTCTCTGAGTTTGCGTTTGACGTTCTTTGTTGTCGTGTTCTTTACCATACCAGTCGCGTACTTGTTGGTAAGCTTCCTAGTTCTTTTCCTCCACTGTGAGTCAATGTTATTCTTTTACGAATACGTCAACATTCTCGCAACCCGTTCACTTTCTTTTACATTCCTCAGTCGTTCTTCAAAATCAATTTTACTCTGAGCTTCCCTCACTTCAAAACGTGTCCAGCCCATATCACCCTCCACAGGTTCATTTGTAGTTTTCCCGTGAGCGCCCAATGCGAGGCGTCCCACTGACCTTTGGTTGTCATCGAGTCCTGATTGTACCCCTGACTTCAAACAGGCAACCGCATTTCCGAATGTAAGTCCTCGAACCATTACACCTTTCCACATACAACGGAGCACCTCCGTACCTATTTTATCCCCATAGCGTTCTGTGTTTCATTATGGCTGCATCCGCATTTCTCTTCCCCTTTGCTATTATTGTTTTTTCCCTCTGTTTCCACATATCTATTGCCTTTGTTTATTTATATACTAAGGTAACTGTGTTCTTTTACCCAAGTTATATCTTGGCCCTGTATTGGCTGTCTGAATTTTTCATTGAATAGCACAAATTCTATTTTTTAACTCTAATTAAGCTTCGCTATTGAAGAGAAAAACACTGTAGTTTAGATGGGCACCTCTTGATGAAGAGACATCCCTCAGTGTGCTTTCCAATATGATCAAACGCAGAGTGGCAATGCATCATCAGCTTAAATTGAAACGCCAACAGGAAATAACCGATCAGAACGTCTTTTACGCGCAAATGCATGGATGGAAGTCCGACGTGTAATCACTGTATAGCCGGTTTTTAAACATCCAGTAATCCCATTTGTGCGTTTTAGAATTTGAATTATAAGGCACTGTTACAAATGCAGGTGAACCTGAAAGCGCAGCAACGCATTGGAGTAGCTTCGGAATCGTTTGAGTTTATGCTGATGGTATCTATTCACTGACCTGAAAGACGGGTGTCAAAACAAAGATTCTATCATTTTCTAGCTCAGCTTCCCCTGACCACTCCACTCCACAGATGATCGCTCTCCAGCGACATCTACCATCTCCAGCAGTGGCACTCGACATGTCCTCACTGAAAATGAATATGCGAAATACTCTGTCAATATATATATATATATATATATATATATATATATATATATATATATATATATATACCACAAAAACATCGAATGCACTCGCATCCTGAACGTGCAAACGAAGATCGAGGAGGGAAGCCCACAGCGATGTGTCCGGCTCACGCAGAGCACTGCTGAATTTCAGGCTGCCGATCAAGCTCCCGAACAAGCTGACGTTCTTTTTCTGTCAATTGCTGATGTGTTCTGACTGCTGTTTCTATTGCTTTTTTCTGTTTGCTGTTTTTACTTTTCGTTTAGTTTTATATGACCTCCTAGTTCGCGGAGTCCCGCACGCTGCTGGTTAGGTCGTTGTTACATTCGTAAATGTTAGAAGCGGGCTCGTCACTTGTAAAAGCGACACCCTCAGCTTCCACGACGCATCGGTACGCTCTTACATCGTCTCCGCCGCGGAAATGCTTACACCAAGCACTTCTAATTCCGAATTAAGCGTGTGATCTCTCCAACATCTTTGTGCGGTCACGACGACGAGGATGTATACCACCGACTACTCGACTGTCCCAAGCGCACTACACATAAACAGCGCCTTGAACGAGAACTGCGTTTAGTTGCCTCCTCACATCGGCATTTCTCCGTTGCCAAAGAGTTAGTTAGGCCCATGACCTTCAAAAGTGCATCACAAAGCTATGAAAGCACTTCGACGTTTGTTTTTTTTTTTTTTTTTTTTTTTGAAGACGCCGGCATTTGTGACGATTATTGACATCACTGCATCGTGTGTAATTATCTGATTTGTGCGTTTAAAACGTGTGTGCACCAGACTTCCACAAACTTCGCTGCAAATGAGAACTTCTCGAAAGGGACGCTCACCCTTAATGTGTTACACATCCTTTGTTCCCTGTTGTTGTTTTTTAGGCGTTATCTAATGAAAGTATTTATATTTGCTTTATTTTTTATCCTATGTTATCAATCAAGTGAAAAGGAGTCGCCGTCCCCAGCAATCTCGATACAGAAATATAAAGGCTACCTGGATCAGTCTACGGACGTCCTATAGACTACTTCGCCTCCTTAAAAATTTGTATTCTTTTATCTCAGCGTGATGATTATACACTGATAAAGACAGTAGCTCAAGAAAAGTGCAACGCCTTCAATGCCTGGCGTTCTCTGGTATTATGAAATTACATATGAGTACACTTAGTTTACTGTCTGCGGCAATCTATACACTACTTGAGCTTTTGGAGGTCTGTAGAATGTATAGATGAGTGTCTACGCATGAATTTTTTCGAAAGAGAGATAGAGATAGAACTTACCTATCTCAACGTAGGAGGGAGTGAGAAATACATTGATGATGGTTCTAGGACTCTGCAACTTGTACAGGATTTTCTACCTACAGAGTGTTCGTATGATTGAGGAGACCACGTTCACCAGTAATTATAGACCGTATAATTTAGATTTTATGGCGACCTGCAGTCGATGCTCTACGCCAGCTGTTTTTGAAGACATCGGGAGATTCGTAAATCATTGTAACCTGATGAAATACAGTGTGCTTTGACGCCCAGGCGTGGTGAGCCAGTCCGTACCGTTCTTTGAAGTCTGTAACATACAGCCTATCAACGTTCAGTGAATGCTAAGAAAGTTTTTTTTTTTTTTGCAATAGTTAGTTCTGACGTTCAGTGTGTCGTGGTCCAGTGGTATCCACAATTTTCCCAAATCTGCCATCGCTTCCCGAGCCTATGATGTGGTTCTCTCCACCGAGTCACAAAGCTGCACTCAACTATTCAGTCGAGGTGCCCAGTACAGGGCCGCGAGGTGCCGCCGACATTTGCGGTCGGGTGCCAGGTTGCCGTTCCCACCCGTCGAGAGCAGTTCCGTTAAGTCGCGCTTGCTACTACAGCAAGGAGTTCTATCGTTCTCCCTGATCAAGCAGCGGCTAATGCAGGTGCGATACGATGAGGAACGAGCAGCCAGCTCGCAGCGTCTGGGGAGTGGCAGATCCAAATCGCCGCACTCGTCTCTATAAAGAACATTAGTAGGCCGCTCAGATCCTATTGCTCTATCAGGGCAACGAATAGTGCGAATCGCACATCTGAACGCGTTTCGCAGGATCCACCATTGTTCGCCGTCAGCCAACACACCCACTGCTCGATTTCCTTGACTTAATTATTCGTGACGAGGAGTTTAAGGAAAAACAATTATCGCCTAAGCAGTGAAGGCCTAAGCGAGGAGTTGATGAGATGCGTTCGGAGAAAGTCGTTGCTCGGGAGGATCGCCCAGGCACAACTTATCCGCGATGCGATGGGCCGCTGGAACGCCCCGTGAATTGCGATGAGAAGGCGAGTCTCTCCGCAAGCATTGGTGGCCACAGTACTGGGAACTGCTCGGTCGGCGATGTTTTCGGCCGCAACGATGACAAAGAGAAATAGGTGGGGAGGAGTACAAGTGGATATGGTGTCGCGTGAGTAGCACGCAACTAGCCGAGTTGCCACCGCAGAGAGAGAGAGAAAGAGGAAAGGCAGGGAGGTTAACCAGAGGCGAGTTTCCGGTTTGCTACCCTGCACTGGGTATCAAACCATACAGGGGTTGGAAAGGGGGCAAAGCAAGAGAGAGAGAAACCAGCCTCTGTCGCAAGAAAAAAATTTTGCGACATCGACGCGACTTAACATCGCATCAGAACGCCGTGCAAGCGCTGCTGCGCTTCTTGAGATCGACCGGCCTGTGTGAACGTCTGTAATTGGAATGCCTGTAATTGGAATGCTTGTAATTGGAACGCCTGTAATTGGAACGCCTCTTCTGTTACCTGTTCCTGTTCTCTTTTCTTTTTCCACTGCGAAACAATAATGATGCTTATAGGGGCGTACGACTTGTTCTTCTTAAGAGCTTCCGAATAATGAGGGTCGTATTTCACGTTGCGCTCGTTCTTATTTCGACCTCCGGGTTCTGCGCCGTGCCGCAGACACTCTTGATTCCGCTGCAGCGCTGGACGGCCGGTAAATGGCCAGCCCCACAATGCGATGGCCCCGTCAGATCAGGCGCGAAGATCCCCCGTTGATGCCGCGACGTAAACCATCGGCGTTGAACCACAAAGGTATAGTAATGGTTAGCACGCGAAGCAGAACTTGCTGACAAAGTTAACTGACGCATTGCTAGATATGGCAATTTCGGCTGCGTTATATGAGCAGCATAAATTAAGAGAGTGCGAACGGGCCGAATTTGGCGTGCTAGAAGTTGTTTTTTCATCGTAGGGCGCGCATTCATTAGGGCTTGCTGGAATGAGGTCAGTGACCACAGTTGAATTATTCATGCAAACAGGCGTTAATGATTTCCGTAATTGTTTGCCTCCCGCATGCATATCTCTTGTACTGTATTTTGTGTGTTAGTGTTTAATTGTTTCAGACGCTTCAGGGGCGTCGAAAGTGTTTGTGGTTGTGGTCAATTGCGTGTTACTGAGCCGCCTCACCAAGTAGCTTTTTCGCCGCAATGCCCAGCGATTCGTTAATCCTCACTTTCATTCTCTTTTCTTCATCCTAAGCACGGAAAAATTACATTACAATACATAACAAACAATTACCTGCCATAATTATATAACAGTGAAACACAACAATTCCCCTTTCTCTATGTTTGCTACTTCTCTAGTTTCTTCACTAAAACTATAGGCCCGCCTTCACAAAGAGTTCTTACGCTATAGAACTACTTATCAAAGCAGATGCCAGCTATTCGTGATGTTGGACACTTCATTAGCAAAGGTGACCGGCCTGTTTCAAGCAGAACGCATAACAAACAAAAAGCTATGTGAATTCTGCCTCTAGTCCCTCAGATCACCACGCAATGCTTTTTATATATATATATATATAGTTTAGAGAAATTAATTTTTGTTATACTTTAACGTTGATTCATCGCCCCCATTCTCGGCTTTCTCACTGCGACTGTAAATGACGAATCACCGACCGTTTCTTTGTTTCGTACGTCGAGAGGGTTCCCTCCTTTAGTCCTGCCGTTATCAACGTCGTTCACTTCGTTCACTTCATCATCGTCGTACACTTATCATTCGTCGTCTTACACGCCACATTCGTCGTAGGGGCAGCTCTTACTTTGACATTTGCCCCGAACTTAACAACGGGCAGTGGCGCATGAACTCCTGGTGATGACCTGGTGATTTTCTTTGTGTTAATATTGCCATCATTCAGTTTACTACGCTGGTTTCTGCGCAAAACACAAGAAATACGAATAGCTGGCGAGTTTGTTTGTCCTTGTCTCTTTTGCTGTCATTTGCTGTCATTTGGGCGAAAACCAGTTCAGTAACCCGAACGATGTCGTACCGACCCGCGCCATTTGAAGCCTTTTTGTTAACATTGCTCAAAAATATTTTCGCATATATGAACAGAATGGCGAACCTGGCAGGACAACAAACAAATGACTGTCTGAGAACGTTTCCCTGCAGCAGGGGCAGGGTACGACGCATTGGTGTGCTCAATACCATAGAGAAAGAGAGAACGAGAGATGGGTAAATAACCTTTGCAGACATAGCGCGTCGAGATCGAGTGTATGTTTTACGCATACATGCAGTGTGTAGGGTTATGAGAGAGAAATCGGACTAGAATAACTGGCACTTTCAATTTGTACGCCGTGCTGTAAAGTGTGCATCTCCGTATGGGGGCGTTTCATGTCCGATCTGCGCCTCAAACACCTGAAGTAGGACATTCCTTGCATTGCTTAGCACAAGTAAAACTGACAGTTTGGTGAGTTGGCAATGGTTGATTTCATAGAAACGGTGCCACAGAAAAACACGAACACGGAATGGCATCACGAACACAAGCGCCTTGTTTTCGTAGTGTGATTCCGTGTTTGTATTATTATGTGGCGCCGTTTCAAATAAAATGCTTGACGTAGCTGTGTTTTTCCGTATTAAGTGGCACTTAACTATGAATCATATTTGGTGATCTCGGCTAAATTGGTGAGAAGCGGAGAAACCAGCTAAAGCTTAGCTAAAAGGCTGTCAGCGCCAGAAACATTTCGTGCTTAACCCTTTTACTGTCATTATAATAATAATTATTATTATTAGCTCCTCAGTCTCTGCTCGTTATTTTTTTATTCTCGTGTTGGTTCACCAGAAATTTCATGCTACATAGAAGCTGGTTCTTCATCGTCGATTTCTGCCATTTTCGTATTTATAAACAGTTCACTATTTCTTTCGTCTGCCAAAATGCGTGCAGGCCTGCCACACAGGTTCGCCACGGCTGCCCTGCCAAGACATTGCGACAGAGCACGGAGACATTCGCACTAATTTTTGTCAGAAACTTGAAAGTCTTTTG
This sequence comes from Dermacentor silvarum, assembly GCF_013339745.2. Lineage (NCBI taxonomy): Eukaryota > Metazoa > Arthropoda > Arachnida > Ixodida > Ixodidae > Dermacentor > Dermacentor silvarum. The sequence goes on from NC_051157.2 coordinate 30,333,023, forward strand.
TGTTTAGATGACCTCCGCATAGATGGCACAATATGTACTCAATATTTATTTTTGCACGAGTTATTTCTGGAGAGGTAGCGAGTGCGCTGAAAGTGAAAAGTAAGTCTATATACACGCCAGTGGCACGGGTTGTGCGAGGGTGGCGGCCGGAGTTATACCGGGAGTCGCAGCGTAGGTGTTAAAACTGAATGAGCAGCCAAATTGCCGTATCCTCTACCCTGATTTTTTAAGGATAACATTTTTTTTCTTGGCGAGGGGTGAATACATCACTCTGTTCACGTTCGCCGTCTTCTAAGCAGAGTGTCTCTTTTTCTACTGTTATACGTGTAAGCCTGATGTCGGCAGAAAAATGAAGCGCGCTTCGTCGAATCACGTTCCGGAAAAGAAAGAAAAAAGGGTAAGAGGCAGGAACTGGTACATCTCGCGTACGATAGCGCTTCATATTTCGAACAATGCGTGCCTTCAACGGACTTGTGATGAAGGCATTGTTGCAGTAATCCACTCTGCCGTCCCATTTTGTAGTATGATGGTGGAAAGGCTCCTTATATGCTCTTCCGGCGGCAATGCTGTCGTTGCTGCTGTTGCCTCTATCACGGTTCTTTCAGAGCTACATTTTGGTCTCCTTCGTCTTCTTCTTTCTTTCCCCCTCCCCATTTTGCTCCTTTGTTGCATCATTTACAAGAGCTGCTTCCGGGTGTGCCCCACCACTTGCATACGAAATACGTCTGAACAACGGAAGTGGAATCTAGAGCAAGCGTATAAATTTTTAAGAAGAAAAATGTTTATCTTTTTACCGTTCGGTAGTTTGGTATGATCCGGACATGCGTCGAACATCATAATATCATTTCCGTTTCATTTTGTTCTCAAAAGAACACGCACATAAAGTTATGCACACCACTCTACATCGCTAGCATGTCCCAAGATGCGTTATGGAAAGCAACACTTTTCCTTACCTCACTAGCGTCACAATAATGAAGTGCCGTATTAGTAAGCTACTTAAGACAGAGAAATTGATAAATGAAAGGCAGGGAGGTTGACCAAGACTGAGCCCGGTTTCCTGCCCTACACGGGGGGAAGAGAAAAGGGGTGGAAAAAATTAGGAGAAGGAGAGAAAGTCCACTGTGGATATCGTTGACGTGGTAACAGTTTTCTATTCTATATCACTGACAGTGACTCAGTCCGAATAACAGACGGTCACTCAATCCTGTAGTTTTAAAAATCGCAGCAGCGCTTTTGTGTCCCTTTGTAGCTGCGATATGCGAGGCTTATAGTCCCAAGATCTTGTTCAAGGTGAACGGTTTTCTCTCCTAACTGATTTAGAGCTGCTGCAGAGGTCATGTCTTTCATTTTCAAAAGATGCGCAGTAGCACAGTAGGTGTTCTATATAGTCTCATCGACACCGCAGGCATTACACTCGGCGCTATCAGCCATTCCAATCAAACACGTATATGCATTGGTGAATGCAACGCCAAAGCGTAAGATTAAACGCTTAATTGAGACCCAAGTGGGATAGTATTTGGCCTAACGTGTCTCGAGTTATGCGTTCTGATGATCATTTCACTAGTTTAATGGGAAGCTAAACGCAAGAGCCCTAGACGCCATCCTGAAGACCACAATTTTTGCACATGGCACGCGCTGTCTATTTTAGGGTTCTCAGGGGTGAAACCAGACCCCAAAGAAACATACAACAAACCTATAAACTAACGCTGAAAGTAACGGATGCCACCAAGTGCACTGTGGGATCTCGGCATTCCTGCACGCATTACACTTTCTCAATGGCATCGCGATGGCAAAGGGAAAAAATAACTATAGAAACGACAACGAAAGCTATTGGTTGCCCCAGCCGCAATGTCGGAGTATGAGCGAACGCCTAATGGCGCCAAAAGCAGGCGTGCAGAACCAAGAGAATCAAAGTCGTTGTCTGAGCTGCGACAGAGAGCTATTTAGTCAATTTAAGGGTATTGCGAACAGTGTAAAACTGATTGAATCCCTCTTCCTGTTCTCCTGTGCATGGTAGCATGCAAGACATTTTCTTTCTCCCAGCCTTTCCTTCGTTTCTCCATCTCTCTCTTACACGCACTGCTTCCAATCTTGATAAAAGCGGTATTATCTGCAATCCGCAAGAGGAACCCTCTAACTGACCTATCATAGCCCGGTTTCATTTTTCTTTATTTCGTATCCTTTTTAACAAAATTTTTATAAAAGCGTAATGTTATTGCGACTAATATCAAGAGCAGTTGGCAACTTACCTAACACGCAGCGTTGTCTGTGTTATACATTATATCGTTGATATAACGAAACTCCGTGTCCCACATCCGTCAAACACCCGTCTTAGGCTATTCAATCTTTCGCGAAGCATCATTTTCTTTCTTTCATAACACTTTACTCAGAGTGATCCTTCACAGCACAACCGCTCACATCTTAACTAATGTAAGGGAAGCCTATTGACGAAGGCTGCGCAAGGAAAAAACCCTTCTACATCCTCGCGAAACCACCAATACACCAAAAGCATGTCATAGTTTTGAAGACATGTAAGCAGTCAAGACTCCAGCCTTCCGAAACAAGGCGGAGAGTAATTTTTCTTTTCTTTTTTATGTTGTGCTGTCTATCTCTCTCTCTCTCTCTCTTCCTTTTTTTTGCATGTTTCGGTAGATATGCATGTTTCAGCACGTAATTGATTGGTGACCCGTAAAGTCATGCGTGGTTTTTGCAATCAATGACCGAGCAATGAAGGGGCCACATTGCGCCTTGTTCGAGAACACTTTGTTGTGTTCCGTGAACGTCATTTCGCACGCCTGCTTTCTTCAAACCAAAGCTTATCATTGTTTCATTTTTAACCAGTCATGCAGCGGGGTCACTTACTCACATCGAACAGGGAACAGATTATTGTTGTTTTCGCGATGCAAGTTTCTGTTGTGACGAAAAGCACGTGCGTGTTTCTGTCTTGTACATTTCTGTGGAAAGACGTCGTACAGCCATATACGTTGGGTTGTTCTCATAAGCGACACTAACGGCATAAAAAAAGTATGTAAGTTGTCAATGTAAAAAAAAAAAAGCTGTATACTCTGCTTCGAGAGATTGTTCTCCGGTTGAGACTTTTTCCTTATTTATTTATTTGTTTATTGATTTGTTTGTTTATTGTTAATTCACCTATTTATTCCTCCTTCGGAATATGGCGATGCATACCGGCCAGAAGTCGTACCTAAGACTTTTTTCTCAACACCTGCACGTCGAATGACGCTCACCGGCTAAAATATGTCAAAAAAATACAATAATATAACTGTTGCATGCCGTACAAGATCCCAAACTAAATCACAACAAAGATGAGCACTCAAGAGCGCTCCTATCTAGCACTAACCCGCCCCGTTTTTTTTTTTTTCTGTTTTTTTTTCTCGCGTTTCATTGAACCATGTTTTATAGTTGTAAACTACTCTGCTATACTCCCATCTTTAAAAGAAACATGGTGTCGAAACGCGGTGTCCGACAAGGCACCTCTAAAATACAGCCGGGAGATAGGATGCAAAGATCGTCGTGTACAGAATGCCTTGCATAACACGTTTCGACGGTATACGTTGAGACTACTTTACGGAAGCATTTAACGGCTGCCATGCATCTTGGGTTATTCTACAACGCTGCCGTTTTCAATCTGTAATACACAAGTGCACAGTCTACTCCTATATGGTCGTGCAGATGTGTTCGATGTTTCGTTACCATGTTCATTTGGCGTGAGGGCACATAACACTGAGAAATTGTTCGTGTAACAGCCCAAGATATACAGCGGCCTCCATAGATCGAAAATAAAATTGTCTATATCGACAACAGTTTTCGTAAAATACCAGAGTTCGCCAACTGTCCAATGTTGAGGCACGCGCTACTTGAGATGGCATTCGTCGTAATAACCAAATGATAGCCGAGTCGATGGAGAACTGAAGAGGGCGCCACTGGTCTTCTACGCTGCAGCAACATCTTGACTATTACTAACTTGTTTCGGTTTAGTCTAATTGTGTTGTTTTTTAAACAAATAAGAAATGAAGTTTCCAGTAATTTCATTGATTCGGAGCTTTTAGTAAATACCAACTGTACCAGGTTTGCTGCTAACAATAACTTTTGCTAGATAAGGTTTGTACTAACTACGGGTAAATCATACTCATCCTTCTGTGCATTCACATTATGGAGTCATTTACCCGTGTCGCTAAAATCCAAAGTTTCTTTAATTGCATTCAAGAATTCATTAAAAGATTATTTGTTAAATTTTTGATGTTCGTGCTTCTTTTATACTAGATTTGTGTTTCTATATACTATGTTTATTTCTAAAACTCTTCGTTTGTTTTTTTTTTTTTTGTTTTTCAGGCGTTTTTGTGTTTTTTTCTTCCGTTATGCTTACTGTCATTTCTTACTTGATATATCGGTTCTATTGCTCGCACTGCTGCTAATCCTTGTATTATTTATATGTAATCTTTTCTGAGAGTCCCGTTGCAGTCTTGTACTTTATGACCCTCGTCTGTATATATTATATGCTGTAATTAAGCTCCGATGGAATAATAATAATAATAATAATAATAATAATAATAATAATAATAATAATAATAATAATAATAATAATAATAATAATAATAATAATAATAATAATAATAATAATAATAAACTGATTTATTTATTGATTCATCAAGAAGTTCTGCGAAAGCGGCGCTCATATACATGAGAAGTGTGAGAGCTTTGCTAATTAATAAATATTCTTCTGTGTTGTGCCAGAATTCAGGTAATAATATTCTATGGTGAAAACCTGGCGCAACGCTTTTTTCTCGCTTTTTTTTTTCTTCTATTTTCGCATTTTAAAAAAACTTTCATCTCTATAAGCTGCATAGATATGTTCGGTTCAAAGAACGAAACGAAAGCCTCCTTCCACAACGTTCCTACACGGGTTCTTTCTTTTTTTCTCTCTCTTCCTCTCTTTCTACATGAAAGAAAATGCGCTGGTAAGCACGCCGCCCCCAATAGCGATTAGCTATTCTAAGCTGCTCTATCGTTGCACACGCATCATTTGCACCGTTTCAAAAATACAGAACAGAGACATCTTAACGATCATGGCAACACCATCAGCTTATGCAGGTACGTTAATCATTGTTTCGATCGAACCTAATTAATTATTTAATTAGTATAAAACGTATCCGCCGCAGAGGCTCAGTTGCTATGCGGTTCTGATGTTGAACACGAGGTATCGGTTTCAATTTCCCAACCCTGGAGCCGCACTTCGATGAGATGGGCATGTATCGATCTTGTGATGCACATTTAATAACTCTAGATGGTCGAAATTAAGCCAGTATCCTCCACTACGGTACATCTAATAGCCCGCTGTTACTTTCGAACATGAAGCTCCCTAAATGGAATAACCAAGCCACTTAGTGCAAGAATTTATCAACTTCCCCGCGACGTAATACTCCATTTGACCGTTAGGGCTGTTCTATATTTTCTTTTTCTACTATGCACTGTCGCACTAAAAATGGCAAGTGTGACGGGAGCTAGAGATTAGAATTCGCATTCACGATGCTAAGACAGCTGCACGCACGCAGAAAAAAAAAACGCAGTTTTGTCATTTCCCAGTTTTTTTTAGCGTCCCCGCCTCTGGTTATCATGATTGACCAACATACGAGCCAATCATAATTCATTAATCAACAAACGAGCCAATCGTGATTTATTCTTACGCCGACTGAAAGCGTCACCAAGTCGACCCTTCGTTCGCTGACTCCAGGATGACTTCCACAGCCGTGTATTAATTGCGCGAATGCCCAAACACAAATGCAGCTACACATTATGGCTGTGCATCGAGAGACCATTTAAATATACGCTATGACAAGGTGTCTAGCTATGTTAATCCGTACTCATTACTGATGCTATGCATTTGTTGGTCTATGTTTATTTTGCTTTTATTTTCGTCAGTTTCCCACTTTTGTCCGCTGTATATTTCACTACATCAGCTAGCAGCACACTCCAGGCTGCCTAATGGAAGTAGTCAGCGTTAGGATGTCCAACCAGGCCTCGTGCTACAGGCTCGGCACACAAGGGAAATGCCACGACCTTCGGCAGGCGTTCTGAAAACAAAGTCCGACGTCAAAGCGGTACTTTCAAACTGCAGACGTCGCGTTTCGTCACTGGTTACTTTTGTTCGTTTGTTTGTTCTGCTTTTCATATGACGTACCCACCTTTATTTTTTTCCCCTGCTTCTCAGCTTGTTTATTATTTTTTTTTTAGTTCATTTGCTTCCTCCGTTTACTTGCATGCTTGCTTCTTTGTTCGTTCGTTCGTTCGTTCGTTCATTTGTTTGTTTGTTATTTGTTTGTTTGTTTGTTTGTTTGTTTGTTTGTTTGTTTGTTTGTTTGTTTGTTTGTTTGTTTGTTTGTTTGTTTGTTTGTTTGTTTGTTTGTTTGTTTGTTTGCTTGTTTGTTTGTTTGTTTTACTTTGCGTGATTGCTTCTTTCCTGGACAACAGGCCTGAAGCTGCGTTAGCCGCGATAAGGCCAGTAGGATTAGGTCGGCGGGCACTGTTGTATACGCACTGTCAGAATAAGTAATGCACAAGCAACGAAAAGGACAGGTCAGCCGTTTATCTTAATCTGGGAGGATGCAAAAAAAAAGCAATCCAGCCACAAGAAAAGGTCAAGCCATAGAGTTTCCTACACTTACTCGAGGGAACTCATGGAGCTGCGATAGTTCAGCCACCAGGAGAATGATGGCTTGTGCATGGATTTGTCTAATCTTCGTGCTTCGGGCTTCAGACGTTCTTGTGGCTCAGTTTATTACCCTTTATCTGGGCCTAAATTGGACTAAATATCAAAGCAAGTTACACTTTGTTTAATGCAGAAGGCAATAAGACTCTGCAAGCACGCATAATCTCTGCTAATTGCAGTGATTTCGCTTGTCCACGCATCTGTGGCGTAACGGTTTCAATATCTGGCTTCTGTGATTGAGGTCCTGTGTTCAAATACTGCCGTCGGACAATTTTAATGATGTTTATTTCGTTATTTATAACGCAGTACTTTCTTACAGACGACCACTTTGCAAAGTCATGAAGCCATTTAAAGGAAGAAGTTTAGGCAAATCCATGTCACTACCAATCATTCCCATGATGGCTGAACTGCCCTACTTGCTGCTCCCGTAGACACCAGCGCCACGCCCCCGTCTATTAATTATTGTATTATATTCTATGGTTCAAGCTGCTACCCTCATATAAGCGCGCATGGTAGCGTTTTCATTGGCCTTTCAAAGCGCGTATCTGTGCTGTGACGGCAACTTCTTCACTTTCAATGGGCAATATAATTGACAGTTGTTCAATAAGCGAACGGTTCTGCATGTGCTTTATCGGCAGAGATGAGCATTTTCAGTCGGCAAAAATCCACAGTAAACATAAATTCTGGCCTACCTCCTCAGCTACGTTGTGTACGCATGTCTGAAATAGACAGGTAAATGAAATGAAGGGTGTTGACTAAAACGCCTAAAATTTATTTTTCCATCTTCAGCTGATAACTTAAAAATGTCAATATTCCATTGGAATCAAGCCATCTCGAATATTTATCACATCGGAACATTTGACAATTTGAAAAGAATCGGAACTACATTAGTGAGTGATTAAATGAAAACGGCAAACTGAGTGCATCGCAAGTTATCGTATTGTCAATCCCGCATAGCGCTCGGACGGAGCAACTGCCGGCAACTTTTGCACTGCTAGGTCAGATAGATTTGCCTGCTACTCTCCTTCACCGCCCCTTCCTCGCGCAGAACGTACCGGACCAGCCAAGTGCAGCAAACTTCATGACCAGGTGCTGCAACAACATTATCAGCCTCTTTTTTTTTTTTTTCTTTACACGGCGGCAGACTGCACGGCCTCCCTCCTGCCATTGTCGACATCCCTTGCCCATCCATTATTATTAAAACGCTTCACTCACCATCTTCAGCTAAGTTGTGCATGAATTTGTACGTTTACTTGATCTATCTATAATATAAAAATTTTGTACCCTGCCCAATATGTAGTACTCTCGAAGTCGGGGGTCTTTTAAGTAAAGTCAAGTCAATTTAACTGAAAAATACCCCAGATATACAGAGATCAAAAACAGGCAACTTTTGGTATAAATCACCGGAGAAAAAATAATTAAACAAACGGTAAGGTTTAGCGTCACTGAAGCAGATGCCTCGAACTCTGACATTCCTGTCGTAGCCAAAACAATAAACTGTATAGGGCCCGAAGTTGCATGGTTCGCAACAAACGCACATCTCGTCGCGGTTTGGATCCCGGCCGCGACGGTCGCATTTCAATGGCGCCGAAATGCAAAAACTTTCATCGGCCATTCCACTCTGTGAAGGTGGTTGACCAGCGAAGCTTCTGCGGTGGTTGGTAGAGCTCTTACTCCCTATTTAGTAATTACGCAATATGTAATTAGATTCATTTTATGTAACTATGTGATTACCATGTATATCGTTTGTGCAAATACAGAGAGGTACACAATTTGCTCTGTGTTTGAAATTTTCTCTTTTCATCTAATTTATGTTGTCACGCAAGTGGTGATGGCCTTGTGGTCACTGCGATACACCGCCAATGGCTCCCGGACGACGCTGGTTAGGTTCTTGGCCAGTGTCAAAATTATACACGACCGTTGACGCATCGTCGTGGCCACTATAGGGTCACTGTAACACTGTAGACCAAACTGTTTGAGCACAATTAGGACAGCAGCCACTTGCCATCGGGTCGCGACACGTGGACGTTGAAATCGTTACACTAATTCACGATGACGGGCGTGTCGTCGGAGAGCCACCTTATCAGGTGCACACTACGTCACGCACTACGTCATAAATTCACAGAGACACATCGTTTGAGACACAGGTGGCCGTTAAACCGTGCTCCGACGGGAGCGCCGATGTGCGTTTGCTTTTGTTGTTGGCTCTTTCACTCTCACTTCTTAGGGGAGAGTTTTTTTCTCGCGGACGCCATAAAATACGGGATCCTAGCCATAGAAAACTTTCCTGTAAAACGCTCGCGTACTTAGATTTAGGTGAACGTCAAAGAACTTGCGGTATATCGGTACGCGTGTGCTCATGATCACGCCACGTATGCTCCTTCTCTGTCACGCGGCCGACATCGCCCACCGCTCTCGCCTAATGTATGTGGTAAGTAACTAATTTCTGGGGCTTTAGTGCCAAAACCCCGAGCTGATTATGAGGCACGCCTTAGTGAGCCACTAAAGCTGCCGTGGAGGGCTCTGCATGCGTTTATACGCGCTTGCGGCATCGTTGGTGTATATCCTCCTGCGACTTTCTGTCTGTCATTACGTTGCTTTCTTTAGCAGCTAGGTTGCTGAAACATGGAATAAAGCGTGTTTTAGTATCACCTGCCCTTTTTCTGCGGAAGCCCACAAACCCGACAAAGCACCCGGTAGTTAAGATTAATCCGCAGTACCCCACAAAGGTGCACCTTGTAATCAGATCGCGGTTACGGTGCGTAAAACCCCAGAATTCATTTTTTTTCTTCTGTTTAACACAGTTCGCAAGCAGAGACAGTGATCTGTACTGTGCAGCCGGAGTTCTGTAGTCGCGAGCGCGCCTTAAAAGATACACAATCGCGACACCACTTTCTGCCAGTTCTCGCGATCCTACCGATGAGAAACGATTGACTGGGATTCCAAATCGGGCCAAGTTCGTGCTTCGGCACCTTGATATCAGGGTCGTTTATCTTCGCTAATGACGGCTCCGCATATGGTTAACGAGAGCCGCAATATTCAAACACTTGATGACGGGTTGTCTCCGTAGGCGAGACTTAATTGCTCGTGAAATGGGCCGGTGATTAATGTTGGGCTGGGAAATCAAGAGCTTGCCTTAGGGCTGTGTAAGTGCGAAGGTTGGAATAATATAAAAGCAACAATTGTGTGCGTATACATTCGCTTCTTCCACTCCCTCTTGCGGACGTTTCTTCCAGAACGCTTAGAAACTTTCGTTAGGTATTAGCCGCTTTCTCGTGTAAAAAGTAATATTTGCACCCTCAAGTTCAAAACGATAGTGGGCTTCAAACCCATATGCTAGGGCCTACAACCTCGGTCATGAATTGCCTAAGGCAATGTTTAACACCTAATGTCAAATAGCTTGCAAGTCGTGGCCTCAAACCTCTGTTTGTGATCTTTTTTCGTTATTTTTTTTCTGTTTCTTTTTTTATTGTTCTATCTGCGACTGCATGCTCGCCGTGCACTGTACCTTTATTTTTTTTTACTCTATTACGCAATAAAGAGTAGCGAGATCAAGGTTCGGGGCCCAATCAGAATCACTATACGGCTTTAGTCTTGGTCTTCCCAGATACTGAACAATCGGAACCCAATAAGGTATTCAATCAAAATATGGCGGTTTTCAACTGTCCCATGGTATCGAGATTCATGACTAAGTCTGCAAGTCTGCCTTGACGGAACCTGACTGTATGTGGCTTACACTAATTCAGATTCAGTTGTCCGCCTCTCTAGTGTGCCACGAAGTTCCCAGAATGTCGCGTTCCGGAGCAGATACAGTTTGTTATCGACATCTGCAGCTGATACTGCCGCTGATGTAAAGCCTGCGGACAGACTAACCTCTCCAGCTTGCATTACAGCCATCATGTCCTTTTTGTATACAGTCTCTATGGGCACGCACCGAGCATCTTGGCTCGTATACGCTAGCTTTGGCTCACCGGCGCACCGAACGCACAGATAAGCGTGCAGCAAACGGTTATATCAGACACCGCCGTTAACACACGCCACGTCACATTAACAAAGCCGAACATAATCGAAATGTCGCTTCTGGCGATGGGTGAGTGAAATATCTTAATATAACAAAAACAGCCCACGAAATACTGTATGCAAATGCCTTATCTGACTCTTTTTTTTTCTTCATTTCTTCATTTTCGTCTTGCTGGCACAGGTGGTCGAGAAAGACATCGAAAATCCGCTCTAGGGCATAAAGCAGATCACGTAAAATTATGCGAGTCGACGATTCGGTGGTCCAATCTCGCGCCGTGATCAGAATACGTCGTGTGGGGCGTGCGCCGGCAGGTCGAGCTGACACGCCTTATCGTGAATCGTGGGTTCCCTTGAGGGGGCGCGGCGTATGAAATGCAAAAGTAGCAAAAGGTTACCCACGACCGCGCTTAAAGATCTCTCCCTGTCTACGAGTTTCCTTGCTCTCCGCAAGTGCTCTTGATGTGATTGAACTTGCCGATTACGCATTCCCTATAGGCCTTGTGCCGTTTAGAAAGACTTCAAGATTAGCTGTGAACGGCTATACCGGGTGGAAGGAATGAGCATGCTTCTCACGAATCGAGCGTCAAAATCAATTTTCTTTTTCCTCTTTCGAGACCTCCACATGCGCGAACAACATTCCAATCACGGCGTTCTGTAAGCTGCTCTCTACGTATCATCCTTTGGTATAGCTTCAAACAGCGGGTCACATTACTACATCATCTAGTACAAACCTAATCTGTACAGGTCGAACTGCATGCGGTACTCGTTAGCTTTGTTACATAATCTACCAATTTCTTCGTATTCTGTGAGCGCTCTGAGATCTTTATCACTGCGCTCACGTGCTCTGGGATCTACGTGCATTTCTTCAGAAAGAAGTTTCGTGCCTCAAAGTTTTTGTGGTTGTTGTTGTTTTTTGTAGGCGTGTTCGTAAGTGGAGCGAAGCGCGAGGTAAAGTTTAGGCCTCGTAGTTCTTCCATGGTATGATTGCAATATAAGGGGGCAATATTTTAAATGCAATGTAAACGATGCATGGACCGCAGCACCCTTATCCTTCCCGTTGCTCTTGTTTTAATATGACCCGTGAGATGAGATTGAACCAATATCTCTTACAGGATTATAATTTTCATTCCGTGCTTAAACAATTTTTTTAGGCGCTAGGGTTAGGACACCACTAGCGTGTATGTAGATGGACTTTCTTATGCCCATCATTCACAAGGTCCTGACAAATACTGAATCTTTCAGATGTTTATCTCTGGTTTATGAGTTCACTACATGCGCGCACCTACAGTGTGTGTCGTACAACGCTTATAAACCGTTCACCTTATTTCACTCTAGGATAGCAATATCACTGTTATGGCTGAGTAGAATATTCCCTCGCTATATTAGGCGTGCCTTTCGTACACATCTATCTATAGTATTTAGTTGAGGGGTACTGAACACGAGTCACTAGTATAGTGCACTTCGACGGGATGCTCTTTTTTAAAGCGAAGCTTTCTATGCTTAGGCGAAATCGTATATAGCTAGGCGAAATCACCCGTGTACAGAAAACTATCATCATCAGCATGGGTTGGAACGTCGTCGTCTTCTTCCGCAGCTGACTCGTTGGCTGCCCCTGGGGTTGCGCTCAAGCTCGTACTCGGCACGCGCTCGAGCCACTGCTCCCGCGTTCGTCGTCGTCGTCTTCTTTCACAGCTGCTGCGTTGCCGCTCATCATTCCAGCGTAGAATTTCACTTCTCTTCTGTCGTCGTAATGGGGAGGCCGCGTTTACGGGGGTATGAGCCATTGCTTAAGGGGTATGAGCCATTCATTGTCTTACATAACAGGACAGATTTAATTTTGAAGCAATTTAATTTCGAAGAATCGCAAGCGGCAATGGCGGGCGAATGCTGCTAACCACGCCGTCTAGCAAACTCGAGACATCGAACGCAAGCGACAACGGCGGACTGCTGGGCGAATGCCGTCAGTGACGTCGTTCTCTCCGTCGCAGCCGAACGTGCACATGTGTGTAACCTCATAATTGAGAAATACTTTAATGAATCCTCGGGATTAACTCAATGATAAACACCGGGTCCGCACGTTTCAGCTTCGCTGGTTAACCATCTTCACGGAGTTGAAGGGCCGACGAATTTTTTTTTCTCATTCCTTTTTCTTGAAATGTTTCATGACAAGTAAGCTTGTTTCTTTAGTTATTCTGGAATTAGGTGTCTTATAAAATTGGCTAAATACTGGCAAGATTTCATTTCGAAAAAATCTAGTCGGCAAATTATATATACATTGTTTCCTTTCTCATACTTTTCTTTCTTTCTTGCTGAGGGAAGGTGCTTGCGGATAGCCTTGGTGCCTTGAGGTAGCAGAGGAGGTAGCTGGTCAGGAACGCGGTCCACGCGCCGCCTTAGCTAAGTGGCTATTAATTCTCGTACGAGTTCATGTACAGCGTGACACGTACAGTGTACAGGATGTTCCGAAGTAGAATAAAAAGGTCATTTAGTTGGTGAGCGATCGTAGCGTAAGAAACAGCGCAAAAAGACAAGAAAAGAGAGAGGACACTAATGAAGGACACGGACGCAGCGCCGCATCCGTGTCCTTCGTCAGTGTCCTTTGCGTCCACGTCCTTTCTATTGTCCAGTTTTCGCGCTCTTTTTCACATGATACAGGATTTTACACATCCGCCTCTATGGCAGGGACTAGCAATATGGTAACATAAAATATTTTGCCGCTGCCTGCACTACGAGTATAGCAATGCAAAGCCAATTTTACATTAAAATATTAAGTACCGTAGACAAGCAACATTTAACATTAACATTTAACATTTAACAGAAAAAAAAAAAGGGGGGGGGGGGGGGGGGGGTACATGCTATCATCAGCGAAACTACAGCCAGAGAGCGGGCCTGGCAAAATGCAGCAGTTTATTTTAAAAGGAATTTAGTTTCATTGATTTACCCTAAGGGCCCAAAAAGACGTTGCATAAGGAGATGGAGGGGGAGGGGAGGCGACATAATTAAAATACAGGAGAATAAAAGATTAAAACGTACTGTACAAACCGTAGATCAAGTCAGAATGGCCAAGTAACTAAAAAGAAGGAAAAAGTCAGCAAACCTCAAGGTAACAAGGCATGTGTGAATGTTACAGTAACAATACAAGCCAAATGTTCAAGCGCAAAAGTCAGCAGGACGTCAGGGATCAAATACGATATAAATACTCAAGAAAACAGACGAGTTGATGGCCGCCACCGTAACCAAATCGGTATAGAGCATCGAATACGTCATGCGGCGTTTATGCTTACTGTTCTCACAGGCGGCAAGTTGCCTTTTTTTTCCGCTCTAACATTATTCTTTCTACTTTTCAGTTAAATAATGCAGGCAACTTCACCCAAGGTATCTCTCGCGCCTCAATCACCTGGATTTCCCTAATCTGTCTCCCTTAATGTACAAAGGACATGTTCTGTCATGCAGTCAGTGGGATTAGCCGACCTCTTCGCAATGACAGTAAAAAAAAAAAAAAAAAAACTTTCTGCCTTCAGGATCGGCTGAGTGCACTGCCAGTCGGAATGGTCGGCCAATGTGTCGTCGAATAATAAGCACTCGTAGTCACCAAGATTTCCTCAAGATGCTAAATATAGTTACGTTAGTCATGCAACCACGTGCTGTCGCTGAATGTTTTATGCAACGTTTAACCGAGCGATGCATACTTTATCAATAAATAAACAGTTGATTTGGACAAGTGGCCAGCCGCTGCTCTTCGAAAACGTCCACTTGTCGCTCTAAAAAAAAAAAAAAAAAAAAAAGATTTTGGAGGCTAGTCATACTGTTGACTAGTATTATATAGGGTAGGAAATGAACGTAAAGTTTCTTCTCTGTCGGAACATCATTGTATGTTGTATTTTTCAATGCGTAGCATTATTGGTCCGAAAATTCCGTCCATCCGTCCGTGGTCAAAATATATGGGCCGACCCCGGAGATAGTGCAATACCGGGCAGACCTTGGCCCGGTATTCAACCTTTTCCCAATACGAGGGGAGAATGCGCGTTTTAGGCCGATTTTGTGCGCGTTAGACAACGGCTGGCAGGTGTGGCGTGATAACGACTCATGGTCCGTGCCAACATTATGCGCATCGGTGCAAAACAGTCTACGCGTCAATCTAACACCCTCTACGGACGACTACGTGCCTACCACAAGAGAAGGAGGAGTCATTGATGCCGCAAACGTGAAAACACTGAAGTGCGGGACGTACTTCAGCACTCCGTATACTCAGTATACTGGGACCAAACACGTACAAGAGGAAATACGATGAAGATGCACAAGACTCACACAAGAGGAAAAGAGAAGACTGCACGTGTGTGGAATGTGAAATACAGACTACGTGAGTATATATATATATATATATATATATATATATATATATATATATATATATATATATATATATTGTTGCCATCACCCGGAAAGATCACGTGCTCGTGACGCCTGCGGCAGAAAGGATGTTCCACATCCGCCCTATGGTTTGTGAGTGGTGGCTAACACTCCCAGGGTTAGTTCTAGTTGTAAAACATAAATACCCCAGAAATTGGATGGGAAAACGGCTCCGCGGTAGCTCAATGGTGAGAGCATCGCACGCGTAATGCGAAGACGTGGGTTGGTTCCCCACCTGCGGACAGTTGTTTTTTCATGCATTTTCATTTTACATTAATTTATCATTTCTTTAATTCAATTAATAAGAAGTAAGTTCCCCTATGTTGTCCTTGGTGTTATTGTTTGTTGGCTTCTTATGATATACTATATATATATATATATATATATATATATATATATATATATATATATATATATATATATATTATACGTTGTCTTTAATTCCATACACATACGCAAACATTACTCTTCCCACAATACGCGTACACAACAACCGCAACAACACCAGAAGCAAGCCGAAGCTGAGTATAACATTACGTATATATTCGATAATACCCGTTCAGGGAGGTTCCGCAAATATTTTTTTTATTTCTTCTTTTATTGAAGCAGTAAGATATGGCATTATTTCTGGCTTGTGACTTTGTTTATAGCATTGCTGATGTTTGTCACGTTTACAAAAGTGTTCCTGCAAACCTGTTTCCTCCATTTTGGCAACGACATTACTTACGTCACGGGCTCCGAAACTTTCTGGCCTTAGAGCCCCCCCTTCCTTTATTCTTTCCCATCGACGTGCTTATCCACGCCCTCGCGATGATTGTTGCGAATAATTAATTGAACCTTTTAAAAATAAGAACGTAAGACATGCACAAATTAATGTATCATTTAGACAGTCGAATAAGGTACCCAAATGGAGATGGGGTCGGACTTGCTTTACTCGCTCGCCGACCCCTAAAATCCCATTCGCGGAACCCAGTTTGGGAACCCCCGACTTAAGTTAATACAAAACCATATAAGCCTAAGGTATTAAATACCGCATTCATCGATGCAACATTTGGTTAATTATTTTCCACTTCGTGCAGCATTTCATCAATTCATTCGTTAATTCATCATTCGTTTCCCGAGCACCACATATTTCTATTGAATATTTTATGGTTAAAGATGTGTGTGTCACCGCTGCACGAGGCCTCGCTCCACACGGGCAAGCGGGTCAGCTCAGCAGCTTCCACATTACAGAAATTCTGTGCCATTTCAGACCTGATTGTGATTGGAACGCCTTTTCAATTACCTGTTATCTGTTACCTGTCCCTGTTTTTTTTTTCTCTCTCTCTCTGTCTCTTTGTCATCCTTCCAACCCCTGTATCCCCCACCCCAGTGCAGGGTAGCAAACCGGAAACTCGCCCCTGGCTAATAACCTCCCTGCCTTTCCTCTCTCGCTCTGTCTCCGTTCAGATCTCATGCCACGCGTGAAAGCGGAAAGCTAGCTCTACAGGTGACGGGCACCACTTTTAGGCAGTTTTATTTTAGCGTACACAAACGCTTCGCGCATGTAAGCCAGTTGCGTATCAAGAGTGCGCATGCGTAGAACGTAACCGAAACTTTAGGATTTGCTCGTGGGATTTGCGAGCTCTTGTGGAGCGGTCTCGCGAGATCCCGTTGAGGACGACCAGCGTCGGAGCGTTTACGTTGGCAAAGGGAGCTGTGGCGGTGAAACCACAATTTAGTCAAGCTTCTGCAATGCTGCACTAGATGGTGCTGAGAAACACCGTAAATCAAGACAACATTTTTAGAGGGCTGCCGGTCTTGCGACGCATACGGAACGTGCAAGTAAAAGTTGGCTGACGAAAAAACTTAGTGCGTACACAGCACCCTTGCGTGACGCGTAGCATGTACGGACTCTAAACTAAAGCAATCTATTTTTCAAGCATAGTTTCCGGTGTGGTCACTATCTCCGCGCGTGATGTCACGGCACAAAACGCTCAAGCCACTCGAATCTACTGTCAACCCCGGGAGCAGCGGGTTGCCTTCAGAACGTTTTCAGTCCCGAGTGCAAGATATTATTAACGCTGGTATACATCAAGGTCGTGCTTTCGTTTTCTAGTGACGGAAAATGTACTGATAATCTACTAAAATTTCATTTCTCTAACTTAAAGATTACCTTGTATACGAAGGACCCTTCAGCTTGGTCGGATTGCATCAGAGAAGTCACTAACGATGTGTGTTCTGACTCGCTGACAGCGTAGGTGGCGAGAGCTAGATTGCATGCCCTTGAACGTATTGGCAGGATACCCATCACATGAATGAATTGTCTCAGTGGGCATTACGCCACACTAAAGTGAAAGCAGTGAAAGTATCCCCAAGAATGATTGATTCAGAGTACGGCCCCTAGAGTGGCCCCATAGAGAACGTCTTTAATTTACTTAGGATGCTTACATATGACAAATCCTGCTATCAAAGTGCAGATCATGACTGTGGAAAAAGAGAATACGGTGTTGAATAAACGATGATTGTTCGGGTTGTTACCTGTGTGCAATTATAATTACCTAGTCTGTTTTGTTTTTTTTTCCTTAGATTTTTTTTTTCTTTTTGCGGCAGTCAGAGAGAGGGAGAGATAAAAGGATAAATAAACGGGCAGGGAGGTTAACCATGACTGAGCCCGATGAGATATACTCTTCCTTGGGGAAGGGGAGGAAAAGGTTGAGAGATAGAGAGAAAATTAAGCGTTCATATGCAATGGAATCGCCGACGTAATGAAAATTCTCAGTGATGTGTCACGTACGGTCACTCCGTCCGGTCGCCTTCGGGAATAGCAGCAGTGCTTCTGCGGCTTTCTGAAGGTGTGATAGGCAAGATCATGATCGTGTCTAATGAGAAAGAGCTTCCGTCCAGCTGGTTTAGGGCGGCGTGGAGCGCAAGCGTTTCGTTTTCGAAGGACGGGCCAGGGACACAGAAAGTGTTCTGCAGTTTCGCCTTGCGTGTTCCATCCTGTCCGCGGCGGCCGCGTTTCGGTAAGCGCGAAATGTAAAAATCCTCGTGTACATATACTTATCTGGACGCTGAAAAAAAAAAACAGGTATAGTCAAAATTACTCAGGAGTCCCACACTATACGGCTTGCCTCAGAATCAGATCGTGAGTTCGGCACGTAAAACCCCATGATTGCAGTTTCTTCACCACCACAGTCATTGCATTCGGCGCTAACAGTGATGCATGGGTAAGCCTGTAAGTGCGGCTACTACTAGTAAGTACTCGTAAGTAGGTAAGATCGACCAGTTCCAATGGCCCGATCAATAACACTTCCCGCAGCCATGTACTCAGCAGCACATAGCAATATTTCTATGACGCGTCTCGTTCCCTGGAAGCGACTGGGCTTGGCGCTCCAGGGGCCACTCGCCGTCAGCGACTCGGAGCCGCCAACGGTGACCGATGGGGCACGGGAGCCGACTAGGGGATGTGTTGCAAGTGCGGTGAAGTAGGAAAGGCAAAAGAGCGAAAATAAAAAGAAGTCTTTCCTCGCCATTTCTGAATTTGCCTATTCTTGCACGCCTCCGTAGGCTGCCCTTCTTTCTCGACTGCCTTGTTTTTTTCCCCCTGGCGTTTACTTTGAGCGTTTCTCGCCGACTTGGCACAACCTGTGCACCTCAGCCCTCTCGCGAGCGCGTGACAGCTTCGAGAGGGCGTGACGCACTTTAACCACACAGATTTGTCGGGATGGTGCTCCTCGGTTCGTTTGGTTTCGTCGTCGTCGGTGTGGTCTAAACATGCATCTCGAACCTGCTTTTACTCTGGGTTGATGTTCTAAGCACTGTGGACAGCAGCTCAAAAGATTTAGGAAGGGCCACTAAAAGGAAAACCCTGAGTGCCAACTTAAACTGCGTTAGCTGGACCAACTATGTCGCTTAATGTAAACGGTGGTGGAGCCATTCGAAACGGAAGCGAACCGAAATAGAAGGGGTGGCGCTGGGCTCGAGGCTAGAAACGTGATGCACGAGGCTACAGGCAGGAAAGCTAAATCTCCCGGTGAGAGAAAAAGAAGAAAAACAAAAACATGTAACGTTGTAATGTATGTGGTTCTAAAATTCCAATTATGGTCTACACGTTTAAATCACACGCCGGTATTCACAAACCGGTATTTGTTAGAAGCGTGTCACGCAACTCGCTCCATGGCGAATAGCACGTGATGCGGTTCCATTACGGCCCTTTGGCTCTTCGCAACATCCTAGAACGTTCACATTATTTAAGAAGCACTTTAGTTGGCCAAGCGACGACGACGTCCATCTCGCTCACTTCTTTATCCTAGCGTAGACATAGCCACTGACCAAGCCTAACACATGTACCTTTTCGAACTGCTGCCACGGTGCAGCAAACAGCTCTGATGAGGGTTAACATGAACAGAGAGAAAGAATACCGACTTTTTCTCTTTCTTCCTCTCTGGCCCAGTCTATTATGATTGAGTACGCAGGATGCATGCGAACGTCTACTCGTAAACAGCTCATGGCTTTCTTAGTTTTCCTCTCTTAACGGTAAGGAAACAACGCCGTCGTAACTCCACGCTCCTCAAGTTAGCAACTATTAACAGCTCAGCTCGCCCTCCCTACCTCATTCGGCTAAATTATGAAGAAATAGTGAAAAAAGCTTGCAACTAGGAATCCAAACACCCACTCCGCGTCCGCAAGCGGCTGTCGAGTAGTCCGCCACCCTTCCGCTATCGATTCGCCTGACGCGCGCGCGCGCGCGCACCGCCTGTGCAACAGGTGCGAGCGTCATTCAATCTTTCGGAAGCGCGAAAACTGACACGTTTCAAGCCCAGCGTGTGGCAACGACGTGCAGAAGCCACGCGCTTGGCGCAACGAACGACGATTTCCTCTCTGCCGACTTCACCACGTGTTCCGGCGTTGAGGGCCGGCGCGCCAAACGTGAGGCTCCGCTGGAGCCCGCAAGCTATGTGCTTTGCCGCCGGCGTCAATGGAGCGGGAGCCTCGGCGGTCCTGTTTATACGAGCGTGCTTATATATACGGCCACCGCAGCAGCGCGTGTGTGGAGTGGCATATCAATGAGTCGCGTGGTTTTTTGCGGGACAACAATCGATCGCTGTCATTATCGGTCATTATGGGCGTTCCCGTACACGGCCAATAATTGTCAGGGTAACGACCAAAGCGCCCAATTATCACACGTGTGCAGAACGACATGCTTGGGCGGAAGAAAATAGATGAATCAGGGTCTGGGTCGGTGGCAGGGAACGAGCTTGTTTGACAGATCCAATCGACTCTTGCTTGTTTAAGTGGCCAAGCTGTCCAAGAAGAAACTGTTTGCTCCGCATAGCGCCACCACGCGTTGACCGGGAACAGGAAAAATGAAAGTGGCTGCTGCGAGCTTTTCGCCACAGCGTCCCACGTGATCATGTCCCACCACACTCTTAAATGTGAGTTATGATCAGAGGGTGTTCCTGTGGTCACTATATTTTAAGTTGCCCTCATCTCTTGTGTAACTTGTTAAGTGTACAGTGTACTGCAAGTAATCGTAAGCGTCCATGCGTGTGGGCTTATAAGAAGCAAGACTTTAGTATATGCAGATGTAAGTGTGCACGTATCTCCAATCCTCATTCCTTCAACTACAGATGAATCTGAAGGTGAGTAACATGAACTCTTTTCTGGTGAACTAACAGTTTCAATTCAACAGTAACTCAAACAAGCGTTGAGCTTAAATTTACAAACAGAGAATTCCACGTGACGATTTTATCCGCCCATTACAACAGTTGGTAAGAGAACTGCAACGTCGACATTTTTTTATTGAAATGAAAATTTATCACCCTGGAATGGCTACGGCTATTCACTTCCACGCAATAGTAATAACGGTAAGGAAAATATTGGAACATAAGAACAAATGTCACAGGTTTGGGAAATCTAATGCGAAGTTTGCTAAAGGAAGTAAATGGAGTAAATAGACCTGGATACAGTGAAACAGACAAAAAAGTAAGGCGAGGACAAGTTGCGCCACAATAGGTCTTTTTTTTTTCTTACTTGCACTATACATTGCGATCCAACTGGATTGATACTGCGAACAGGAGACACATGATCGAGCTTGCGTGTTCCCCGTCCCGCCTTTTTAATGCCTAGTTCACCCGTGTTTTTCGTGCTCTTTCCAGCACGGACCCTAACCAACAAGCCCAAGCCAACACACTACCAAAAAAAAAAAAAAGAAAAAAGGAAGTCACTCAACTCAGACATCACTGAGGAAAATCTTACTACATTTTCCCTGAGGAGAATCGCATGATGGCGATCTCGTCGCTGTCCATTGCAATTAACGACAACGCGACTGCAACTCTAACGGAACTTTTTTTTTTCGTTGTTCCGGTTGTTTGATTACAGCTTCCACCTAACGTCATCAAAAATGAAAGTGCACCTTCCTCGCCTTATCAGGTTGTAAAACATTGCCACCCTCTTAACCATGAGCCAGGTGATTTGGATAGTAAAAGGTGAGCAATCGGCCGATCGCGAATGGAGATAGTACTAAAGGAGATTCATGGGACGTAAGGAAGGCAGATAATGATCTCAAAAGTTGACAGAAATAAAGTTTCTGGAATAAAGCCTTGTTCCCAATAAGGCCTCCGTGCTGGAGCCGGCACGTTAATTTTACTAGCTTTCCTGGTACGTGTCTATCATTTCCTGGCCTTTACTTTATCGCGCATCGCCTATACGTGACTGGACTCCGTTATACCAGAGTCCTCTGGTTATACAACGATTTTTTCGAGAAAGACTCACCTTCATCCAAGCAGCAACAACGACAGGCGCACACCAGCACGGCGAATCCGACCAGGGCGACCGGTCGCCTGCGCTCCGGACACCGACGCGTCATCGTCGTCGTGGTCATCGCGTCACCGTGGCCCACCACCAGTTCTACACCACAGTTCCGTCTAAGTTCACCGCCCAAGAGCCAACTCAGTCCAGCAGAGTCGAGTCGTTCTTTCGACGCGACACGGGGTCCCGAACCCGCGTTGACTTTCAGCCCACCACCGCCACCGCCGCCGCACCACCAGCTCACGCTCCTCAATCACTCGTGCCACCCCACAGTTCCACGAAGAGAAAGCTCACCGAAGCACCGCCGGCGGGGGTTTCGGAGGAGTGGAAAGAGAAGCGAACACAAAAGTCAAAGCACGGCCAAAGTGTTGTGGTGGGGAATGAGGGAGGGGGACGCGTGCTGACCGCCTGTTGCGTTCTTGCCCGGCCCGTCTCCTCAGCCGGGTTCGGTTCGGGCCACCGGCAGCGCGCTCCGGCGCATGTCGCGGGTTCGCTGCTGCTGCTGCCTGATGTTTCGCGTCGTCGACTGTCCGTCCGGGGTTCCTCTTGCGCGCCCGGTCCGGCGGCGGGCGCAGAG